>NC_137455.1:147043613-147643613 GCF_964235325.1 Thermobia domestica | reverse complement strand
TTTGCAGAAAGATCTAACCTGATTTTCATACGCAGATACAGAGGAGGAATATATACTTTAACTCTGAATTTACGGGAGCCTTCGTGTAAAGGGGGTAGTAAAAAACTTATGCTTAGCTCGACCCGACGAGCTTTTCTAGCTAGAAAACAGGTGTATGTATTTGTTTCAACTTATCTTGTGTCTATTATTTCTTTCCTATTATTTTCAATTTGACGTTAGAATCGCTTTTCTTTTTAAAAAGCCAAGAGATCTTCCTTAATTATTTGTTCAAGAAATAAGCAGATTTTGAATAGAAATTTTTGGTTAAAATCTAATGTAAACGACGACACGCACAGAAAACAAAAATGTAGATCTTAGAAAAGTAAAAGGTGTTAGCGCCTCATTCAATATATAAGGCATAAACCTGCAGTTTAACCTATGATCCGAAGCACACCAGTTCCCACAAGAAATTGAATCCCCGTCTTCCACCACAAAGATGAGTACATAAACCATATAGCTGCAATGGAGCTTCAAAACAATGAAAACTTTTCAAACATGTTTCCAATTATGTACATCCAGTATTTTTTCTAAGAATTAAGACAAAGATAGCTGGCATATTTGTGGTTGAGTTATTATTATGAGAGAACAGGAATATATATATATATCTTATGCAGCAATTAGAAGGGTATTAATGTTTGTAGTAATAGTAGGGTTTAGCAATGAGTCGTATTTTCTACGTTTCTTGACAAAGCTTCAATCATTTCAGCAAGAAGCGTAGATCATATGACATAAATAGTATAGCTGTTTGATTTCAAGAATAATCAACACGCAGCAGGATGAAATCCAACTATTCAGTGGTTGTTCAAAGGTGATCTGCAAAGAGAGGTCATCAATAAAGCATGAACACATATGCTTAATCATCCTACGAAATATAACGAATGCATCCACACAAGATGGAAACAAGTCACTAGTTCATTACTTATTTGCATTTAACCACCTCAAGAGATCGCATACAAGAAAAGATTTTGAAGGTCGTAAAAAAAGAAAAGAAAAGAGAAAGAAAAACCCTTCACCTCAAGGGAAATATACTGAGTGGCATCGGATAGAAGATAATATTTTTATTTATTTATTTGTAGTGTATGTTTATACTGCTGTAGGTAATGAACTCGCTAGAGACGAAGACCTTGGTTATTCATGTATCTCATCTCAAATAACGAATAAAATTTTCAGAGATACAATTTCCCCTTATGCAATGCCGAAAGAAACCGTATAGAGAAACAAACCTCATTAAATTTCTGATGTTTAAATTAGCGGAAAGTTTGAAAACCCAAAGTAATTTACTTACTCGTTGAATTTCTTCCATTCGACAATAAATGAGCATAGACTATCAACCATAAATGTTGATGAGGAACCGAATTAAATCGATGAAGTACTGGTATATGCTCCTTTCCTCTTTTAGTTTTTCACTTTCCAGAAGAAAGTCCTTCACTTGCAAAATAAAGAAAAAAAGGACCTCGAATCCAACATTTATACTTTTTCGTGGTTATTAGTTCCTTTAATATGAACCATCCTTGTGAAAGCAATCCTACAATTGAAACCAAATGTAAAAAAATGTACATTTTTCTTTAAGTATACTCTTGTCTAATTAAAGAACAAGTAATTCTTGATTGAAAGTTTGGTTTATTTTAATTATGAGGATAAATCACCTGTGACTAAAAATCGAAATGTGTTATGGAGTTGAGAATGTAAATAATAATTTTATCAATCATAAGTCAATATATCACTATTTATTCTCTTATATTTCAATGTTCATTCTACTCAAAAAATTAGTCAATCCCTACGATTTTTGTTTCACCTGATAAACATTCTCAAGTGGCCTAAAACCTTAAACAATATCAGCTTATAGGTATAGTCGAGTGAGCAGAAAGAAATCAACACAAAAGCAAAAAATTAAACATCAAGAGTAAGAAAATCGATATAAAACTAATTGCTATAGTATATTAGAAACGTAAATGTAAACATTGTTCTTTTCAAATGTGATGAAAGCAAACACTTTCAGTTGACATTGTGAACCATATATAAATCAAGCAAAAGATATTTCGAAGAATTGTATGTGTGTAATCACTTATAGTATGGCTGTGTTATACCACAGTATATTATGCTGTATTGCAGATTGTAAATGAATATTATCTCTCTGACTTTCAATATATCTGTTGGCTAACACTTGAAGTCTCATTCGGTATTTATGAATTACGAAAGTTTCTTAATTGGTTTCTATATATTTTTCGATCTCCTGTTATATGCAGTACGAACGCGCCTCTGAACAATACGGTTACCTTGTTCGTTATTAAGTCTGTACTACGAATTATTTATTTTACTTTCTGCGTGTTTGTGTTCATGCGTACATGAAGGATCAAAATGTAACATGATCCAAGAGAAGAACTAGTTGCCTGAAATGTGGTGAACAGTTAACTCAAGTACAAGTTTGAAGTGATTATAATTGCCACTCTACCCGACGCGTGACAGCGCCATAAGAATCTATGTAGAAATACAGAGGCCGGTGGGATATACCAGGTTATCATAAAATAAGTATCGCTGTTCAGAGAACTCTGGAGACGTAACCACTTGATAGAATGCAACCAAACTTGGTAGGAGTATATTTAGGAACATACACAAGCGATTGGTGTAGAAAACAAAATTAGTTCCAATTTTCGCCACCAGAGGTAATTGTGGCGCTGCCCAACGCCAAGTAAGTGCAGTACGGGAGAAAAACGACACTAGTGATGCTAACTGAGAAGAAAGGCTGTAATTACCTCTCCTGTGGATCACGTGGCATTGATTATCAATGCTATTAATACAACATGGTCAGAGACGGATTTCAGACTTTTGAGCTGAAGCTCCCCTTTAAATTACGGGTCGAGCATCGGCATCTGCGGGACGCAATTGATGTTTTATTGTTACCTTGTGGGGATACCAATGCAGTACTTTGCGAAGAATTTTCCATACAGTTGCGTAGGGCACGTACAGATGTTTTGACACTGTCTTCGCACTTACCACGCCACTGTTACTCACGGATTCCTCCACGACGACACGGATTTCTCCACGAATATTTTGAACTTCTTTCTGTGTTACACTCTTACGACCTCTTCCTGGTCTCAACCCTAACATGCCGGTCTCCTCAAACTTTCTCACCATTTTTTTTAAATGCGCATTATGTAATGGGACCACGACGTAACCCCTATCATCGGAGATATTCACAAATGGTGCCAGCATTATTGTTCAACGTATAGTAAAGTTTTACTAACAAGGATCTTTCTGGCAACTTCAATACATTGGTTGCTTTCTTGGTACCCCATTCGTAACCAGGTCTTGAGCTACACGACAACTCAGGTGCTTACCCACCCCCGCATGTGTTTCAGTGATACGGGTTCAAACCCCAATATGTACTGTCCTCTGACCTTACTAATGTCCGATGTTTGCTTCTTTTTCTTCCCACACTCTTTGTCTTGTGATCAAGAGGTCCTAGGATCGTTTCCGGTGAAGACACGTGAGTCGGATCCCATGTTAACCTGTAGGTCCCATTCCTTAGAACGTCATCATCATCCCATACGGTACTATTTGCCATGGGTTTTCCTTGCCCAGGGTCCTTCACGTCAAAGACTTGCCTTCAGACAGAATTCCACATCACCATCATCGCCCATAACACATCACTACACCACGGGGTTATTAATAGGAGTTGAAATCAATGCCACGCTTTGCACGGGGGGCATAATTTACTCCTTTCTTTCATTCAACATTAATAATAGCATTTGTCTTCCATATTGCACCTACCGCACTTAACACTGAACAGCAACACAATAACCTCTGGAAGTGAGATTTGACATTAACCTTTTCCTAGAATTTTGTGGGAAGCTTGCAGTTTATGAGCATAGGAAACACTAATATTTGACTTCGTTTCTCTAAGATATCCAAGAATTTTAAGGGAACGCTTCAGCTCAAAAGCCCTCGTAAATCAGTCACTGACCACGTTGTATTATTAGCATTGATAATACCACGAGACCCGCAGGAGAAGAAATTACAGCGTTTCTCATCAGCTAACATCACTAGTGTCGTTTTTCTTTTACACTTCACTCACTTTGCGTTGTACAGCGCCACAATTACCTCTGGTGGCGAAAATTGGAACTAATTTTGTTTTCTATACCAATTGCTTCTGCATATTCCAAAATATACTTCTTCCAGGTTTGGTTGCATTCTGTCAAATGGTTACGTCTCCAGAGTTCTCTGAAGAGTGATACTTATTTTATGATAACCTGGTAGATCTATTATGGATGATTGGAGCGCTTGCGAAAGGGCATGGAATAAAGACAAGAAACCATGGATGTTTTGTATGGCATATTGCAAGCTGTATGTGTATATGGATCAAGTACATGCTTTCGAGGGAGCTGTGGAACATTGTGTCCATAAAAGAAGTATGAAACGTTTCGTTAACCTGTTAAAACTGATTTGGAGGAGGATGTGCAGTAAAGATACCACAACTTCAAACACTTTATCGATGTACCGATGGTTTGTCAAAGAATTGTCTATCCCTAAACGACGCGAGTGAGTAAGGAATATAATTGCATCCTATATCATAACGTCTGACCACAACAGTGTAGCGATGCAGTACACCAGCTTTGCCCCAACTCTTGCCACGGCTCCATCAGACATTCATGATACAATCATGATCCCGCAAAGAGAAATGGAATTCGTCTGAGGAAATTATGTTATGCGATTTAGCTCTTCATTCGTGACACTCACTCCACTATTGAATCAACAGACGAAAAAGGAGCAGCAATGGGCACTGTAGAAATACATTCCACTCCACCAGACGACGCCAAGACTTTAGTGGAGCATTGGTAGTTGCGCATCGCCTGAATTTCTGTGTCAGTGTTTAGGGTCAAGCTCTCATAACATACGCACAAGAATACTGTCCTCTCTGGTCATAGTATGACGCGGCCATTTAGACTGTACAAGTCGTTGTAAATACCTTCCAGTAACATTTTATTTTATGTTTGCGTTCCTGTGGCTGCAGTCAGTCCAATATGAGAACTAAAGTTTGGGGAAAAGTAATAACATCATTCTTCCGCCATGAAAGGAGGAAACCTTTTCAAATCTCTACGATGACAAGGAATTGTTCGACCTCCCTAACAATTAGTCACTCCCACATCCAACCACTACAAAAGTGTGCCTTTCCTATCTACTTGCAGTTGCTATTTCCAGATAGAAGGGGGCGTCAGAGGGATATATTGCTACACATTTAGCTTCGTTGCACTGGAACACATTCTGTATATGTGAGGTCAATATGGTGGCTCCTTCTTAATGTTGCGCTTTTAACGCCAGTAGCGTATAATGTGAGGAAACACGATAAAGTCCTGCAAAATGAAAATATATATATCAGAAACAAATATGGAACAATTAATAAGTTCCTTTTCGCCGATGTGGTGTCGCAGTGACTCTTGTAAGCTGGATACTGTTCCTCACGACACACTCAGCACACTTGCCACCTTCGTCAAGATTGCACCTCTAAACCAAGGGCCAATAATTTGCCCTCTTTGGAAATCAGAGATGCCGCCCATTTGATATCATTATCATCTGCACAGTTCCCTGCACTTTGCCGTTCTACTGCTAACTTCAGATGTCTCCATTAAATTAATGAGATTTGTATGCTCAACACTTTAAATAAATTTAGAAAGTAATTAGTTAATTAAAGATTGAAAAAAGTAATTAGGTAATTGAAGTTAGTTTCTTTTTTATGGATTTCTCTATAAGTGATATTATTTTCATTTTCTCAGAAGTACAAATTGTCTAATATTAAAATAGTAATTTATGACTTTCGCAATAGAAGTAACAACAGTAAAATTTTAAGTAAGATCACAAAATAATAAAAGATTTGCTGAAAGTTACAACATATTTTACACATACACACATACTCATATATATACAAATATCCTCAGGTTATTAAAGTGGTATGGCACCCCAGTTTGCTACACACAATCCTAGAACTTTGTCATAAACGAAAATGATATCGTAAAATACGATGCATCTATGATCATAGTTACTTTAGAAGCTGCAACTTTTTTTTAATAGAAAACAACCACCATTGTGTTTCCTTCATCATAGAATTGTTTTCTTTCTATTTTGAGTATAGTTAAAGGTCAGTGACGAATCCCTTCGAAAATCCAATGTTTCTCTTTGTGTCAGTTAGGCTCTCAAGAAACAGAATCTACTACGAACTATATATCAAATAATCTGGAAACTGTCAATGAAACTGACGACAGAAACCATATCTGCTTCCATACTTTGTTATAACTGCAGCAAAAGTGGCTCAATAAACTTTAGAAATCTAACACCAGAGTTTACTTACTAGATATGGTACTAGATACGGATACTAGATTACTAACTAAAATTTGGGAGTATTTCTTTAAGTTTAACGTCCCACGGTTATGCCGGTTTGTCTAAAGGAGACGGTGATAATGAGAAATGAGTGAAATGGTGGACTGAAGAAAGTGGGAGGAAACGGGAGAACACCGAGAAAACCCACGAGCACGATGTTTGTCCACCACAAAGTCCACAAGGCGCGAGCTGGGATCGAACTAGAGACCCCAAGCACCGGAGGTGAACGCTCTACCACTGAGCCACCGCGCTCCCTATTGGGAGTATTTTCTGTCCTAATTGTTTCATAGTATTGGCTCTCAAATACAATACAATTTTCTGCGCTCTCAGATTGTGCGCTGAAATGATAAGAGAAAATTAATGTTCAGTTTAAATGTTTAAAATAGTAATAACTGTACAGCCTTATTAGCGTTTAACGAAACATAATGTCTTACGACTAAACATTTACCAATAGGTAGGTCTCACTGACAGAAACAATATGATGTGTGTCAGTGTAAAACCTCATGTGTACTTTTGGAGAAAATTAAGAAAAATGAATAATTGTGTAATCCTAAAAATTGATTATGAACAAATCATGCCACCTGTTAAAATGAAACTGGTATTCTCATGAAGCTGTTCATTATGACACAAGAGAAAAGGCAGTGTGAAGTATGGTTAATGAGATAGAGCCCCAAATTATTATTAATTATGAAACTTTATTTATTTCTTTAACTACTAAAACGTTGTTCAATGATAAGACATAAATTAGTTGAAAGATCACATCTACCTAAACAAAATGGCATGCTTAGGTAAACTCTAACGGGTAATTTCTGAGGCAAATTGGCAAAAATGAAATTATAGCTCTGAAATGATGTCGTTCGTTACAAATAATAGTTGATAAATTTGTGGAAATAGATTGTTTATAGATATATTTTTGTACTGTATATATAAAAAATCCGATCGTGTTAAACATCAGATTGTGCCTTCTCCTACAGTGATTCATGCACCCACAGCAGTTATACACATACCCTTAACAGTTACAAACACACTAGTGTAACATCTTGCAAAATTTGGTTATATTAATTCGATTTTCACCAATATTCGTGCATCTTCTAGAAAAATGGAAATCATGAATAAATATTGACAGAGTAATCAAAATTTCGTAATGTAGGTATTGTAATGTTAGTTAGTATTTCGTAGTAGTCACCAGTTTGATTAGTTCTGCAGTACATAGTTTAACAACCAATCTTTTATTTATTAACTTTAAAAATATGACAACATAAATGCGTAAACGGTGTATTAAAATGAATAAACTATTAAAATTATTTCTAGAATATCATTGAAAACAAGAAATTATATAACATGGAATATATAAATTTAAATTACGTTAATAAGACAGATTAACATATTACTTTCAAGATAATATCTCAGGGAGAAAGTTTCATGAAATGAACGTGCTGTTTTACATCAAATATTCAGATTTTGTTTGTTCTGATTATACTGATCACAAAATTTACAATGGATTTTGTGTGAAAATAAGAAATTATATGCTTTACAGTGCATTTTCTGAAAATACTCTGTTCTAATTTCTGAGATGTATTGGAGAAATATGATTTTAGTTATAGATTCTGATTCTCAAGATAAGTTAAGCTTCTAAGAAGGAAGTGTACTTTATATATAATAGCAAAATGCAGCTAACAATTTGGTGCGTTAAAAAGTAAAGGAGAAATCTCGTACTCATCAAACCATCTTCCAGTTAAGCACTCGATGTTCAAAAATGTTATTAGCATTCACCACCACCAACAACAAAAATCCGAAGATGAAACATAACAATCGAAACGTTTCGTTGAGTTGAACAAAATAATGTGACTGAATATAAGTTTAGATGCGTAGTTTTTGAGAAAATCTTGAGAATAAAACCAAGTTTCTTTTTTCGTAAATCTATAAATATGCGTTGTACGACAATCACGCTATTTGTTAAAATGATACTGATCCTGAAATATGCAGTAATCAAGTATTAGAATCCTAGCAGGACAACAGTCTATAGTATGGGAAATGAGATGAAGGCCAGAATTATAATCAACTGTTACCCTTTAATGACTATGATATTGTCCAAACGTAAGAAATATAAATTGGTAAATCACATCGAAATGAATAAAATGACGAGCCTGAATGTGAATTCTCATGCAAAGTTTTTAAAAAAATAAAGTAAAATGAATGATTAAGTCTAATTTTATTTGTTGTCAATCCGACGTTGTTTGCTAGCTCGTATTCTGGTATAATAGTCTCTTTTTATAGCATGTACTATATACAGGGGTAAGTTAAAAATTATCCGCAATGTAAGCTATAACTTTTCGTACATTGTTCATACTGACTTCTGTCCTCGTTTATTTTATTGTTATGCTGTTGTGATCATGCCACGAAAGTTTGATCCTAATTCCTCCATTTATCTTCCTTTCACTGCTCCATTAGAAATTTGCACCGAAGAGGAACCACAAACAGTGATTTGTTTTTTGTGGTCGGAAGGTATACCAGGAACCATTACTAATTTGCAGACGACCTGCGCTATCTTTCATTAGTTTTCCGAAGTCTAGACCAATAAATACACTCTCTTTCAATTTTACTTCTGAAAATCTTGTAAACCTTTCAGTCAAATGTCGAAAATATAATCTCTCTGTTGACAGAGCTCTTATGAAGTTTATGAAGTTTAATGTGAAATGGTGGGAACAGGATTATACTAGTGTCGACTAAGATTTCCCGTATTATATTTTTAACTCCAGGCTTTACGAATGCTGGAGGTGGCAAAACTTTCTGGCCCAGTGTTGAGCTCCATTCCTGCTATCTCATTCGGACAGGAACCATGGATATTTGATGAAAACTGCCTGTGGCCTAGAATCATGTAAATAACTTTTAAATCATCTCTTATCCAGGCACATTACTTTAGGATTAGATAGGTTTTCGTAACTTTCTTTTAGAAACACAAAGGGAGCAACTGGAACTGAGGCGTATCTACTGCGATTATGTAGCAACAATGATTTAATGCTTCTTTTCGAGGAGTCGATGAACATTCTCCAGTCCTTAATCTCACATGGTATAATCAACTTCTCTATCAATCCAGCAACATTGCAACAATATACTAGTCTTCCTTCACAAAAAGTAAGGAATGAAATATCTTTCTCTTTTTCTAAACCAAGAAAACGAAGTACCCGGTGCCAACATATTTTTTCCTTCAGTCGAGAACCCAATAACTCTGCGCATTTCCTTGGTAAGGCCCAAATCCCTGACTAAATTATTAAGTTCTGCCAGTGAAAATTGCTCAGACTCGTTGTTTACTGGAATAACTCGTCTGTATTCTGATCATATTCCTCAGAACTTAAGTTGGTATCCTCTAATGTTTCTGGATAGCATGGAGTAGATATTTCTGAGGAATGCAAACGGGGTGTCTTGCTAAAGGTAGATTTGGATAAACAATGTCCTTTTTTGTTGAACCCTTGTATGTTGCACAAACAAAATAAGTCATCGGTATGATTTCGAGGTCCTCATAGGAAGACCAAAACGAAAAGATTTTTTTATGCCCTTCCACCACCTTCGAAACTTCTGCGCATGGATAACACGCGTTGTGGGGAGCCCCGGATATGTCTCAGTCACCTAGGTTTACACCAAAATAAGTGCAATACACTTTTTGACAAAGTTTGTTATTTTCTGCTGATATTTCTTTACTATATATTCTCCACAAATGTAACAAAACGAATCTGGTGAATTCCGACAATCCATTGGAACCATTTAGAGCACTTCACAAACACTATGGAGAATTTATAGTGCAAAACCAAACAGCATTTACATTCAGACTTAAGTCAATTCACCTAACATGGGTATACTTATAAACAAACTAGAACTAACTGTGAATCCTATCATAAGGAGTGGCCTTCTTTGCCATTACAATGGCACAAAATTTAATTTAATAAAGAGTGGTGCCTGAATTTTGCTTAACAAGTAAATTTAATTAGCAAGAAGTATATTATATTTCCTATACGTTTAACTTGTAAATTTGAAACTAAATTATAGTTAGTCTTTCTGGCATCTAGCGAGATAGTATTTAATATGCTCTCTGCTCTCTACAGATCGTTCAGAGAAAGAGCCAAAACGTATAGCAAGATGTTTGTTTGTGACAAAACCTTACGTGATAGAGTTTTTTCGATTATTCCGTTGAAATCAGCACCACGAAATCTATAATAATCTTTTATTAGTTTCTAAACCCATTTTCCATCGCAGGCTAGTGTTATCAGTCATAGAAAACTACAACTCAGTGTAATATAAGTAAAGTTTTAGAAAGTAGTTGTGTGTGCTTGATGTTCATGTACATGCCTTGTAGCTTGAATACTGAACTACGAATTATGCAATCTTCGTCATGGATGAAAACATTCTAACAATGAGTATTCATATTAATTAACGATAAATTACTAAAGTATCTGGCCCAGTTGATGGTTCTAAATCGTTAGCTTCATCTCCCGTTTCATTCCTTGTGGGAGGTTAGGTGGTTTAAATCCTACTTAAGATGTAGGACCATGTTTTGTAATAACCTCGACGCTGGAAAAAAAAAACGCAAAATTTCGAATCAACTAAACCTTCGTTGACAAAAAATAAAATAAAATAAAATATCTGCATCTAACATTGACACAATAATCTTGACTAAAATCGGAAATCTGTCTTTGACACAAGTTTTCTCAAACGCTAGGCACCAGATTCGTATTTACAGTTTTCATAGCAGCTTGAATTTTTAAAACCCTGACCTAAATCTCTTCATCTCCAGCAAATAACGACAAACGTGTAATAATCGTCAAATTTCTGGTTGTTCCTCGTTTCTTAGAACGAAACTTATATGAAAAGTAAAAATATAAACAAACAAAAAAGGAACTAAGATGTGTTTCTTCGATAATTTTATTATATATATCAAACATCTTCGTACACAAAGTTTCCTGCTTTACAAGCTCTGGCGCAAGAAGGCTGCTCTTTTTTCTTCTACTTTGCATTTAGTTTAATAAATTGGTTCGGCAATACCTCATGGTGGACTTTCGAACATTCATGAAAATTATTAAGGCATTCGAATTCTACATATTGGTTGTTTGATTAAAATTTAATGCGATTTTCAGTACTGGGGCTTCATCATACCCACGTAACTTTCAAAGTAGTTGTTCGGACAGGATTTTTCAGCTCGATTAGTTTTACTTCATTGCTCACAAGGTTAGATTGCAAAAAGTATTCGCTCTTCCACGGAAACAGAAACTATTTTATTCTCGTGTTATTATGGGTGAAGAACATAATACCGCAAACTGTAAAATTTTCCATGTTCACTTCCTAGATTCGATCCGAAGTTCTTTGCCTCAGGAGTTCGCTGTTTAGACCGCTTCACTAAGTTTCACTAGTATGTATCTTGATGGAAAATCGATTTGAAGTGCATGTAGGAAGTGGAGCTCATTGATTGTGGCCGTTCTGAGGCAAACGTTTCCTAAATTCAACTTCGGGTATCTTCGGGAATCTGTAAAGATGCCAGGTTAAAGCTCACAAGCCAGCCTTTGCAATCGAAAAAAAATTCACATGTGTTTTTCTTCTTTTAAGTGCAATATGTTGAAATATTTCTACTGGGTAGAGTGGAGAAACAGTAACATTCATTGTAATACTTAAGGATACAGTATTTCGAAACTACGTATACTTGTGAGCACATGGTGGCTTTATTATTCTATATGTATAAGAACAATTCCAATGAAAGAAAAGACAGTGAACATAGTTTAAGCAACCATAGTAGAATAACAAAAGGAAAAGGAGAAAAAACACAACAGCATATGTAACGGAAATTAATGTCTTGTAAAGTTAATTATATTATCAGGAAAGGGATTGCGAAAGTATTCTTGGTAGCTCAGTAGTAAACCGCGTAAATTGTAATCATACGATCCTGAGGTCAATTCCCGATAGGGTTAACATTTTGGAATTTATCCCTATATTCCTTGAGGTATGAATGCTTATATAAAGTAACTACCACCAATTACTCGCTTTGCTGAGTTAAATTAAGTAAAAGTAGTAATATGCCCTGACAGTTAGTCACTTTTTATGACTAAAATGTTCTCTGATATTGGTTATTTTCGTGGATTTATATACACAGGGCCTTTCAAAACAACACTGACAACTTTCGGGAGGTGATTCCTGACACCAAGATAAGACAAAAAGTATAGACCAACCTGGATGCGGAAACGCTTCCTTTCGGAATTACAGGCTGCCTAAAACATGAAAAATGAATTTTAAAGTCCTATAGCTCCAAAACTATGAGACCTACCGTACTCAGGTGAAGACTTTACTTAGAAACAGGTATGTGCCCTATCCAAATATCCAAGTTTCAGAATCCTGCGGTACTTCCGCAACAATTTTTATAGAGGTAGTTGGTGAGTACTTCAAATTATATGCCCGTAGGAAAACTCCTTCTATAAAAATTGTTGTGTGAGTACCACAGGATTCTGAAACATGAATTTTATGATAGCACACATATTAGTTCTTAAGTGAAGTCTTGACCAGACTACAATAGGTCCCACCGTTTTGGAGCTATGGACCTTTAAATTTCGTTTTTCTATGTTTTTGGCAGCCTATAACTCCGAAAGGAAGAATTTTTGCACTCAGGATTGTCTAAACTTTTCGTCTTATCTTGTTGTCAGGAATCACCTCCCGAACGTTGTTCGTGTTGGTTTGAAACACCCTATATATATATATATATATATATATATATATAGGGTGTATCAGGTCACACGTCTCAGGTATTTTTCTCAGCTCGTAGTGCACGTAGACATTTCAAACAAAAAATTGAATTACCAAATTTTATGTGAAGAATCAAATGGTGAAGCTTCCATTTCCAGTGCAGTAGCGGGAATACTACCACGGGAGTCAACTCCAAAATTTCAAATGAAAGCGGTATCAATTTCGGTTTCTCTGGAAGCAGTATTGAAAAAAAAAAACTTTTACAGGAAACACTTTTCGTTAAATTCTACGGTTTGGCAACTACGTCTTATTTGTTGTAGAATTGCTATTATCAGACCACCCGTCCCACGCATTTTTCTCAGCTCGTAATGCCCGTAGACACTTCAAACACAAACTTGACTTACCAAATCGAATGTGAAGAATCAAATGATGATGATTCCATATTCAGTGGCGTAGCGGGAATACTAGTACGGGGGGTCAACTCCAAAATTTAAAATGGATAGTGGTATCAATTTCGATTTCTCTGGAACCTCTATTAAAAAAGAAACAACTTTTAAAGGAAACACTTTCGTTAAATTCTACGCTTTAGTATCGACATGTGTTACTTGTTCTTGTATTGCAGATACAGAACAAGTTTTATAGTTGGCAATGACTCCAGTAGAGCACTAGACAACACATGTTCTTTCAAATAGTACTGTTTAAAACTCTTTACAGCGTTCAGTATCAAATTTTACGACAGATCTCGTGCACGAATCAACAAACGAGAACAATATAGCAGGACAATACGTAGTTAAAATTCCGGTATCATAACCAATATAAAACAAAAAAACAGAGAAAAACTCTCTTTGGTTTTAAGTAAAACTACGTATGAAACAATTTTGAATGTAAAGTCCCAGCAATAAAGCATCCAAAGAAAACCAAAAGTTTCAAACTCATTGCATTTCGGAACTCATTGCACAAATAATTATTCAAGAAGAGTACAAATAAATAAACTGAAAATAATAAATAAAATAAATAACGTTAACTGCAAGTTCTGAACATTCTTATCAATATATCGCACTTGGACTTAAAAAAATATCAATAGATGTTCAAAGGATCGCCCAGCACTTGCGATACACATGCGAACGTGTACCGTGACATTATTGAGTACTCTTAACACTTCATTCGCACTTGGTCCATGGCACACATTACGGATCCTCTCCATTATGGCGTCCCTTGTAGTAGGACGCCCTTGGTTAGACAAACTCCTTGACACGTCTCCAAAAGAAAAAAAATCGAGCGAAGTCAAGTCTGGAGAACGAGATGTCCAGGAGACCGGTCTACTCTTCCGATCCATCTGTTTGGGAATAAACGAGCAACAGATCGTCTAGCAATTCTCGCAAAATTGGCAGGGCAACCATCTTTATGTAGACACATCATTTCACGAGTTGTTAATGGGACGCCTTCCAAGAACTCACCAAGAACATCTCTCAAAAAAGTTGCGTATCCTACCCCAGTTAATGTACTTTCGAAGAAATGGGGACGGATATTATTTGGCCTCCCACTATACCACACCAGACATATAGATTCCAGATATGTTGATTGTCAACTTCACGTACCCAGTGATGATTCTCGCTGGACCAGTAGTAAGCGATGTGTCTGTTAACATCTCCATTAACGGTCGCCTCATCCGTCCATAGAGTATTCTGGTAAAAACATGGGTTACTGGCGCTCATCCACTGACATAACCCCAGACGGTTATGGAAATCTTGTTCTCGAAGTTCCTGATGCAGATGAACATGGTAAAAATGGAACGCATTATTGTGCTGAAGCCTCCAAACCGTCATGTGGCTAATAGCTGCATCCCTGGCTAATCGTCATGTTGAGATTTGCTGATTCATATACACTGCGACAAGGATGTTGGGAGACAGTTTATCCTGAACACGGCACCTGATCTGCTGACATTTGCTGTGGTGAGGATGGACGTGCCCACTCCTCTGCACACGAAGTGCCAAGAGCCGAAATACTTTTCTCGACTGCCCAGAACGATCGAGGATCTGTTCACCATATAGCCGCGCGCTTGCTATGATTCTGCTGACATTCACCCAACACCATTAACATATCAAAAGATTCGATATTCTAAAATATCGTAATGGTTCCGACAAGCACACGCAATAATAGGCTATAGGACTGAAATCAACTAATATTCAACTGTTTATCTATTAACTACAACAAATATTCAATTGTTTTATATTGGAACTTTTCCGTTTCTTTTTCTATTTGGTCATGTGGCACCAATTAATATGTCTTTTCGCCACTAATGACCATCATACGAAAAATTTCTCCTTTCTCTCTCTCTCTCTCTCTCGTCTTTTTACAGCTTATTTTTTTCTTGATCTGCTTCTTCACCTGTGTCTCATTCTTTTTCTTCTAGACCCCTTCTTAACTTGTGTTTGTTTTAATTCTTCAGACTTCCTTCCATCATTCTTCCTTTTGTGCCTTTTTCTTTCAATTCAATCTCTACTTTTTTCTTCCTTGACTAACTAATTCTTCCATCTCTTCGCCTTCTCTTTTATCTTTACACATCTTTATTGTTCTACTCTCTACTTTTCTGTATTGTTTTCTTTCTATGTTTCTTTCTTTCCTTACTTTATTTTCTACGCTCACCTGCTTACTATTTGCTTTCGACTCCTTCTATTATTAATATTCTGTCCTTTTCTTCTATTATTGTTGACCTCGTAGTTATCTCCGGACTCATATTAAGATGTTTCTTTTCTTCTACCAGGTTGTCGGTGTTGCGTCTACAGACCTGATTCCTCTAGTATCAGTTTTCATGTTCAAGATTTTCGTGTTTTACCTCTGAATTTCTTTTTTCTGGCTGAATTTGATTAATGATCAGTAGGCTTGTTTTCTTCTTTCTATTGGCTACCTGAATTGAGCTTAACATAAAATCTCCATTGAAGTTTTGTTCACCTTCTACATTCGTATTTGCTTCTATGTCATCTAATGTTTCTTGTAATTCAGTAAGGATGAAGGTCTTGCCTTTCATCTGAACGTCTTCATCAGATAATTCATATATTCTTCTTTTGTACCTATTCGTGTCCTTCTTTTGGACAATACTGTGCAAAAGGATTATATTCGTTGCAAATCCTACATTGTGCACCCCTAGCTGGACATTGATATCTAAAATGTTGTTTTCCGCATGTTACACAACCACATTGATAACGTCCATATTTTACATGTGACATTGTTTTTGAACGGACCCTATTGATTTCATGTAGTTTGTCTTGGTACGATTTTTGTATCTTTCGTTGATCTGTTGCAGCATTCACTTGTAGCGAGAAAAAACGCTTTTGTACACTGATTTAACAATGCACATCGCATACATATAGCAAATCAGATAGAATTGATGGAAAAGGAAGTAACCACATTTTATAAATTGGATTCAAGAGTAGAACAAGTGATGCTACAACTCTGACCGCATTATTGACCTTTATTCGGGCCTAATTATCTGTTCCATACTGGCAGCCTGTGGTGAACGGATACAAAAGTTTTGAAAACATGGTCAGGCCTAAACATGGTTGCGCAGTGGCATAACAAGACGGAAGGCGGATGTATGGGGGCATCGCCTCCCCTAATTTCAGGTGGAGAATTTAATGCGCCCAACTTTTTATTTTGTAAAAATTACTACTTACCTGAAGAGTCCAAAGTATTTTCCGAAAGTAAATCTAGCAAGTTAAACATGCGAATAGTAGTTCACATTCTTAGGGCAAAAGAAGTAACCCAAGACAATTTAACACATTCAGCTACCTCTTGGTAATAAGATCTAAAATTGTTCAAAAATAAGCCTGAAATATTTATTTATTTGGAATGTGAACTTTATTAACAAACGGAAGATATCGACATAAATGTAAAAACAATGAAATAAACAAATGACAATACAAATCGCTTGTAATGTGCCATTACAGGTAATTAAATTTTGTTTGGAGGGGTCCAATAATTTTTGAACGCACTGTACTACGTGATTTTTCAAACTTTAACTTCGGTCCGTATAGTGTGTTCACTCGTTCTTTATCCAAACCAAAATTAATATAGGAGCTTTGAATAATTTAGTAGAAATCATATTTTGGGGAATAATATCTTTATTTATACATTATTTTATTATGAATCCCGTATATGGACATTTCAGATGGATAAGCATCGAAATTATCATCTTAATGCGGTACGAAAACATAGGCCCGCTATTGGACAGAAATTCTTGAAATTATCCACCAATCTGATTTTTGGTAGAATAATTTAGACCCCTTCATCCCTCTGAGATGCCCATATCCTACCAAGATCCGGTTTTATTCAGTTTTTGCTATTTTTCATTCGTTTTATAATTTTTCGCCCCCAAAGCACTCTTTTCTGATTGAACTATTTTCTGACGCTCTCATATCAAGGCGCGAGAATTCTCATTTCTAGAACCAGAAACGAACCACGCAACACCAGACTACTTCGGCTCTTGCAAAAAGTGGAATTTGGTGGCATTATTAAGGTAAAATCAGTTTCATTTCACAAATAAACCTGTTGGAAGTAGAAGATAGCCCGAAACAGTAAACTTCAACAGTGAAACAGACTGGAAACTGTAAGATACAGAATCCGACTGAGAGACGAAATGTTGCTGCACGATAGTGAGTGATTTTCAAATGAAGATTTAGTGAACTCAACGTTCAATCTCTTTTTACCTCTCCCAAGAATTCAGTTTAAGATTACGTTTGTCCTAATATAGTTTATATTTGTGTATGTAGTAACTGTGAATTTTATTACTAACAGTGAATATTATTACTAACATGGCGGTACACGATTTCGTGATAGGGTAATTATCATTATGGTAGTGTAAACAAAAGAAAGGGTCTCTCATTTAATCCTAAGTTGATCAAGCTTCCAACCAAAATGGGTTAAACGATTTTTTTTATTAGAGTTCTTTTCCCTTCAGGAAAGGGACCCTCAAAATTAGCAATGTTGATAGATCTTTTCAGTGACATTAATAGTACCTTGGAAAACATGAGTTAGGGTGCAGAAGGGCTACTTGGCCCTGATCATTTCGTCTTCCCTTTCCCAGTTCATAGAGCCGATTGGTGAATTTAGATAATCTTATTTGGTTTATATATATAGTTGAGTGGTATAATAATATATGATATGCACTAGCATGTATAGTTATATGTATCAGTATTTACTTTCTTGGGTATGTGGAATGTAATTTGTGTGTGTTAAGCGAGTTGTGTAGATTTTAGAAGTAAGGTGCGAGTGAAGGTATGAAATATTCATCGTTGGACAGTGTATTGTGGTTTGTTTATTTATCTTTTTGGTCCGTCATATGAAGTAAATTATTCTATAGTAAAGAATTTCGTAATAGTTCGTACCATAATTACCTAATACATGACTTATAATGAATAATAATAGTGCAAAACATGATTAACAGTGCAAAGATTATTCAGTTGTGCACAGATTGTTTTCATATTAGTAGCGCCACCGCGTCTGAATTTAGTATTGCCCCTTGCTAGTGTCCTGTTACTCAAATACTTAGTGATCTGGTCAATACGAAAATGACCCTTTTTTCGCTCTAAATAATAAGTAAATATTAGTTTAAGCCCATAAGAATTGATTTCTACATAACTCATATCGCAAGCTACCTTCCTCGAGAAGCACGATCATATATATATAACTTAGAAATCAAAATATTAATAATAATAATAATAATAATAATAATAATAATAATAATAATAATAATAATAATAATAATAATATTCGCGTTTCCACTTAGCTTGAAGTTGCTCATATAATATTGTTTTTGTTGCCAGCTACATTTACGAACCCTCTTTATCCTTTGCTTGCTGCAAGCAATTGTATTGTTGACATTTTCTGATATATAGTTGCATGCTATTTAGAACATTGAACTTTCATTGCATAGAAAATAAATTTCGAAGCCGTGAAGTGAATTATACCGTAGTTTGTTACGAAAGAAATTCATGTTCAGTGCATATAGGACCACACGTGTTAATTAATGGAGCATGGTAATTGTTGATTTTAATAAAATTAATTAGACTGCTTTGAACAGTCTTGAGCTTAACGAGAAAGTATAGGGTGTGTCAAAAAACCACGTAGTAGAGAAAAGTAAATAAATAAATGAATACGCAAGTAATGGTAATATTATTAGTATATAAATGCGTATAATAAAGAATGTTATTAAATAGCAAGATTAAAGTGTATATGTGCCCAGTGGTAGAGTTTGCTACGAGGTATTGATTATATATCCATATATATATATATATATATATATATATATATATATATATATATATATATATATATATATATATATATATATATATATATATGTGTGTGTGTGTGTGTGTGTATTAAGTTCCGTAGTTCATTAATTTCACTTCAGATTTCTATGTGAGGGTACTGTGATATGTAAAAAACGATGGATGGTACTTTTTAACTTAGTGGCTCGACTTTTCCATAGTAAATCACCGGTTACTTGATCACCCAGCCTGACAATACAAATAATACCAATATGGCAAACGGTCACTGATACCTAGCACTTAATTACATAACAGAATAGCTGTTTGCAGAATTGATGCAGTCTAGATATATGCGTTTAGCTTGTATTTATGATAATACCCGGCAACTTTGAAATTCTTTCCACGTCACCTGACCAAGCTAAGTTTATTATTGTGTGTAGAGGTGACGAAGTGGACAGAATTAAATAATCTAGTAAATCTATTACAGTAGAAACTAGTAATACCGTACTAAGGCGTTAAACTCCAATACGCATGTATTTTCACAACTTTTATTTCTAATATATAGTATTTGAAATTAGTTGACACACCAAGGTGGGCACCCTTGAGGTTTGGAAGCCACTAGTAAAATTTGACAGACAAGTTACTAGTACAAAATTGAATTTATTTAATTTTGTTTTTATTTTTTAGCAAATCCCTGTTTTTTTTCTAGTTATTTACTTTAGTCTAGTTTTCCATACTTTCCTTGGAACTCTTCTCAGTTTCTGAGTGAAAGGATATTTTTTTATTATTTTAGTAATTCCAAATTAGAGACTACACTGACTTCCCGATAGTGGCGGAGTCTCCAAGGTCTCAGTCGAATTACAGCTAGGAGGGGAATTTCCCTAAAGCTTTTCTCTTTTTGAAAATTCCCTTGTGGGCACGAACTTGCTGTTAATTTGCAGATATCCATTTTAGGCTATGCATTTTAGTAGTCCAACCATTTTCTTCATATACAGGTATATTTTTTGTGGATTGTTGTATGTTGAAATTCAACCACTTGTCTTTGTAGTTTTAGTGTCTTAGTTATTCCTTTTTCTCTCCCTCTTTATCTATTCCCCTAATCTCTTCAAGATTTTTTTGAAAAATTTTAACCTTCCCCCCTCCGAGTTTTGAACTTTACAAATATCTACCATTTAATATATAGAATTTAAAAGTGACTTACCAACTGAGACGTCGCGAGACACGATTCGTAGAGGTATTCATTGATGTGAAGTATAAAGTAAATGTTTCCACCATATTGGGAAACAGCAGTAGCGAGCAACTGTCCGGTCTACGATTAAATTTTACTTTCGTTTCCTTGTATCAATATCGGCTTAGAATCTTTGGTCAAGTTATTAGCTATTCCTACGTTTGTTTTCACTGGTAACTCTGAATGTGAAGGTTGTTGTAGTTGTTTGGGCCCAATAGTATTATCGAAATCTTTAACTTTATCCGTATCTATATATTTAGTGTTTACGTGTCTGGCTTGCACATTGAATGTCTACTAATTAAATAGAATATTTGAAAGTATGAATTTTATCTTTATGCGCGGGAAATTAGTTGAATTTATATATATGCGATATATCGGCTTTGAGATGTAAAGTGTCACAACCGCAAAATTCAATTTGTCGGGGTTAATAGTTTGGAATATTGAATAATTAATAAATATAGATATATGTTGAGATATGAATATGTGTTGAATATTAATATAATACTGAAGTAAAATGTATATTGAATTGAGTAAATGAATATAAGTATAAAGGGTCTTGGTACCTTACCCCGAAGAGTTCTTGGTTGCCACGGTCACAGAATATCCGATAAATATAAAAATGTAAATGTTAAAAATAGCGCCGCATGTAGTATATTCTTTTCAAACTGTGGGATGTAAGTATGTTTCTAAAAATAACATGTAAGAACTAGCATTATTAGTACTACACTAACCGCATGTAGCATGGGTTTAATGCAGAACGGCGTAACTATAATTTATTACTAAATCTATCCTCAGACCAGTAAACCGAAATCCTACTGTATGAATTACATTTGATTCCATCCCTCCTGTATAAATCCTAAATCTCAACGAGTGTTTTCACCTTTATAAACGTGTTCTCATCGACGAAGATCCTTCTGAACTCGGAAAATTCTCGTTCTTCTATAAGTTGTACAAATGCAACAATAAATGTGATTATCTAAAAGTATAAGGTGATAGTGACTCAAACCTAGGCAAGGAACTAATAAATCAATCGAAATGACCAAAGAGGTAAATTAGTTGCAGTGATGGTAGAGACGAAACTTTGCCCTTGTTATCCAGAAGTGGGAGAAATGCATTCCTAAGTATATTTACAGACATAATATGTATCGGTTACAATTAGTGACCAAACTTCATGTGTGTATACGAAAAGTAAAGTTAAGGATATGTTTGGACTCCGAAAAAGGTGCTCTGATATTTATTGTAATATTAATGCTCATCGCTAACTACGAGACAGGACTCGTAAATTTACTTAAGATCTTTATATATGAGAAAAGACTCATTTAAATCTTCATATAAAGTTTTTTCGTGTTTTTCCTTCTTTTCCTCTAATCGGCTATGATCTTGTAATATATGTTCCAAAGATTTAAGAGAATATATATATATATATATATATATATATATATATATATATATATATATATATATATATATATGTGTGTGTGTGTGTGTGTGTGTGTCATCAAAGTGCTATTGTTCAAATTCATATGTAGATCGATATATTCATATGTATGTTGATTGCATGTTCATAATAATTTGTGTCTAATTTTAAAATAGATATAATGAATGTTCGCCAAATTGTAGTTCTTTTTCATTATTTTCATCCATGTCGATACGCTGTCTTGTATGTATGTGAGTGTGCGTGAATGAATGATTAACTTAGTTTTTAAGTGGTAGCATTAATATTGATTTAGGATGATAGTATCTGTAGTATATGTCTAATAAGATGTTATATGTATTTCTGCATGACGGAGGTCATGAAGGAATAACTAATTCAAAAGTACTCAAAATCGGTTCTGTGAGAAAAGCCAAAATAAACGGATGAGCCAGACTAATGACAGTCTTCTCAGATATCTCAAAACTTAAAATTGTGAAGATATATACGAAACTTTATTTTTTTTCTTTCCTAGCCGATTCAAATATGTGGTTGATCCCCATTTTGGGAATTCAGATACTAGACACGGGTTATTATTTTTTTACATTTCAAAATTACAGATAAACTAACTAAATTAAACTTTCTCAGTCACCTGGGCTGGGTTAGGGCAACTCCCACTTGTGCATGTCCTGGATTGAGGTCAGGGTCGTATGAGGGAACATGTGTCTCTTCCGGATCACCTCAGCATTGATCATCAAGTAATAGCATTTGTATATGAATTATCTTTTAAAACTATTCGAATTCCTTCACCATATTCTCATATTCATCCAATAATTCCTTCTCCTGTAACTTCCTCTACCTTTCCTCCTACCTTCTTCTTCTTTCTCACTCTTTGTTTTCGTATTCCTAATAAAGCTGAAGAGGAGTCGTGACTGGAAGTTGTCGCTATTGACACGGTCACTAAATTGTTTCGATGTTTCTCTTCGGAAGTACGATTTGAATTAGTAAACCCTAAAACAAGCAACTGAAGCTAGAATATTAAAGCTCATTTAGTTTAATTTTATATTTCGACTAAATTATCAAAATTACAAGAGATTTCAATTCACAAACTAGCGATCGTATTTTCTCTTTATCGATGTGGTAGTTCATTAGCTTCTTGCGACCTTCCTTCGGTAGTTCGTTTGCTGAAGTCACTTTTTTCTTTCAATTTGCGTCTTATATGATGAAGTTATTAGTATCGCACTTCTTTCAATTCTTCTGGTTCGTGACGCTAAACGTGTCTTGCGATTTTCCAGTAGTGATAATAACTGTTCACTAATGGAGAGCTCTTTACTAGTTGATGGACGAGAAGATTCTGATTCCTCGGTCATATGTTGAAAACGTGGATCCACTGCAGACGGCGAAAAGGAAGTAGCCCCCTTTTCCTCAACCACTGCCGAAGTTGAAGGTTGTGGGTCTTCACAGGTAGACCTAGTGTAACATCTTGCAACACAAATCACGTTTGCGGACGGATAGTCGGTGTCTGTGAATATTTGAGGGTTCAGTGAATGTATTGCGGTGCACGCAAAATCATTTGAGAGCCATGTCCATGCGACACATCTTTCGGTATGCCTCTGAAACAAGTTGCACTACATCGTATGTTATCTTTACTCCAGCATTATTGCGCATCCACAATTGTATGCGCCTTTAAACGGTTTTATAAACCAGCTGTCAATGGGTTGAGTCTTATGAGTGGTATGGGGCGGAGTACTGAGCAGTGAATAATGTGACCTCTCCCATATTGAATCATTTTCAGTTCTTTATGGCTGTCATGTTCATAAAGAATTAGCAGAACTGAGTTCTGAGGGAAAGGATGACAGAATTTCATAAGAGTTGCAGAGAAATGATCCCGATGAATGCCTTCAAATTCGGAGCATTTGATGACAATGGAATAAAATATCATTGGTAGCGATCAGTGAAAGAGACGAAATTCTTTGGGTTAAATTCTAACCACTTAATCCCCTATTCTACAACTGATTCAAGTTCGAAAACGTTATTATTTCCCTTGTTTACCTCCGTTTTTAATATTCCAGCGTGCGCGTTCCCTCATTCCTCTCATTTTCATACCTTCATTTTCACCATCTTAATTAATCCGATTGAATAGAAAAACTGATTAACTAACAATATAACCAAACTTATCATCAACACGCCGAACACGTATTGATCTTCTCTGATTTTCAAAACGCTCCTGCGCATAGTATGTCATTACTCGGCACCTTGTATATAATATCATCATTAACAAATAATATATAATAACTTTCCTTAAGTAAAAAGTAAAAATTTCTGACTCTTATTGAAACGTTTGGATTGCGAGCGGAGCGGTCAAGAAAATTTTCAACAAGTCTATTTCTTTCCAAACCTACAACAATACCTATTGATTTAATAGGCCAGCAATACTTTTCCGGGATGCCGCGTTGATTACTCATTTCCAACACTTTTTCTTTCTTTTTGCTTGTTTGACGCCCTCTTGCTTTCAGCGCCGTCCGCTCCGTTCGACCCCTGGCTACGGCTCTGCTCATACTCTCTCTACATATACACCTGTATATTGCAAGAGCCATCAGGGGTCAGGCATAAGAATATTTTCATCTTGGACGTATGGTTTGATGTTATTATTCAAATCAGAAATCTGTTCTCATTAAAACGAATGTGGTATTAACGTTAATAAGAAGTGTTAAAATTCCTCATTTTAGCGTCTTAGTATATAGCCTCCTAAATGATGAACATGGACATGATGGAAATGCGACTGAGCTTTGAAAGGTGACAATCATCTGATTTTGTTTTTTCAAGTACTTCAAAATAGAACTTTGTATTTTAAGAAAGTGTTTCCCTATGTTTAAAGAAAAACTTTCCCCAGCCAAATTCGAACTGCCGTCCTTCGATAGTAGAATTACAAAGCTACTACTAAACCCGCTTGAACACCGAAACAACTTACGAAAGAACACGTTCTAGTTTTGCTAATAGATCACTCCAAGCGCAAGTACACACTTGAATTTTTAAATAGTAATTTTCTCTCTTTTCAGCAATATCAACTGAAGATATTG
The DNA here is from genome assembly GCF_964235325.1 of Thermobia domestica. Taxonomy (NCBI): domain Eukaryota; kingdom Metazoa; phylum Arthropoda; class Insecta; order Zygentoma; family Lepismatidae; genus Thermobia; species Thermobia domestica. The sequence goes on along the minus strand of NC_137455.1, from coordinate 147,618,494 downwards.
ATTGATTTTGTATATTGAAACTGTGCATGAAGTGTGAAGTGTATGTTGTTCGCATAAATACGTACCGATAGTTTTCTGTTCAATAACTTTACATGTTAGTAAGTGTTCCTAATACCTGTGCACTGTGTCGAATAATTTTTCTCTAATTTCCCCCGGGATATTCTTCGCGTAATTATTTGACAGACTAAGGTTTCATAAGAATAAGGGTCTTTTGCTAATAATTTTCTTATTTTGCTTTATTTTTTCTCCATAATTATAAGTAAGTGTTTATTACTACGCTGCTTTGTTAAGGAAAGCACAAAGAAGTAATAAGATATAAAGAAAACGTAGTTATTAACGAAAATGTGGTAGTTAGAGTATATGCAAACTTTTTTTGCGAAGGACAATACTTGGCATTTTTATCATAAAATGTATCACCTCCAGATCTCTACAGTAAAGTTTCAACATATTTTTTCGAGAAATGTTCGTGCGTATATTGCTGCATATAAATTTAATAACTATGAACAATATTCTCCTACTGATGATGGTCACATTATAGCTATAGTAATTAATAATTAAACATGAATATTAGGTGACACTTCCCATACTAAAGGTGTTTCTTTTACATATATTGCAGATATACGAGAAGATCCTCGATGATATCGTTAAAATTTGCCCAAATAACTTAAGGGAAATTTTACTCTACTGAAACACATCTTGTTGAACTTAATCCATTCATTGTTAGATATAACATCATTTCCTCAACATTTCAGCAATGCTAAACTACCACATCAATGCAGTACTTGAACTTCTTAGTAGTTCTTTCTTGATCTGATTTAATAATATGAGCAATACCATGCCGTGAGGGGGCGAGCGGGGTGACGGTCCCGGACGCCGAAGTAAGGGGCAGCAAAATTCGGAGGAAAGAAAAAAAGGAAAGAAAAAACAGAGAGGAAAAATTACTTGTAATTAAGTAAATACTAATATGTACTTAAATCCTCTTCCTGCTTTAGGAAGTGGTCTTATAATTAGTGATGAGCGCAAGAGTCTTGGTCTTGCAGTTTTTGCAAGAGTCTTGCATGCAAGACCAAGACCAAGACCAAGACCAAGACCACGAATAGCGGTGCAAGACCAAGACCAAGACCAAGGTGTGCAAGAACAAGACCAAGACCAAGACCATACCTGCAAGACCAAGACCAAGACCAAGACTCTTGCGCAAGAGTCTTGCACAAGTACTGGTACTACTTGAATTTTTTTTATACAATATAAAAAAGGAGAAAATTCATTACATCTTTACTTGAATATTTTGAATTCAGTAAAAGTGACACTAGAGTGAATGTGTTCCCGGTAGTATGATGCAATCCGTGTGAGTCGATCTGCCCCTGTAGCATATAGCTACAGTATATCGTTTCCTGAATTGGTTGTTCGCGTTTTCTGTAGATATTGCTCGTTCTCAAGCCACACAGGTGTTATCTTGCGCCATGTAAGCTATTTTAGTGGACAAACATCGTGTGCGTGGGTTTTCTTAGGTTTTTTCCGTTTCCTTCTAGTTTCTTCATTCCACCATTTCAGTCTTTTTTCATCACCACCGTCTCCCTTAGCGTTGGTGCATTACTGTGGGACGTTAAACTAGATACTTCATTTCATTTCAAAGCATACTAGTGGTGTTCTTCTTCCAAAACTGAAGAGAAATGTAGTATTGAACATCGGTAATTCCGTACACCATAGGTGCTGACTACATGAGTATGGCCTTGGCTATGAGACTCAAGCATCCGTTGTAAATTTTTAATGTGTGCTCATAAAATTAATATCGAAATAACATTTTCATGACATTGACAAAAACTTAGTGCATGTGACCGCAAGTTTGATTTCATGGGCAGATGCTTATACGTTGAATAATTGTTTATTCATATAATTTTTAGCCTCCTTAGGTATACGGCACATCGGGGATTGAGCGATATAACATTACACAACAACAGTAAATCTATATTATAAAATTGAAAGTGACTATGCTTGTGACTCCCAATCTCTTGACTCTTGAACCACCAGCTCGAGATCGATCAAATTTTCAATATAGATCAGGTTTGGGCCTGGAATGTTATTTATCAGTTCACTTTGAAGGAGCAACGTATGGGAGGAGGAGGAGGGGGAGGTATACAAAAATCAAAATAAATAAAAATAAAAGTGACTAAGTTTGTGACTTAATAATTCTTGAACCACCAGACCGACCTTAATCAAATTTTTAACATGTATGAGGTGCCTAACTGGAAAGTTTTTTATAGTTTCATTTTGATGGTAGAACCTAGGGGAGAAGGAGGGGAGGGGAGGTATATATAAAAATAAATAAAACTTAATAACTCTTGAAACACCCGACCGATCTCGATCAAATTTTCAACATAGATGAAGCTCAGATCTTTCACGATTTTTATCATTTTACTTTGACGGTGCAACATAGGGGATGGGGAGGAGGGAGATATATGTAAAAAATAAAAGTATAAGTGACTGTATTTGTGACTTCATCACTCTTGAACCAGCCAATCGATCTTAATGAAATTTTCAACATAGATGAGGTTCGGACTTGGGGTGTTTTGTATCATATCACTTTGATAGTAGAACTAAAGATAGGAGGAGGGGAGAGGAAGTGTACAAAAATAAATAAAACTTAATAAGTCTTGAACCACCCAACCGATCTCGATCACATTTTCAACATAGATGAATTTCGGACCTGAGATGGTTTCTGTCATATCACTTTGACGATGGAGCTTAGGGGCCGGGGAGAGGAGAGATATTTAAAAATGATCGAAAATGACCGATATTAGAGTGGAGTCTATAGTTTTCGGGGTCGCTGAGATAAACAATGACACTTCCGATGCTGTTTAAATCCAAATTTAGCCCCTAGCTTGGCGGTGGGAGGAGAGATATCTAAAAATGATCGAAAATTAATATTAGTGTCGAATTCATAGTTTTTGGGGTCACGAAAGTGAACAGTGATACTTCCGATCCCGTTTAAATGCAAAGTCAGCACCGCAACTTGGGGAAGGGGGAAGAAGAAGATATATAAAAATTATTGAAAATGACCATTATTATCAATGTCAAATTCATGGTTTTCGAGGTCATTGAGATGAACAGTGACACTTCCGATGCCGTGCCTTGCAACATGGGGGAGGAGGAGATATATAAATTTATTGAAAATGACCGATATTAGTGCCGAATCCATAGTTTTCGGTGTCTCTAAGATGAAGAGTGATGTTTCTGATGCCGTTTAAACCCAAATTCAGCCCCGCAACTTGGGGAGGAGGGGGAGAGAAATATAAAAATAATCGAAAATGACCGATATCAGAAAGCGCTTAGTAATAATGAAAAGTGACTGATTAACGAAACATATTATTATTATTATTATTATTATTATTATTATTATTATTATTATTATTATTATTATTTAAAATTTAACCCAACGAAGTGGGTAATTGATGCTAGTAATCCATATTCACAAGTGAGACTGATTTTATACAGTTATTTTAAATAACTTGTAGTTTGATGTCGTTATTTTGTATTTCTAATATAGGTCAAAAGTATTTATACAAATTGAGTTTATAGAAAAGACATAGACAGACAGACAGACAGATGAGTCGTTTATAGTTTTCACTTAAATTATTCTAAAATATTAAGTTTTGATTATAATAATTATTTTATTTTTTCTCTCTTTTTTGTCGATATGCTAAACATATCATCATAACCATCACCAAAGCTATTCTGCCATTATCGGCTGGTTGCTTGCTGCAACTGAGAAACCTCGATATACAGTGGTCCTCAGCTAGTCTCTTCGTCTTAATGTAGCAATTTTCTTAATATCTTCCTTCAACTACAATTTCCTTTTCTCTCTCTCTCTCTTTCCTTTCACCATACCCTCTAGCACGTCCTCCACAGCCAATATCCCAACCAGTTCCTCTTTCTCCTCTTATCAATATCTAAAATTCTTCTTTTTTCTCCTACTGCTAACATTTCTAACACCTTCTCATTCGTTTTCCGTTCAACACAGCTAATTCTCTCCATTTTTCTCCATGCCCAGGTTTCGAAAGTCTGTAATTTTTTCCATCGCTTTTGCGTAATGTCCATGTTTCTGCCCCATTGGAATCAGTAAAACAAAATCTCAATATTTAATTATAAGTTTGTTTAACACAAAAATTAGTTAATGTGGTTGAAAAGAAAAATCTGACGCCTTTAGAGTGTAAAAATAATTTTGCATTTCATGGTATTTCAATTATCTGTACCGTTTTGATTTTCTTTCATTCGTCTCAGGGGTAGCCTCCCCAGTTTCGGAACCTGTGGAGTGTTGGATCTGTTAAAAAAATGTAAAAAGATTAGCGAAGCGTGGGCACCCAATAAAAAAATAAAGGTCATCACTTATGTTGTACACTATTATCATACTTACACCAAGATAAAGTATGTTACATTTAAAAACATATATTGTATTTCCGTTACTATTGGAGCATTGTAGAATTTATTATCCCTTATATCCAGAGTAAAATTTACCTATGAAAAACAAGATTTCTTAAAAGCAAAACTTGCAAGACTCTTGCAAGCAAGACCAAGAGTGGGTGTGCAAGACCAAGACCAAGACCAAGACTAGGTATGCAAGACCAAGACCAAGACCAAGACCGAAGGTTCCAGTGCAAGACCAAGACCAAGACTGAGTGTGCAAGACCAAGACCAAGACCAAGACCACCCCGGTCTTGGTCTTGGTCTTGCATTTGCTCATCACTACTTATAATGTTACTCATGTTAGGAAAATGCATGTGCACATATCCAGGGTGTTTCAAAACAACACCGACAATATTTGGGAGGTGATTCCTGACACCAAGATAAGACGAAAAGTATTGATCAACCTGGTTGCACAAATGCTTCCCTTTTGAATTAAAGCCTGCCCAAAACATGAAAAAATAAAGTTTAAAGGTACATAGGTCCAAAACTATGGGACCTACCGTGAAAAGGTAATATGGACACTATTAAAAGATACGTGTTTCAGAATCCTAAGGTACTCATGCAACAATTTTTATAGAGCCAGTTTAGCTACGGGCATATAATTTGATGTACTCACCAACTACCTCTATAAAATTGTTGCGAAAGTACCGCAGGATTCTGAAACATTGATATTTGGATAGGGCTCAAACTATTTCCTAAATAAACCCTTAACCCGACTACGCTGGATCCCATTGTATTGGAGCTATGGACCTTTAAAGTTCATTTTTTAAAAATATTTTTGGCAGCCTATAATTCCGAAAGGAAGCATTTGTGCACCCAGGTTGGTCTTTTCGTCTTATCTTTGTGTCAGAAATCACCTCTCAAACGTTGTTGTGTTGTTTTGAAACACTCTGTATAAAATGGAAGGAAAAAGTAATAAAAAAGTGTTCAAAATCAAGGAAAAGCATAGTTAATTTTTAAAAATTTTCTAAAGCTTCGCGGCAACTATGGTAGCGTTTCGCCTTTGGTCTGTCGACCTCACTCATATGTACTTAGGCGACGTCGTATACTCTCGCCCCGGTTGGTGATTTTCCACGGCACGGCACTCAATATTAGTAATCTTATTTTAAAAACAGATCCACTTGGTTAGTTTTTGTGACACTTGATAAGTGTTCATTAATTTTGCCAGTCGAGGCAAATTTAGCCAATTTTGCCTAAAGATAAATCAATAAAGTTTATCTTAATTGAAATCTGTTTCCATATCTCATTTACGAAACAGAACAATATTTACGATTTCCTTTTGATTTAAAAATGCTGTGAGAAAATACAGAGACATAAAAATTTAACACGCATAAATAAACGATTTCTTTAATACTATGCATTAATAATTCAAACCTAGAGACAAATAATCATTTACTTAATGTATACACGTACTACAAAAGTCGTCAAGGTTACGTGCCTAAAAGTATAAATACAAGAATACGGTAAAATAAACAACAAGAAAAGAAAATACTAGAGGAATTGTAGAGCTTGTGCATATTAAGATAAATGAACCTCATGATAAAACATGTTTTGGTTTCCAGGTCCCACGAGATAGCATCTAACTAGGTAACAGCATTCTGCTTTTAAGTAGTATACACTTTTACTAAGACACTGAATTAGAACAGGAATAATTTGTGGTGTGTGTTAAGTATATACTAGTATATAGAAAGTGACAAAAGTATTGTACGTACACAGAGATAATATTAGCAACTTTGCAGAATTTGCGACTCTTTAGCAAGATGTTCAGTATTTATAAAATGCACCAGGCGTTGTTTGCATGATCATTAAATTCCAAATAATGCAACATATCTAAATGAATATCGATTCTACAATCTTGTAAATAAATAAGTTTCAAAATGCGTAATTCAAGAAGACTGCTATGATGTACACAGAATCATTCAACGTAGTTTTCACACCTATACCAAATTCCAGCATTTGCTTTTCGTCCTGTCCACGCATCTCTTTGTTACTGTCTGTTATATATTAGTAATATATATATATATTACTAATAGATCGAATGTAAAACATAGCTCATCTTATCAACGGATGACGATGGGTATGAGTACATATTCTTATTTGCAAGAATATTCAAGAAGCCAGAATTAAAGTGTAAAAATATGCCCTTTTTTGTTTTAAGACATATTGTAGTGTGCAATATATCGGAATTCAAGATAGTTTCCGTGATGGACACACTCCCAAACAATACAGTTTCACCAATAATACGAATTGCAGCATTTGCTTTTCCTCCGTCTACGCTAGTCGTTATTACTGCCCTGTCCGATTACTTTGACTAACCCTGTATAGATATCCTCATCTAGAAAATGAAATCTTACGTCCCACGATTATGCCTACTAGGCTAAAGAAGATGGTCATAATGAAAAATAAATAAAATGGTGGAATAAAGAAAGTGAGAGAACGGGAGAACCCCGAGAAAACCACGCATGCGATGTTTGTCCACCACAAAGCTCCCGTAGCGCGAACTGGGATAGAACCAAGAACTCCATGCACCAGAAGTGAACGCTCTACCCTGGAACCAATTCACATGTATGCTCTTACAACAAAATTAAACAAGTGTTCACCACAGAATATATTTTCATACTAATAAGCATTTTTATAATTTGATCCAGGGGATGAAAATGGAATACCAGAACAAAGAAGATAGTCATTAATGGATATAGTCTGATGGGTCTCTGTCACAAGAATACAAACACAGGGAGACTAAGGCGCAAACAAATTTTCATGAAGAACCAACTTGCAGAACAAACATCAATCTAACAAAATCACAATTACCATTCATGTTTCCTATTTGTTATTAATAGTCACTGATAATCTTCTTTTGGACACATACTTCAGCTTACTAAAGGGATGTCATCCCCCGTTCTCTTTTTATTTCCATTCTGCTTTGATCTGAGACGTTTTGAACGCTGGATCGTTTTTTACAAGTCTTTCTGTGGGCCTTTTAGGCGGGATCGTTTTAACTTGGGCCTTTCTGTCCTCGCTCTTTGTCCGGGCCCTTCTGAACTAACATCGTATTTTTCATAAACGTTATTCTTCCCTTGCTAGGAATAGAAATTCGGGTAGTGTATTTAATTCACGAAACAATGAGTTTGAACACAGAATAAATGGATATACAGTTGGTAATTATGCAGCCCAGGAATTAAATGATGGTGTTGAAAATTACTTGAAGAATACACTAGTCGAGGTGTCCAATGAAAAGAGCAAGGTTTTTGGATAATATGAGTTTTATGAAAATATATTCGTAAAATTTATATTCTTTTTCTGTTTTTAAGATACTTGTTGATGAAAGTTTGACTTTATTAGAATTACATAAATAATCACACAATCACTCCTAATACCCTTATAACATTAACCCCTTCAGTGCGCAATTTTCAGATGCGAACCGCTGTAAAAAGTATAGTTTTTTTGAGAACTTTGGATGTTGATTCTAAATCTGTTTCAAAAGCACTTACATCAGAATCACTAATTAATAACTCTCCCTCGATGTCAGCATCGTTGAAATATCGTTTTGAAACCATTACTGTGCTGTCTGCTCTCAAACAAAACAAAGAATGAAAACTGTATTTGACGAAGCACAAACTCTATTTTAATTTCTTTCTTTTTCCTCTTCTTCTTTTAATTAAGCAACAATTGAAACCAGCTGAGCGCAAACTCGCTAAATATTGTCGGGATAACATTACTCATACTATGGGCAAGTATATTCGCCCTACGCAATACAAAATAGCCAAAGCAAAATGAAAGCGTATATATACGCCATCCGCACAGCAGGTGCGTTCTGAAGACACGAGTTAACTCGCCACCCACACTGAAGGAGTTAAGACGAAATTGAACTATTTACACGAAGCTCATTATTCCGAGGTCAATTTTTACTAGCGCCCATAAATATATTTTCTTAAAAGTTGACCAAATTGAATGGCCTTTTTGCGCTCAAAATAAGAAAATCTTGGCTTTTCTTGCAAAATATTACATACAATTTTTATCCACTAAATTGGATTTTGTAAAGATATTCTTAAAGTCTTGGAACTTAGGTAAACTGACCTTCTGGTATAGTATACTTATACTGAAAATGTCAAAATACACTATAATGTACAAATTTTGTCTGTCGCTCACTGTTTCAAAAGTAATTTATTATAATAATTGAAAACTTAGTTACAGTTCCCAGTGGCAATCCCCAAACCTCACTCTTAGCGATATAAAGTACTTCTATACCATTACTTAAAGGTAATAATATTGGAGTAATGTATCATTAGAAACTTACAGAGAAGAAAACGGTAATAAACTATAGAAAGTAAGTTATTGAAATCATAAAGGTATTTTCCACAAACTTTATTTTAAACTTTTTTTTTTCGTGCGTATAAACTGTTTTAGCCACAATATTTGTGGTAATTGATATTACTCCCAGAATGAAACTATATACCATCGTCACCACAAAATTAAAAAGAAAATAAACTCTTATTTCGTTTTGAGTTGTGCTTTTGTTTTTGATGGAAAGGCCGTATATCTCGCAAACGAGTGAATGACTTCTGTTCCATAAGATTCTAGGTTTCAATTTCGCTATACGCTACTCTGTTTACCAGCATTTTCTCTGTTCCCTAAATAGGAAATGTTAGAATGGTTCTTTTCCTAAGATTTTTTTTTTTATAGACAATTCGTACATTACAACTCTATCTTAAACCTTGTTACAAAAATTGTTTTAAGGTAGAACAACTCACCGTTTATAAATTTTAGTTTAATTTTTTACTTTGGAAGGTATCTATTAACGAAAATTACAGCATTGAGGAAGTTCGACATAAAGTTTTGAAGAAGCAAAAATAATACCGTAATCGTAAAATGCACTCATACTTAGGTAAACATTTACTTCCTTTTTACAGTAACAATACAAGCATTTCTCGTTAATCTTGTCCTGATGTTTCCGTATTAAAAATAGTCTGTAAAGTTGTGTTTGCCTTTGAAGGAAGTTACAAATTTATCCAAACTTTGAGTCTTCCCTTTCGGTCACTGTTTTCTTCGTTTATGTGGGAAGCTGTTTATTGATTACCTACTGTTTCTAACTTTCTCAATGAAAGTAATGACTCTAGTGCTAATTATAGCTCTCTGGATCGAGTAACTGAAAATTAATCACTAGGTAATTCATTTTGTTAATTGCTTTTCTGAAAGTATTCAAACTATAACCGCTACTTTGATGTTCAAACCAAAAGGCAGCCACCAGTCTTGTGTTATGTGGTTATGTGTTGATTATGTTGCATAACAGAGAACAGACTTTAGTAACCTATACATGTTCTAAAGCTGTTCTTACGCAAACGAAAAATGAAACTTACACGCAATGTTTCTTCAAATTAACAGCAAATCTGCAATATATATATATATATATATACTTGAAGAGTAGCTATGAAAGAGCGCTTATCGTGTAAGTGTTTGTTAAGAATATAATATATAATCTCTTATCTATTTTCTGGCCTTAGAAATCATGAAAGAAATGCCTTGAACAAGACGACATCAAGTTAGGTTGAATAGATTTTAGTGTAAAAGTATTGATATTAAGAAATGTTTTACAAGTTTAATTTTTATTAACAGTTACAAATTTAAATTGCAATAAATGTTAGTTAATTATATTATTTATTACATAAGTGTAAACTTCAACAACTACAATATTACAATAATGTAATTGTGAAGTAACTTTCTAGAAATTACGTCATCCAAAACATGCTGAATTTAATATAGAACACTTAGACAATTACAACTTAGATATTATACAATTAATATAGAAGATACTAACTTTAAAGTAATAAAGAATGGAATATTTTTCTCGGTTTCTCAAAGTGATACATGTCTAACAAACATTAAATGATATACATTTTTATGATTTAGGGTTTATTGTTGACAAATGGAAGACTGACAATATTAAATGCAAGCAATAAGAAAAGACAAGGATAGACATAAAATTATTATTTATACAAAATAGAAACGGAAACCAAGAACCACTGAGAAGTGCGTCTTAGACATAACTGTCCGCGGTTGAGAAAATTATATATATATATATATATATATATATATATATATATATATATATATAATATGTGTGTTTGTGTGTGTGTTTATGAGATGGAAAGAAAATATATTTGTTGATGCAAAGAGTACACATGCAACCTGGCAACTTTCATCATTTTCAATAATTTTAATCAGTTCTTAAGGAATTAAGGCTTACCAGAAATGTTTTTCTATATTTACTTGATCGATGTGTCCCTCCAGAAATAAACACAAACTCGAGAACTACTTGAGTGACCATCATCAATTTTGGATAGAATGCGGAGTTCAAATATGGAAATTTAGTTCTTTGAAGTTTGTGATCGATCCATTTGATATCAATATATGGATGACAAAAATCAGCATCCTGTGTGTTCTAATGGGATTAATATGCATATTATCTCTGCTCGATGGACTATCAGCAATGCTGTTGAGATTAGCTGGCAAGTATAATGTTCAGGATGCAAAATACTAATCAAAATAGTAAAATGCAAAATACTATAAACTTCCCGTGGAATACAACCCTAGAATAATTCTACTCAACAAATATGAAAATACTTAAATATTTTATATTTTCAAATATTCATACATTTTATAGTCTACTCCATTTAATTTGAGGTAAAATGCTACATTCTAGACTGGGCTTGGTAATATTTAGCTTGTTGAGGAATTTCATCAAAACCCGAACCAAACTTCTTCACGTGCTGTACATTGGAACACTATTACTTGTTACATTAAATGTATTTATTATGAAATAATTATCCATAACAATGTTTACTAATATAAATGACAAGACATCTTCATAGCCTGCATAAAAGACTATATTTACGTTATGAAAGAACGAAACCTTTGTTTTGCAATAACTTACTAAATTTTGACGAAATTTATGTTATTTTTCTACTCGAAAAGAGTATGGGTTAAATTGTATTCTCTGACTGAGCGGAACATAATGGTAATATCAACAAGAAGATTATATTGATATTATGTTAATCTTTCCACTACCAGTGGAGTACATGTGTCCCATGAAAATAGTTCAAATGCCACTGAGATTTTTTAAATTCTAAAAAGAAACATTGTTGTCCCATAGGTTCAGATTCGATCATAGGAAGTATATTTTCCAAGACTACGTTCAAATGTCAGGAATTTCACATTATCAAAGGAGTCTTAAATGTATATGTAAAACAATCCACACATGGACAAGAAAACTATACTAGGGCAAGGATTAAGAAACTGCTCTCTTCTGAACGCTACTGTAGTCGAAACGTGTAAATTGTTCTGTAAAAAATATTTTACATATAATTACATTCGTTTTTATAATTGTAAGTGAATATTTCCGGTTTTCATATCAGGGAAGGACGGAGATGGAGGCTATGTGAGGATTCAATACTTAATGTATATATACCAGTTTCGAATTCAATACAAAGCACTCTTGTGATGTTCAGCCCACTTCATAAAAATTAAACATGTAAAAAGAACTTGGTATAACGATTAAAAGGGAGAAGGCTAAACAATGATAGTTTGTTTTGGAAGTTTTCTACTATTTTCATGCCACAAAGACGTTACTGACACTCCGGTAGTCTACTTTGCGAAACGTCTGAGCTTTTAAAGACTTCATATACTATAAGAATAATTAAAGCCTTTCAGACCAGAATATATACACTTACTTATTAAAATTAAAATACAGCGTTACGGTCTCGACGACTTAACGACATTTTCATCAGACACTAACTGAAAGAAATATCTCCAGAACATAGAAATATATATTGAAAAAAGTGAAAGGTCTAACATTCATGGTATGTTTGCGAAGCCACCTGAAGTCACCTGTGTCTCTTTTTCGAGCCTCCACTTGTTGAATCGGTTACTTACCTGGACTTAATTACCCTTCCCTTGTGTCTATCCTTTTCTGCACCTGTTGTTTACAAGTGTCCATCTTCCTCGATAATACCCGAAACCTCCCTTGATGCATATTAGACATAACCTTGAATTGTAACTGTACCAAAAATTTGCTTAAAATATTTTCCGTATAAACGCAAATTCTGCTTTTGTGCATTATGTGACGTTCATCTGAATTTGTACACTTTGTGTGGTGTATGCTTCCCGTTGATTGTGCTACCACCTGGTGGTACCGAAAGTAAGGGAGTAGAGGAAGAGGAAGAAGAAAACAGAGAGAACTGCTGACTTGTAAACCGAAGTTAGTGTAAGTGTGTGTGTGTGAAGCGTGAATCAGCAAGTTTTGCTGATCATAGTATTATCTCGACGCCAAAATTCTTTTTAATGATTTAAATTACGTTATGTTTTAGAAAAACTAGAACTGTCTTCGAAATTCCAAAAATGATCTGTGAGAATAATAATGCAGATACTAGTGTTTTTCGCAGGTGTTGTGTAAGTCATTATTAAAGTAAATCAGCCCCAAGTAGTACTTTATAACAAAGGGGGCGTGATCGAGATTAAGAGTGAAACAAAGGACTCGGCGGGTGGTACTTGAAGACAATGGAGATATAGTAAGCGACTAACACAAAAACTGGTCGAAATAATTCTGTTCTTCAACGGAAATCACCACATAATGCTGTCACTGTGTTCGCTTGGAATGACTGTCTGTTAAATTCTCAATATCGGAAGAAAGGACGGTTTTCGTGAGTGGATTCGACGGATATACAGTTTTTCAACTTAAATTGTGATCACACCTATCGATTAGCCATGGCGGACAGAAAATATTGAAGTGAGTAGTAAAAGTATACTTACGAATTCATTACGAGAATGGGGCGATAAATGTATAGAAAAACTTGTTTATCTCAGGTACGTTTGTTCATTTCCAATAAATAGCACTGCTATACGTAATTTTGTCAGTTTTTCTTTCACAGATTGCATGACGTGACGAGAACGTGATTGTTGGATAACTTGTGTTCAATTCATGAAAGTAGGTGATGCTCTCGTCTATTTTCGTAATACGCCTTAGGTCTTCGCCCAGGTGATCCGTCCGAATCTGGACCGTAACGGTGAGGTGTGTCGCGCCTCCCTCGAACGATCGTCGCGGGAATAAACTTTCCGAGCCCACAAATAAAATGGTGCAAAGCTGTATTATTTGAGGGCGAGGAGTAGAGAGTTCTCCGCGGAGGCCGGTTGAGGATGGTGTGCACCATGCAGCACTATGCTGCTTGAACCCAGAACCGTAATAGAATGGCATTTCCCTCCAGGGACGGATCAATTAATAATAATTCACGTTTTTATTAATTGATTCGTAACGGATGTAGCATCTGGGAGAAGATCTAGGTGTAATATTCGACAGGTTTCATTTCTCATGATATGCTATATGCGCTAACTTGAAGATATTATTGGTGTTTTTTGTGTTTGTATATTTGTAACTGGTAATCATGGCAGAAAGTGAAAATTTGAGTTTGCAAACTTTGCTTGAAGCTATTAATAAAATTAACGCTGCTGTTAACGATACTAAAGAACAAATGCAATCACTTAATGGTAGTGTAAATGACACTAAGCGACAACTCAATGATGTCATTACTCAGTCGAAAACTGAAACTCAAGCTCAGATAGAAAAGTTCTCTAACGACCTTACAGGTAAATTAGAAATGTTAGAACATAGGATGGATGGGCAAATTCAGATACTGTCGACTGAGTTAGTGCAAATGAGAAGTGAAATAGACAGGGTTAGTCGTACTTGTGCGGATAACTTTGAAAAACTGTCAGCACGGTTTCAGGAGAAATTAAATGTGCAAGAAACAAAGGTTGATGAGGTTAAGCTCGCCGTGAAAAATAACGAAGACAAAATACGTTTTGTCAATGCTAAAGCCAATCAGTTAGGAGATCAAGTCAGGGACACTGAGGAACGTATTATAATGATTGGGAACAACGTTAAGGATTTAAGTTCCGATGTCAATTTAGTAAATGATAAAGCTGAGCGAGCGCAGGAAAAAGTGGGAGAGCACGAAAGTAGAATCATGAAGTTAGACCAAAATGTTCGTGAGATTTATGATGTAAGTATTGCAACACGAGAGATAGCTCATCACACTCAAACAATGATAGACGATGTTAAGGGTGAAGTAGAAAGTAAGTTCGAGATAGTGAATCAAGAGGTTAGAAACTTACGCGTGAGTATGATTGAAAGTTAAATTATGTCATCAACTCTCGTGGGAAATGTAAAGTCCGAGGTAGAAATTAAAGAAGAAAAAGTTGATACCAGTGTACGTAAAAACACCAACCCTTTTCTCGACTATGATGTTAGTCCGGTGTTAAGTGAAAGTGATTCTTCGGATTCTCACAGTGATAATAGCTTTGTTGGGGTAAAGACTATCAAACGGAGGAAAAAGCGAGAAAGAAAAGTAGCTATAAAGTTACGAGATTTAGATTCTTTCGAGAAATTCTCTAGTCACGAAAATGAATTGACTGCCACTGCATTCTTACGTAAGTTTGAAGATCAAGCTTCGCTTATGTCAATTTCTCGTAGCCAATATTTAGATATTATCAAATTTTTGTTGACTGGTTCTGCACAAAATTGGTACATAAACAATTGTGGGTTTTTCACTTCTTACGATCGTTTTGCCGAATTGTTCAAATTAGAGTTTGAGAATGAACAGGTTCGTGCTAACAAATTAATGGTACTGCAATACAAACCATATGATGCAAAAGTCGACGGAAGTGTGTACAATTTTGTGTCATATAGATGTAATAAGATTCAAGAAATTAATCCCGACATAAAAGAATCGTTAGCTATTAGTATGATTCTCAATTTGATTCCACCTTATTACCGACGTCAGTTAACAACTTTGTCCACTATGAATTTGTCTTCTGTATTGTCCGTTATACAAAGATTAGAAGCAATTCCCAGGTCTGATAACCGTAATAACAGCAATAATCATAGATTTCTGAAAGTCAACCAGGTGTCTGTTAATAAGAATGGTAAGCGTGAAAGTGATCAGAATAACGTTAATGATTGTGATGAATCAGATCAGGTACATTCGAACGAAAGTTCAAACAATAGAAATAATCGGAAAAGAAAAAATTCCTTTCGTAGAAACAAAAAGAAAAAATGGAATAATAATAGTAGTTCTGACAGGCATGAAGAAAGTGTGTGTTTTTGCAATCATGGTTCAAATGTAAGTAATAGCAATGCTAATGTAAATCAAAATGAAGCCACTAGTGATGTGACTAATAGGCCAGCGAATGGTAATTCCCAAATGAAAAATTCGCCTCAGACCGGTTACAGTAATGGAAATTTTGTACATCCATCGAACTTTGGTAATCCTACTGGCTTTAGGCCACCAAGACCGAATTTTACGAATGTCACTGCAGGTAATTTTGGGTTTCAAAATAGATTTCCTCCCCCAAACTAGAAGCACCCTGCCTGAAGAGTGCTCATAGCAGGGAATTAATTCAAACGTGTAGTAATGAGTTAAATAATGCACTCCTTCCAAATGGTCAGACTGTTTTTGTAAAGCTTGATAAAAATTTAATAAACTTAGTACAGTGGGATGATGTTTTCTCATCTGATGAAGAGGAAAGTAAAGATTTTTGTAAAACTAATGTAAATTCATGTGCCACTGCTGAAATTCTTGTCAAAATCATGAACGAAAATCTGTATGCTCTGTGCGATTCAGGTGCTTCGGCTTGTTTGTTAAGCTACAATGCGTGGAAGAAAATATCTAATATAGTGTCAAAGGCTGTATTACAACCCGCTCCTCAAATTGTTCTGGTAGATTATAGTGGAAAAAGAACGAAATCAGTTAAGGGTGAGGTTACCCTCTGTGTAGAAATTGGACCTGTAACTTGTGATGTTAGATTTATTGTTGTCAGTGACCTTAATTGTAATTGTCTGCTAGGCAGAGATTTCTCATCGCTAGCTAATGCGAAATTAGACTTTGGCGAGAAATCCGTTACTGTAGGTTACGACCCTAACACTTGTAAGGTACCAATGAAAGAGTATGAGCACGGATTTGGTAGTGACCCCCTTCTGAGTAATGAAAGTAATGGTAAAGTAAAAATACTTACTAGAGAGAGTGTTAATAAGGTTGGTTTTCATTTAAATAATGCGAATTGTGTTGACACTAATTCTGCTATTGAAAGCGAAAACGAAGATGTAGTCGAACCTGTGCTAGAGTGTCCAATAGTTAAGAATTTAGAAATGCATAAGAAACAGCTGACGCAGGAATGGATGGATAGTTTAACAGTAAAGCATTTGAACACGTAGATAAGTATACTGTCAACAATGATTTAAATGTAGAGCAAATAAAACAAGCACGTTTGAACGAAGCTGCTGAAGTAAATTTTTTGTATCATTTTTATGGGGAACAAATTCATAAATTGGATGAGGAAATTCTAAAGTCTCATAATAATGTAAAAATAAATCAGGATGTTTGTAATACAAGTAAAATTACTCGTAATACCCAAAGTCACTTTCCTTCTGTTACTGAAATTAGAACAAAAGTTCTTGAAATTGAAAATTTATCTAATGTTCAAAAACAGCAACTATATGATTTATTGTTGAAACATAGATTGGTTTTTAGCGACTTGCCAGGTAAATGTAATAAATTTGAATACACCATCGAAGTTGAAACAGACCAACCGATTGTAAAACGTCAGTACCCATTACCTTTTAAGTACAAAGAAAATATTGAACAGCAAATAGCTGAATGGTTAGAATGTGGCGTAGTGGAAGAATGTATTTCTGTGCATTGTCATCCTTTGTTGTGCGTAGCTAAGAAAAACACTAGTAAACTTCGTACTGTCGTAGATTTAACTCAATTGAACAAATTTGTGAAATTAAAGCAGTTAACAGTTAATAAGTTCAATGTTCAGTTGTTGTTGAAAGAGCTATTGAAATGTGATACATATTTGCAATATTTAAACGATAAGCTAGATTGTCGGTATCGCACTCTTATGTTAGCTTTAAATCATTTGGTGAATCCTAAGCTAAACAGACGTGACGTGTAAAAAAAAAAAAGTCACGGACATAATTATTTCCTAAATGCTAATATGTATGAGAATGTTGTTTATTAGTATTCATATGTAAAGGAAACATAAAAAAAAAGTTTACATGAATAATTGTATTGTCTTGTTGATGCTTTGCGATAAGTTATCAAGACTAACTGTAAGATCTTAAACCACCAAATGTACGAGGTGAATTGTATAGCATTCATGTGTTATTAAGAATGTAAACGATGATATGCTCTGATGTAACCAGAGTGAGAGTAAGTTTTTATGTGTCAGTGGAACACTGTGACACGAGTATTGAATTATGAATGGCAACTCCCCCCCTCATTTATTTTTGACCTTTGGGTTCATTTTTCTATGTTGTTTTATATTCCTACCTCACTAGAAGGTCTTGTTGCCATTCCAAAGGGGTGGGATGATAAGATAAATGTAATGGGGAAGGGAGACTTAAAAATTTAAGTGGATAGGCGCTTATTAGCGTAAAAGTGTGGCAGACTTACTTCTATCCGGCCTCACTCTTGTTGTTACAGTACAAAAGAGTGGTAATAAACTTATTTCATGTAATTATTATGTTTAAGTGATGTGTAATCTTGTATTTTTGAATAACAATTTTGTTTTCATAATTTCTTTGTCAGAATAGCATGAGAAGTGCAAGTATGCTTCGTCATTTATGCAATTTAAGTATAATGTGTGTAGAATAAGCTTGTTCATTTCCTTTTGTGGAATATTGAAATATATTATTCAAATAATATTTGTTTTATCTATTTGTTGAAAAGTTGAGTTGTTCATAATAATTAATTCTTTATGTTTTGTAGTTTTTCGTATAATACCGTAAAGTAAGTAATGTGAATATTTTACCTCTAAATAATGCCATGATTTCGTATAATGTTTGTGTTATTTTAACAATAAGAGCGCATATAGCAATATTGTAATTCGTATATTAAAGGTATATCATGAGAATTATTTGTATATTAATTGTGAGTCATGCACTTATAAATGTTTAACTTAGTAGCAGTGCCGAATGTAAAAAAAAAAAAAAAAAAAAAATTTTAAAGACTTTACATATTAAACTTTTGCATTAAAGACTAAACATATTAAACATATTAAGCCCCATGAAACTTTTATGTAAGCGTACAAATGCCCCTCGCGTATGTTGTTTTTCTACGTTAAATGAAACTTAATGAAACTTTTTCATCTGATGAGGTGTAACTCGACGAAAGTTCTTATAAACTTCCTTGTGAATTAGTGCTCGTCTTCACTTTGAAACAGTGATGATTGTTGAAGTGAAACTACAGTCAGGGTTCTTGAACGTTTACCATTATTCAATGGTGCACGTACATTCCTTTCGACCGCCAATGTAACTGTACCAAAAATTTGCTTAAAATATTTTCCGTATAAACGCAAATTCTGCTTTTGTGCATTATGTGACGTTCATCTGAATTTGTACACTTTGTGTGGTGTATGCTTCCCGTTGATTGTGCTACCACCTGGTGGTACCGAAAGTAAGGGAGTAGAGGAAGAGGAAGAAGAAAACAGAGAGAACTGCTGACTTGTAAACCGAAGTTAGTGTAAGTGTGTGTGTGTGAAGCGTGAATCAGCAAGTTTTGCTGATCATAGTATTATCTCGACGCCAAAATTCTTTTTAATGATTTAAATTACGTTATGTTTTAGAAAAACTAGAACTGTCTTCGAAATTCCAAAAATGATCTGTGAGAATAATAATGCAGATACTAGTGTTTTTCGCAGGTGTTGTGTAAGTCATTATTAAAGTAAATCAGCCCCAAGTAGTACTTTATAACAAAGGGGGCGTGATCGAGATTAAGAGTGAAACAAAGGACTCGGCGGGTGGTACTTGAAGACAATGGAGATATAGTAAGCGACTAACACAAAAACTGGTCGAAATAATTCTGTTCTTCAACGGAAATCACCACATAATGCTGTCACTGTGTTCGCTTGGAATGACTGTCTGTTAAATTCTCAATATCGGAAGAAAGGACGGTTTTCGTGAGTGGATTCGACGGATATACAGTTTTTCAACTTAAATTGTGATCACACCTATCGATTAGCCATGGCGGACAGAAAATATTGAAGTGAGTAGTAAAAGTATACTTACGAATTCATTACGAGAATGGGGCGATAAATGTATAGAAAAACTTGTTTATCTCAGGTACGTTTGTTCATTTCCAATAAATAGCACTGCTATACGTAATTTTGTCAGTTTTTCTTTCACAGATTGCATGACGTGACGAGAACGTGATTGTTGGATAACTTGTGTTCAATTCATGAAAGTAGGTGATGCTCTCGTCTATTTTCGTAATACGCCTTAGGTCTTCGCCCAGGTGATCCGTCCGAATCTGGACCGTAACGGTGAGGTGTGTCGCGCCTCCCTCGAACGATCGTCGCGGGAATAAACTTTCCGAGCCCACAAATAAAATGGTGCAAAGCTGTATTATTTGAGGGCGAGGAGTAGAGAGTTCTCCGCGGAGGCCGGTTGAGGATGGTGTACACCATGCAGCACTATGCTGCTTGAACCCAGAACCGTAATAGAATAAACAAAAATATACTAAATACACTGATACTAAAGCTTACAATATAAAAGTGTATAGAAAAAAGTTAAATATAACATAAAATAAAACTCTATAAAAGAATAACAATATTAAATAAAGATAAATATATGGAAATAAATTACATAGAAATCCTTCTAGTCCTGTTTTCTTTCTTCAATTTGTTCCAACAATTTTACCCATAGTTCATGTATATACAGTCAATTTGTCCAGTTCATTACTTTATTATTTCCTTTTTGCTTTATCATTCATACTCCTTCCATTTTCTTATTATTGTTCTTTTCTTTCTTTCCAGTCGTTTGACACCCTCCCAATCTGTATCATACCACGTTTCTTTAACATCTTTGTATATAGCAATATTTTCTCTCTTAAGCCTAACATAATCCCTATATTGTTTCATTATTTCCTTCAGTTTTTCCCTGTTCCCCAATGTATATCATGTTACAATCCTTACACTCTACTTCATACACTACACGTTCATCTTCTTCACATGTGTCCTTCTTTCTACTTCTTGCCTTCTTATCTACGCCTAGAATTCTCTGTCCTCCTTTTCTGTCCGTCTTTACACCACCTCTTCTTAATAAACTCTTCAGTAGTTCTGTCTTCTCCCCAGTGCTTTCTATCCCGTGCCATTTCTTCTCCTCCTCTTCCTTATTATTTTTCCCATTCTCTTCATTATTTCTTCTATTCTGTTTATCTTTAAATTTTCTATTTTGTACCCGTTCTTTTCTAGAAGGCTCTGAAGCTTTTCTATGATATTTTTCTTGCTCTCTTTTTCACTATCTATTTGTTCTATTCTTTTCTTCATATATCATATGAAGTTTATTTTTGTGCTGTAATCCAAATAACTTATTTCATAACAGTGAATCCCTGCCATGCATTGTTTCCTATACCATCTTGTAGTCAATCATCCATCTATTCTCTCCATAGTCAGGTCTAGTTTATAAATATGCCAGTTTTGTACATAACTGTATCTGGACATGTAAATAATCGTATTTATTATACTAACATCAAGAGATGGTAAATTTACAATTAAAATGATTGTTCTGATGACGTTGAACAGGTGGTATTTACTGCCAGATTAGTCAATTAGAGCATAAAGCAGAAGGAACTAACGCTATTATTCCTAGCAAAATCAAACTTTCCGAGTCTGCGCACAGTTGTTTCACAAATCAGATGATCATTCTATTAGAAATAACTTATGAGCTTTCCAGTACTATCAAAACTCCATAATAGTTTACTATCGCGTATTCTCACTCTCAAATATTAAGTTTGAGTACATTTTTATAATTTCTTCATTTTCTAAAGAGTTCACCCTGTGTAAAGTAAGTTTCGAAGATATCTAGGAACTAAGTGTAAAGAATTGAACTTTCTATATAATAGACATTTTCATTCCATGAATTTCACCGTATATAAATATATATACAGGGAATGGTGGAAAGTGAATAGTTTTAGAGCTAGGGCTGTCCAAAATCGCGAAAAAGCTAAATTTCAATAGGCCTTATTTCGAATTCCTAAAACTGTGGATGGTGGTCCTTAGCAGCATAAGGAAAGCCACGCTTATACAATCTAAAAGTGTATATTTCATCAATTTTCAATAGGTGTAATTCTCAGACATGCTCGCAATAGATTTTCCAGATATACCCTGATTTCAAGTGGGGTCCAAAGTAATCAGGAGGTAAGCCTTGACAAAAATGGACATCCAATGCTTTGGAGGGGAGTAGAAAGTATTAGGAACAGGCAGCTCTATGTTCTTTTGTCTTCAGAATAACGTGTGATGCGATGTATTTCGTCAAGGTATATTTCACGTTTTCTTCACTTATAAGCGTGAAAGAGAACTTCGCATCATGCGTTTTCCCGAGTACAAGAGACAGTGCTGTTGACGATCCTTAACACTTCCGACATCACGCCAAACGATTACGTGTTTACTGCTATCAAGACTTATCGTTTGCCTACTTTGGACCAATCATAATTTCAGAGCATATCTCAAAATTCGGTTGATGGCATGTCTGAGAATTTCACCCTTCAGGGATTACTCTCTACACCCTTGAACATTAATGAAATGTGCCATTTTAGACTGCGTATGAATGACTTCCTTTACGCTGAAAAGGATCACCATCCAGAGTTTCTCGAATACGAAATAGAGCCTCTCGATATTTGGCTATTCCGCGATTTTGGACAGTCCTAGCTCTGAAACTATACACTTTTCCCCACAGATCCATATGATCTTTTTGTTTTATATTAATGTGAGGAATCACCTCTTACAGTTTGTCGATATAGTTCATTAACACCCTATATATATATAGGGTGTTAATAACAACATACGTATATATATATATATATATATATATATATATATATATATATATATATATATATATATATATATATATATATATATATATATATATATATGTATGTTGTTAAAATACATATTTAGCTCAGAAACTAGTAAAATCTTGCCACATACAGAACGGGAAAGGAAAACCTTTATGTAAGACACAATTATATACTTCATATTTTTCTACCTGGTATTCTAAAAGTGAGATCTAAAGGTCACAAGAAAATTATTCTATTGGTGTCAATAAAAGGAATGTACAGTCTTGTACTCCCAGAGCCTTCTTCAGATCAAAAATTGGATAATGTGACAACGTCGCAAAGAAATACTAGGCCATAACATTAATGTATTAATAATTTAAATAATTACACTGATTCTTTCAGGATTGTAGTTAAAATATGTAGATGTTGATATTAACTATTCTATTGCCAATTGTGAAAGTTATGTAAGTGTAGAGAAAGTTATGTTATGTAGAACTAAACACCTGAACCTACTAACAGAGGAGCAAACAAATACATATACACAAACTGCTAAAGATGTGACTTTTTTTGAGCATTACACACATAAACCGTGTTAATTATTAGTGTGATCTCAATCAAAATAATCCACGTGGTAGATTGGTATTTGTTTGGCTACAACAACCATAATGTCTTCATCCATAGAAAGTAGATCCAATTTTGGAATTCATTATAAACTACTAAATACGCTCTTCATTTATTCCTAAATATTAACATTCAAACATTTAAATGGCAGCATTGTCTTCTTACATCATTAGAAGGAAGTAAATTGAAGAGAAATTTCCGCAATCCTGTATTACGTCATTATATATTATTTCATTTCTCATGATGCGCTATCAGATGTGCTATGTGGCAATCAGATTTTAGCGACAACTTGTGGGACCTTCCCGTGTTACTATATACAGTATATTAAACGCTAAATTTTACTTGAGTTGAGTTGATTTTGCGTTTTACGTCTCGTTCAGCAGCGAGGGCTATATGAGACGTGGACCTACTGATTAACGTGGAATCCGAACCACATGAGCTCTCGCCGGGAAGATAAATTTTACGTTGCGGATGATGGTAAAGTATATTTTGTCATAACAGGAATGTATTTCATCTCAAGCACGATCTCTCTCACTTCTTCCTCTTTACTTTCACACGAACTTGTAGAATTTTCAAGAGAAAATTGTGGGAATTTGTCGACAAACCATTGTGAAAGATTCACAACCAAATCCTTGAACTCCTTTTTAAATTCTTAGTTACTCAAAACAATTTCTAGAATAAAAAACAAGCAAGCCATCTGATAGTTGGTAACAAAATTTGAACTAAGTTAATTGAAAGAGTTTTACAATACTTTGGCCATTGACAGCGCCACACAAACCATGACGGTATCCAATTTCAGTTCACACCCGAGCAAGAAATACCAGGGTAATGATGTCAAGCGCTACTATGATTCTTGCTTTGAGCGGCTGGTTAAAACTTTCAACTTTTTGACTGTAAACCTGCTTTTGATGTGAAACCATCAGAAAGTTTGTAGCTCTCGAATGTTTTCTCTTCACCTTTCTGGAAAATAAGCATCTAACGCATACCGCATCTAACGTATACAAAAGCTTGCGCGTAAGTTTCTTTTTTTTTTTTTTTTCATTTTGTTGAACGAGAATCATCTTTAAAGTAGAGGGCTGTATATTCACATATAAGCGGCTTTCTCTAGTTCGGTACGCGTAACATTTTATATGTATACCATAATTCTCTCCCTATTAGAACGCAATATTGTTATTATTATCGGGGGACAAACTTGAGTTGTTTCATTTCCCTATAATTACTCCCATCCTGGCGTTGACTCGGTCGATACAAATCATATGAAGGAATGGCTAAATCAAATAGAAGAGGATGAGGTGTAACGTACATTTACAACAACCTGAACGAACTCCATCGTTTGTAATTTTATCTTATAATATAAAATAAACTAAAACATTTAATTTATGAATGTAAACTCCCTCTTATTAATTTTTCGTTAGTGTTTTCAGGAGGCTCGTTCTCACGACATTTCAAACTATTATGATGTGTATTTGTACTATATTTCTATAAATAATAAAACTTTAGTGCTTATCCCTGAGTTCCTGCGGCAGTTTTTTTTTTTTTTGTGTAATGTATGTAAATGAATATGTGTATGCATATATGTTCTAGGATAACTGGACGCCTGCAGCAATTTCAAACAAACTTGGTACATATATGACTCACAGTCTGGAAAAAAAATACTGTTACATAAGATAGCACCTCATAGAACGCCCTAAGTACGGAATGCAAAATAATCGAAAACGACTCACATTAATGTCGATTTTATAGTTTCTGAAATCATTGAGGTTAATAGTGACACTCCTGAAACCATTTCAATGCAAGTTCATCCCTCAGTGGGTGTAAAATCATCCTTGGTCCTCCTAGAAGGGAGAAGATGACATTTAAAAATAATCGAAAACGACTTTTATGTTGAATTCATAGCTTCTGGGGTCCCTGATAAGAATAATGACACTATCGATGACGTTTAAGTTCCCATTTATCCTGTGTTAAAACCCTAAGGATAGGAAAGGGAAGGCATGAAAAAATCGAAAGCCACGTCATTAATGTTAAACTTTTGATACGACCGAAACAGGCGAGGCATGCAACGATTATTATCGTAGTTTCTCCTTTTTCCTGAAAAAGTCACTATCAGAACATCTTTGAATCTCTTCTGGAACTTAATAGTCTTAACTTGTCACTAACACTTTGACGTTACAAGATAGTTTATTTGAAACTAACATTTGTTACAAGTTCTATTTGGTCTTAGCATTTTACCAGAATTTGTTCAATTTAGCGTAAAAGTATTTCTTTATAAAAGAAACGCCTTCAAACACAATCACAATGAACTTTCTATAATTATTGCCCATTACACTATGATTACTTTCTGCATATACATTCTGGATCTATTTTCTTTTAATATTGATGAATATATTTTGGAGCACAATATATAAAATTTACTACAATAGATAATTAAAATATAAAGACATTATCTAAGTACAATTTGAAAATATATTATCAACTTTCCCAGAGCATTAGGGCTAACTTTCCCAAACGTAAAGGTCATATTGTATAAAATTAGACAAAACAGGGGACAAAGTTAGAAAAAGTTATATCCTAACTATACCGTATATAAAACTACATGACCTGACTTAAATTATTGAGCACTTCTCTAGGGCTACAATGATTACATTTGGCATGATTGTAGCTTTCCGAAACTAACCGACAGGAAAATTGCCAAAAGTGAATATTTTTAATTTTTAGGGAGTATAAACAGGGGATGAAAACTTTCCCCATGTTATTTAAATGGGCCTTTTTTTGGACCTATATTCTGATGTTTTAGGTACTTAGAATGGGAATAAAAACTTGAAATTCGTTAGCACTACCAAAGTAAATCAGTAAAAATTTTAAAAATCCAACTTTAGAGTGGTTTTATAGGGAACTGAAAAATCTTTCCCATGTTATTTATATGGGACATCTTTTACAGCCCCAAATTATTGAGAACTTCCTGTAGGGTTGCAATGATTAAAGTTGACATGATTGTAGCTTTTCGCGACAAACCCACAGAAAAATCGCCAAAAAGTGAATAATTTTAATTTTTAGGGTATCTAAAGATTGGATGAAGAATTTCCACATGTTATTTAAATTGACCTTTTTTGGACCTATAATATCCTGTTTTAGGTACTTAGAATTGGAATAAAAGCTTGAAATTCGGCATGATTCTACCTTTTCATTAGCGTTACCTAAGTGAATCATCAGAAATAAAAATTTCCAATAGTAGAGTGGTTTTATGGGGAACTGAAAAATCTTTCCCATGTTTCCCATTTAAAGGGGATGTCTTCTACACCCCAAAATGTTTAGGTACTTCCGGCATAATTAGAATGCTGAAATTTGGCATGATTGTAGCCTTCCAGGACTAACCGCCAGGAAAATTGCCAAAAGTGAATATTTATAATTTTTTAGGGGTCTAAAGGGAGGTGAAGAAATTCTCATGTTATTTAAACAGGAGTATCCTTGGAATACAAAATCTTATCTTTTAGATAGTTGAAATAGGAAAAGAAACTATAGAATTGTGGGTTCAAGAGGTGCGAGGTCGTAGGCCGAGCAAAGACAGCGTGTGGGGGCGAAGCCCCCGGATGTTAAGATTCACGAAATATGAAGGGCAAGTTCACGAAATTCATTGTTGATGCAAAGGGCGATAGATAAGAAATGCGAGGCCGTAGGCACGGCAAACTCGGGGATACTAGTATATATAAAACTTAACAATCTCTTACCTAAAACAACGTATTTCCAATAATCGCCTCTCAAAAAGAGAAAAAGTATCACTTCTGCTTTCTTCTCTCCCCAGCCACAAAATAATTGACAAGTTTAGAAACAAGAAAGCTCACAATTTCGCGTATTGTTAGACGGTAAGCACCACTTATGTACAACAATTAACTATTGTACCAAAAGTTCTCAGCTTACTGAGTTACACTCTAATCGGACTACAGCTGTGGAAGTGAGAGCGATTGGCCATCTCTCCTGTATAGCCATCTCACCAAGAATTACCCTAACAGAAACGGTAAGAGATGGCAATGAATGAATATTGAATATTACTTCAGTGTCACTAGAAAGAATCCAATCTCAGGCCTTATCTCTGTATTATAACTGTAAGTTATAGATCTCCTACATTCGTTTTTAATTGATTTCGCATAGTTTACAACTCTACCGTATTTTCACAAAGTGAAACAAAAGCTCACTTGCTTTCTTATTCGAAATGTGTTTTGTTCAAAATGCATTATTATGTTATAAACAGTAGCAACTACCAATATGGAGCGAAATATTTTATTTTGGTTGCTTCATGAGATAAGAGCTGTTCCTTTTCCTTATTTCATCATGGTGGAGGTAAGCAAAACACTCAAGACTTTCTGTGATCAATCGCCTGTGGTTTACTTGAAAACAAAATGTCACACAAACAAGAGCCTTCGATACGCCTTATAGTCAGGATTGAGCGTACTTCTCTCTTGTGTGGCTTGGGTAACAGAATACTTTCTTTCGTTTCTCTACAATAGAAAATATACATATATAATAATTCGTTTATAAAACTTCCTCTTGTAGTCTACTATGGGACATTTTAGGTTGGAACAATTAGCAACTTACAACAGTAGGAAAACGAGTGGCAGAAAACAATTCAGGATTTTCTGTCAGGATACCGACTGAGGACCAAGAAAGCTATTTATAAACGTATGAAAATAGAACTTTGTATGGTATTATGGATGCAGAGGATTACACATCTTCAAGTTACCTTAATTATAAAATTTCGCGTCTAGAATATATATATATATATATATATATATATATATATATATATATATATATATATATATATATATATATACGAGAACATATAAGCTAAAATGTTCAACATGCTTTATCTGAAACTATAAATATAACTAAATTAATAAATAAAACAAAATATCAAAACATTGAAAACTGTCTTAACAAAATGCAACTTACCTTCTTAATATGGACCACAATTACCTTTTAATTCAGCTTGTAATTGTGACGAAATTCAAACATATAATTCATCAATCGTCCCCAGATAAATAGTGGACCATTTAGTTGGATCAATGGTGGTGAAGGAGGAAATTAAAAACTATAGTCGATGCTCGAAAAGAGAATTTCGATGTTTAATAATATAAAACCATGTGGATTGAGCGGAGGACCACTGGTTGCAAAAATTCGTCCTCGCGTTCCTCAAAACGCCTATCTGATATGTTTACCCATTATCGATTTCAAGCATTGCAACATTATTAGGGAAAAAGTACGAGTAACTTTAATTGTAATTTTAGCAGTACGAGTTTACCAAGATTGTATAATATTTGGGATGCAGTAAAGTTATTGTAGCTGTATCAGTTCAAATACTGTATCAGCAGTATATAATTATTAGTTACTTTATTTTTACTATATCATTTTAAGTTTTGGAATCAAATGCAATGATATAAAATTGGTGTAATTTGAAGTAACTAATTCTTTTGTTTCTATTGTCTATTTCAGGACTTGTGAACGAAATCGATTAAAATGGAAGTAGCTTTAGAGGAGCACACATTCGTAAATTCCCCTTTGGACTACGAAGTAAGCATAGTGGATGATTCCATGAAGCAAAAGCCAGTTCTTTACTGGAATGAGTCCACCCCCGTGACATTACTAACAGATACCAATTTCACGTATGAATCAACAATGAACATTACAGGTACTCCAGTACTACCCTTGGAAATGACATTTAATGCTAGTCATATGATTGGTATTGCTGGTTATAGCGTCCTTTTTGTCCTGTCTGCGGTGGCCAACTTAACTGTCTTCGTTGTTATTTTAAAGAGAAGAAGGAAGAGTAGGTCAAGAATTAATAATATGTTGCTGCACTTGACCATTGCAGATCTATTGGTAAGTAGATTCATACTATTTATCTTTATTTATAATTCGTTTTTTCAATTGCG
Source organism: Thermobia domestica (assembly GCF_964235325.1). NCBI lineage: Eukaryota > Metazoa > Arthropoda > Insecta > Zygentoma > Lepismatidae > Thermobia > Thermobia domestica. Next base: position 147,589,597 of record NC_137455.1, on the reverse strand, counting down.
TTAAACATTGAAATATGATATCCTTTTCTTACGTCAACGATCTCTCGACTAGTTTAACATATTGTTCTTCTCTTTCCTGAGCTAGGCTTCATTTTATTGTAGTATTTCTTCCCCAGATGTTCTATTATTTATTTCATGTATTTCAGTCACGGCCTTTTTCTATTTATTTTAAATTCTGTCATTCGCCATAGCTAATAGCGTGACTCCTCCATATCTCATAATGTATTCAATTGTTCAATCTTTTTTGAAGCTATCTTTTGCATAATTTTTCTCCCTCCTACAATTCCTGCAATTGTTTGATTTGATACATTGATGGGTCGGAGTCTGCTGGGGGAAGGGGAGGGCAGATCTCGCGTACAGTCTCGCAAATTTTGACAGGTCTTGGTAGGTGGCCATCCTATAGGTAGCATTCTTATATTTTGTAAAAAGTTGGGGGGCAATGCCTTCCCATGCCCCCAGAGCTCCGCCCTAACCCGCGCAGCTCTGCTAGAAGCTCGACTTTACTAGAAGCTTTATACACAAGCTAGAGTTTAAATTCCTCTCGCCCCAGCTAGCGTAGTTGCTAACGCTCTCGCCTTTGGTGGGAGCAGTCCTAAATTCGATACCAGGGTATTTGGTTGGTAAGGTGTAAAATACTTTCTGAAACCAGCCGTTTTGAGTGGGGCTTTTCCTTGGTTTTCCTTGCTCACACCAGGTAAATGTAAGAATGGTACCTCATCTAATGGTCTTAGGCCGCTTTTTTTCTTCCTCATTTCTTTCTTTATTTCTTCTCTAATTCCTCTGGTAGCGTGGTAACCGAGGGATATCATCCATCATACGTGGCGGGCTACAATGGCGAAATATGCCGAAAGCCCAGAAATACAATCCCTATTCCTAGTCCTAATCGTAAGATATATTATTGATTCATTTGATACATTATACTTTTGATCTATTTTTTATTATTCTCCTGTAGTACCGCGTTTCTAAAGCTTCTATTCTCCTCTTTTTCTCTTCTTCTAAAATTAATACTCCACACCCGTACAATGAAACACTCCACACATAGGTATTTATAACCCTTCTGTTCTATATCAATATTTCCTGTCCAGAAGCTTTTGTTCTTCTTCGAATGTCTACTTTTGCTGAGCTATTCTGAATTTTACATCCTGTTTGCATATTACATAACCTAAGTATTCAGTTCTTGGAACGGAAAACAAGAGCATATTCATAGGCGGAACTAGAGAAAGGTTAGGGGTGCCGCCCTCCCCCAGAAGCAAAGCTGGTCCTCCCCAGAATTTTTCTACTGGACGAAAATAATGTTATTAATTTACTTCAATTTATGCATAACAATTTTAGTTATACTTGTGTTCGACATAAGTGTCTATACTCGTCCGCCCATCCATTTTTTTATAAATATGTTCTGGTGCCTGGAAGTAATAAAATCTCTGGACCAATGTGATAGTGGACACTATAGCGACTTCTCAATTTGCACTATATGCGTTTCTTTAATTTGATAGCTTTATTATGTAAATTATTTTTGTATTGACGTAGTAAGTTTTTCTTGTTTACATATGTATGAAAAACCAGTCTGCAGTCTTATTGTTATTATTTTATTTATAGCATAGTAATGTTTGAATAGTTAAGATTCTCAGAGCAAGTTATTAAGGTACACTAAAAAAGAAGCCGAACTCTTGAACTTCTAAACTCAAGCAATTCCTTTGTACATACAAGCATATAATACCCATTCAAAAGTCAGTATTCAATATCGTTTGTTGCTTTTCCTTCTTCTTCTTCTTCTTCTTCTTCTTCTTCTTCTTCTTCTTCTTTATTATTATTATTATTATTATTATTATTATTATTATTATTATTATTATTATTATTATTATTATTATTTATGAATTGAAGTTTGTAGTTACATTCTTAAGGTATAAACTGCAATTAGGCGCGGATCTAAAAAATTTTGTGCAGATGTCGAAAGTTGGGAGGGGTACAATATTATGACACAGACACGACGTTATTTTGCCACCGATCCGAGTAAACCAAGAAGCGGAAGTTGTGCACTCCAAGAAAAACTTTTATATATTGCTTTTGAAAAGGGAGTAACCTATATTTGTGCTATGCTAAAGAAAAGAAATATGTTCATAATAACCTGATATTTTAGTTTCATGCTGTAAAAGTTACATGGGTATCGCAGCAATAGCAAACAGTAGTTTGAGGGAAATTTCCCTAATCTAGAGAAATTTCGTAGGTAAATTTAGCTAAAAGGAAAAAGGGACATTTTTCGATATAACGTGAAAATCCAGGGAAATTCTCGCGCTTATTGATTGGCGAATATAATTTTTTTTTTTGTTCTTCAGAAATAAAACAATAATAATTTCACTGTTAAATCAAGTATAGTTTTATTAAGGAAGTGCATACATGTCTGTCAACTTCCTAAGATTTCATGCGGTCCAAATCGGATGGACTTCTCATGAGTGCTCCCTGATACAGACAAAACACAATCATCTTTTAAGAAATAAGATTTTTTGAAGGTCCGGGTCCGGTAGACCCCTTCTTGGATATCCCCTGCCTGTAATCACATTTCCCGACGGTTGACGCTAACGATGTAACTACAGCAATACGCTAAGAAAGCTCATATGTAATTTAGGAATGTTACAAGAGTTGACATATATTCTCTCTCTTCTTTCTCTCAGTTAAAATGTTGGGATCAACATTATTATCAATCAATTCTGCTGGTTCAATCTTTGTTGTTTTAAATTTTACAATCACTTCTGCTTGTCCATCAGGGCCACTAATCATACATCCTCCCGAAAATTTTAAATTGTAAGGTGTGTAATTTAATATTTCATTGAAAAGGTAATGGGCTCAAGTCCGTCTACAATTCTTCTCCTCCCGTATTGTTGACCTGCTTCTCTTCAATTGTATTTTTTTTTTTAATATTTAAGATTTACGGGAAGTCAGCCAATTATATTTCTCCGATTCGTTAGTTTTATGTACCTTGCTTGTTTTTCTTTTAAGTTAAAAATGTTTTGAGTATAAAAATTGATTTATTCCTTTGTTCGCAAAGATTTGTGTAATTAAGCTGCACCACTAGTAAACGACAACGATTTATTGTGAAAAGATTTTACACTATAAATACAGTGAATAAATATTAGCCCATGACTGATTTTTAAAAAGTTATAAATTTAAATTATGTCATTGCTTGTATTTCTTTGTTTCAATTATATGTAAGAACAGCGGTAAAAGTAAAGGTGAACGCTGGAAGACACCGTTCTCCCACTTCCAAAATTATCTATGGCGTCCCTCCACTTCCTAAAAAAATACAATGGGCAAAGATAGGCACGGGAGACGACGTGACGTCATCCGTCCCCCTACCTTTCAGATCCACCTTTACCCCTGTGTAAAAGTAATTTGAGAGCATGACGGGTAATGTTTACGAATAACGTATTTTCCCTCAGAATTGCACGACGTATATACACACTGTGTGATCAAAAGTATCCGGACATCTGGCTGAAAATGACTTACAAGTTCGTGGCGCCCTCCATCGGGACTGCTGGAATTCAATATGGTGTTGGCCCATCCTTAGCCTTGATGACAGATTCCACTCTCGCAGGCATACTTTCAGTCAAGTGCTGGAAGATTTCTTGGGCAATGGCAGCCCATTCTTTACGGAGTCCTGAACTGAGGAGTGGTATCGATATAGGTCGGTGAGGCCTGGCACGAAGTCGGCGTTCCAAAACATCCCAAAGGTGTTCTATAGGATTCAAGTCAGGACTCTGTGCAGGTTAGTCCATTACAGGGATGTTACAGTCGTGTAACCACTCCGCCACAGGCCCTGCAGTATGATCAGGTGCTCGATCGTGTTGAAAGATGCAATCGCCATCCCCGAATTGCTCTTCAACAGTGGGAGCCAGAAGGTGCTTAAAACTCAAGGTAGGCCTGCGCTGTGAGAGTGCCACGCAAAACAACAAGGGGTGCAAGCCCCCTACAAGAAAAACGACCACTTCATAGCACCACTACCTCCGAATTTTACTGTTGGCACTACACACGCTGACAGATGACGTTCACCGGCCATTCGCCATACCCACATCTTGCCATCGGATCGCCACATTGTGTACCGTGATTCGTCACTCCACACAAAGTATATCCACTGTTCAATCGTTCAATGTTTACGCTCCTTACACCAATCGAGGTGTCGTGTGGCATTTACCTGCGTGATGTGTGGCTTATGAACAGCCGGTCGACCATGAAATCCAAGTTTCCTCACCTCACACCTAACTGTCATAGTACTTGGAGTGGATCCTGATGCAGTTTGGAATTCCATGAGTGATGATGGTGTGATGGTCTGGATAGATGTCCTGCGTATTACACTTTACGACCCTCTTCAACTGTCGGCGGTCTCTGTCAGTCAATAGAGGAAGTCGGCCTGTACGCTTTTTTGCTGTACGTGTCCCTTCACGTTTCCACTTCACTATCTCATGAGACACAGTCGACCTAGGGATGTTTAGGAGTGTGGAAATCTCGCGTACAGACTTCTGACAGAAGTGACACCCAATCAGTTTCCACGTTTGAAGTCCGTGAGTTCCGCGGAGCGCCCCATTCTGCTTTCTCGCGATGTTTAATGACTACTGAGGTCGCTGATAATGAGTACCTGATAGTAGTGGCAGCACAATGCACCTAATATGAAAAACGTATGTTTTTGAATGTGTTCGGATACATTTGATCAAATAGTATATATATATATATATATATATATATATATATATATATATATATATATATATATATATATATATATATATATATATATATATATATCATAACAAGGTCTTCTAAAAAATATTTTTTCCAATTTTCAGAACTAAGGAGCCATGGCTCCTCCTAGGAAGTTATCCTAGTTACGCCTATGAGCATATTGTGTAACAAGGAAAAAAAATTGGTATTATATTTGGGTCGACGGCAAACTAAACCTAGTAATATTTTTCTTTTGAATTTCGTCTGGCCGACCTCTATAGTATCTGTAACTTTATTCAATTTTTGATGAAGGAAGGAAGTCTATTATTTGGACAGAACACTGTGCAGTATTTCTTTTTCACATTTAATATTTTTCTTCGAAATAGATCCTAAAGATCCAAATTTATAGCATATTTACGAGACAAATCTTCTTACTACTTCAGTGAGCATCTGATGAAGAATCATGTTCAGTTGTTGCCCTTCACTTTACAAATTAATTCTTTCTTGGAGATGGAAAGAACTGATATTGAAGAGATTACTCAACGCTGAACATTCCATTATTCCCAATTTATGCTTTTGCTTCAGATAGGAGTGTGTATTTTTTATATTCAATACATCCCACCTATATAGCAAGACCTGTATTCTCTATACACAATAGTTCACATTCACAAAGAGTTTCATTGTTGATCGACCGTAAGGATCAATTTGAGGGATGCATTAATGATACAAAATATACAGAGTCCTCTAGTTTAGCCTTTAGCCACCTTCATTAAAGCACGGAGATACTAAATTCAACTTGTATACAGAGTGTACATTATATATATATATATATATATATATATATATATATATATATATATATATATATATATATATATATATATATATATATATATTTCAAAAAAGTATGTTTCTATGATAATTCCTCAGGGCTTTGGTAATAGTCTTTGGAGTAAAGTCATGAAACACCGCAAAAGCTGACTGTTAATTTGATAATTAACCGACTTCCTTGTGTTTAGGTTCATGAATGATTTCCACATTGGTACACCGATCTTGATGGCCCTCTTTCGTATGAAAGAATATGTTTCTGCAGTTGTCCATGTAAATTTCATGAGAATATAATTGTAGTCTTTGAAGTTTATACATGAAACTCCTCAAAGTATGACAGTGTTAATACTGTAATTGTATTTACGTTCGCATGTAAATTCAACACAGATTAGCATATTTTATTTGTGCGGGTTTGAAATAATATCCTTCCCTACTAATATCATGCAAATAATTTAATAAGGATCTAATGATTATGAATATTTTCAAAGGTTGAAATTACTAATACATTTATTGTGTGTATTCTCACGTACAACACTGTCACATATAAACGGATTTGAAAAACAAAACTAAATTATTTATTCACACATGTTTTGTGTGCATATATATTTCATAGGAACGTTCCTAAAGTCAATGCTTTGTAACACATCTTATCTTGTTAAGATAAATTAATTATTTTCTGCATTTTATCTCTTGTTTATTGTCTTCTGCTCCTTGGCCTTTATATTATTTCTGCTTTTCAGAGCTTATTATATATGTTTGTTTCATCAATACCATATTTCCAGTTATTGGGTGACTAAAAAATCTAAAACAATTTCAATTTATTCATGTTTATTTCAATCAAATTCACAAAGTATATGTGTTTGTGTATGTGTGTGTAGGTGCTCGTGTGTGTTTGTAGCTGTCATTGATATTTACGAAGAAGTTTCTGTTTGTTTAAAACTTCCATTTTGAAGAACAATACTATTCGAGTGAATCCAATGAAGTACAAAACTGAACTTTTATCCGAACTGAAAGTCAGAAAATTTGTCAAACTTTCTTCTCGGGAATAGCGCTAACGTAAATAGCTAAGCAGATACTGTAACTTGAGTAAAATGTCACCCGTTTACAGATCTACGTTTGCAGTTCTTCGTGGCTCAATTTTTAAAATAAAGAGTGTGAAATTCTTGTATTACGTAGATCTGTCAAGGAGGAAGATAAATACCTTACAAAACAGAAACGTTACTGTTGACCAAATCGCATACTTAAATTAAAGTTGAATCCGATGACGGCCTTTTCTTTATAACACAATTCACATATGTTCAATAATAACTTTCTCCTAGCCAAATGGTCAGTGGTCTCACTTTTGGCACTGGAGATACAACTTCGATCCCAGATAAGAGTTTAGGCCCAGGTTAAACTGCAGGTTCACGTTTCATGCAACCTTTGTGAAAAGTTCAGTCAACTTCAGTCAAAATAAACGTAGATAGTATGCTAATGGTACCCATGTTATGTGCATACTAGTAAGAAATTAAAGTCAACTTATTAACCGTTTATCGTCATTCTTAAATGCTAGAAGTAAATATTATGAGGACCATGATTCATTTTTCATCTTTCATCATCACCTACCATTTTCATCAATTTAACACCGAATTTACTGAGATACCAGATAAAGTTTATTAAAGACAGTAAAAAGTTTCAAGCGAAGAAGTTTTAATTTTGTCCGGTACATATTAACTACTGGAGTAGGTTTGCTGCCATCTAGTTGCGGGATGTGTAGCTTCTAGGATTCTACAATTACACATCTTTGTTTCAATAGTAGAAAATGTAATATGGATAGCCACGGTAAAAGCCACCATTTCGCTTGAACTTGTTAACCGATTGTCTCCATTAACGAACTCAGCCAAGATATTCAACCAAGCTAACTATTGCAAAAAAAAAAGGAAAAGAAAAAGAAAAAGTAAGAAAGAAAAAGAAAAGAAAGAAAAAGAAAAGAAAGAAAAAGAAAAGAAAGAAAAAGAAAAGAAAGAAAAGAAAATTGAAAAATTCAATTTTGTCCAAGAGTTATCGTTTAGAATGTTGAACGTTACGTACGTACGTAATAACACGATAATGTAACTAGCTCCACTTGCGTGATCATAACGATTAAACATTATTCAGTGATATACAGGTAGGTAACTGTTTGAAAGTTAGTTAAATATATGAGATGGGAAGATAAAGCCTTTATCTAAGAGGTATAACACCTCAATTGAGATTCTGAAAGAAAATGTGTGTTGAAAAATCAAACATTAAGCATTATTATTATTATTATTATTATTATTATTATTATTATTATTATTATTATTATTATTATTATTATTATTGTGGAAAATTACTGTACTTAGAAGAGAAAATGAGAGTTGGAAATTTGTACTACGCTAGATGAGTACACACGGATTTGAAAGAGAAAAATACAGAGTTCTGGACATTAAGAAAAGTGATACTCGAATGAAGCCCTAAAATTTTGTATCTAATGGCGTTCTGAAGGCTCATAGGGTGGGGGTGTAGTGGGATAAAATGCCGAATATATACGTATGAGGTATTGAATACCGAAATGCAATACCAGATTGATGCCTTGTAATATAAAGATCCTGGGTTCGATTTTGAGTTCAGCCTTTCTGAAGTATTTTCTACTTTCTATTGATTTCGTCAATAGTCTTGTATCTTATTCCTTCACTAATACACAATTTAGATTACAAAGTGCATTTTCGAATTTTTGTCCACAAAACTTAAGCAACCCGAGAGAACGTGGTATAAGTGACGTGTGGGGCCCATTCAACACTGGTTAGTGGCATGCACATACACAGAGACACACAGGCAAGGCGAGCACCCACTCTATCGCATAAGCAGCACCGTTGCAAGCGCGGTGTACATATGCCATGAGGTGTACACCACAGCCCAGTAGTGTCCGAGGCTCCAAGCATTTTTTTTTTTTTAGCAAGCATTGAGTTAGTGGTTCATGTGTGGGGTGCACACACAGCTTGCAATGGCTGGTAGACGACATTTGAGTGACTTTGACGGCGGGCGAACAAATCGGCGGTTGGAATTGGGCCGATCGCAAGTGGAAGTGGCGCAGAAATTCAACGTGAACAAAAGTGTTGTGTCGAGGCTGTGGAGTCGCTTCCAAAATGGAGGTGAAGTCAGTAGACGTCATGGAGGAGACCGTCCGAAGAAGACGTTGGCCGTCGAGGACCGATTTCTCACAATTTCTGCCAAACGTAACCGTCAAGCTTTATGCTCTCAACTGGCCAATGAGTTGTTTCAGGCTACAGGACAAAGTGTGAATCGTGAAACTGTTCGTCGGCGGCTCAATAGAGCAGGACTGAATGCAAGAAGGGCTTTGCTGTGTGTGCCATTGAAACTGGAGCACAAACGTTCGCGTTACACATGGTGCCAGGAACATGTAGCATGGGGGAACACCAGTGGGTGCGTGTCATGTTCTCCGATGAGTCAGATTCAGCCTGTCGTCTGATTCTGGTCGGACATTAGTGCGGAGAGAGCCAGGAACACGCTATCATCCAAACTTCATTGCTGAACGGCCGTCCTATGGCGGAGGTTCCATTATGGTGTGAGGTGGAACTATGCTGAATGGGAAAACGGAACCATATTGTGCAACATGGCACTCTGACAGCACAACGGTACCGGGATGAAATTCTCAATACACATGTGCGCAATTTCCGCGGAGCATTTGGCCCAGACTTCCTGTTCATGGATGACAATGCCCGCCCACACCGTGCATATCTTGTGTCCAAGTATCTGGAGAGCGAAGACATTACGCGTATTGCATGGCGTGCATATTCACCGGACTTGAATCTCATAGAGGATGTGTGGGATGCTCTTGGGCGGCGAATAGCGTAGCGCAGTCCACCAGCGCGCACTCTCCCTCACCCACAAACCGCTCTCCTTGAGGAGTGGTGCCATCTGCCGCAAGACTTGATCAACACTCTGATTTGCAGCATGGAGGCCAGATGTCGTGCCTGTATAGCTGTTCGTGGTGGTCACACGTCATATTGACTGCCTATGCCCTCGCACAATTCAGCTTCATCTGTTGAGGTATCGTTGTGCTGAACTTTTTGGTCACTCTGTACATCCTAACTGTATTGAACGTCTTCACTTGTGTTGCATTGTGCATCTAGACCGTCTGTTTGTTCATTATACTTGGTGCAGTGATCGTGTCGTTTTATTTTCTGACACTTTCTTCGAGTTGCTTAAGTTTTGTGGAGCAGTATATCTATCTATCTATCTATCTATCTATCTATATATATATATATATATATATATATATATATATATATATATATATATATATATATATATATATATATATATATATATATATATATATATATATAATTATATATATATATATATATAGTGTATGCGGCGTGGAGTTGGCAATGCTTTACCTCATTTTACTCGCTTATCCTTTAATAATTTGAAATGTTAGAAAACGGATATAAACGGGAAGAGATAATAATATCAAAATCTCTTTCAGGTGGATTCTATATTTGGATCAAAATACGAAAACTCAAAAACTCAATTTAGGGTCTGTTCAAAACTTTCGTGGCCCCTGATCCAAAAACTAATTATTGATCAAGATCGCAATCTTTTGATCCATTTTAGGTATTGTAAAATTCTTGTTAAAATGTCTTTTATCACATGATGCTAACGTGAAAACTTCCAACACGTGCTCGATTTTATACCCCTATATTCTTTACGTAATTCAAGTTCAATAAGAAGCTCATTTACGGAGATCTCAGGACGCTACGTGTAAGTTTAATTAATGTCGAATATATTTAGGGAGAATAATCGTGCAACAGAAGCAGACAGATGGACAGACAAACAAATGCAAGATGAGCTAAATTCTAGAAGCAAGTTTACGCTCGCTTCAACTGACTGATTCTATAAGGCTAACTATAGCATAAGCGAGAGTAACTGGTGGTTTTCAGTTCGGGGATTTCAGTCCGCTTATCTTTGTCAATTTCAATCCCGACCAACAGCAATAATTTTAATGGATTGAAGAAAACTAGCCTTTGTTTTTTGAAAATTTAATTTACTTCTTTGACAGAAGTTACTGTAAAACATCATCTTAAGTTTGTGGTAACTTGTCTATTAAAGTTAAATCTGTTAATTAGAAGCAATGGAAAGACTGAAAGAAAGAATACGAATTTTTACATGGAAATCAATTAATTGAGGCAAGTTTGGATAAGATAAGATTGCTTTCACATAATATACTGAGTGCACCCTCCACTAATTTCAAGCTCGAACAATAAGTTTCTAATCTCTAATAAAACAGACATTTTGTTTCATTAAAGTTCGATATTTTTTTTACGATTTTTCTTTCGCGCATCAACTTCTTTTAATCAGAGGGTGAGAAATTCACTTCTTCATTACTGAAAGTGGCCGGTGCGAAGAAATATAGAGAAGGGCAAAGTCAATTCAGCGAATGAAATTTCGCTTGTGCTAGTTTCAGGAAATAGAAGGTCAGTCTCGGCGCAGGAGACCTGGATTCTATTCCCATTAAAAGCTCAAGTGGTACAGATTTCACGTTAAGTTGTAGGTCCATGTCTCATATACTCTCGCTGATGAACAGTACGCTAACTTAAACTAAATCTATCAATCTTGAAGACAACCATATTTCAAGAGATATTCTTAAAAATCACTTTCATACCGTAACTGAGAACATTATTTTTCTTAGAATGGTGTAAAAGTTTGGAACGATAGACACATTGAAAATAGTAGATTGTTTAAGACGTTCACTTGTTTCAAATAAGTGTAATGTGACAAGTTCCGATGTGCTTGGACAGAACTTTTCAAGAATACTTTCCTTATTGTAACATCGCGTATCAACGTCATTGATCAACGTGAGTATTTCATTTTAACACAGCGCCAGTGCTCACCTCTAGTGCGAGGAATTACTGCTTCGGTCCAAGTCCATCTGATATTGTGGAGAAGGCCAGTTTCTTATTCTATCAATTACTTTATAACCAGTAACATCCATTAATCACCCATGTCCTTTACCCTAAAGAGCATAGAGTGATTGGGGGGGGGGGGAAGTGACCATAGGTGTGAAGTGAATAGAGTTAAGGTTAATGATATGTGGCAACAAAGCATGATCGGCCCTGACCTTGCAAAGCCCCTGTATGTACAGTATTGAGTCTGAAGCTACGAAGAAGGTAGTATACAGGGGAGAGAAGCGAACTATTGAATGCAGCGAGCACGCAGAGCAAGGTAGGTGAGTAGATTAAGATGGAACAGTAAGAAACTAGACCAATTCTATACTGAAGTAATCGTGTTGTACCCAATATTTCCACAGCAGCCATAAGGCGATTATTAGGTACAAGTGTATATGGATGTACCTCAATTTATTGCGAACATAAAGATACAAAGCATGTTTTAAAAAAGATGACGAGATGGAGTGAAGTGACTAACATATTTTGGGGTGATGTGAATAGTCCTCTTAATCATTCCATGTATACAATATGAACTAAAGAACATATTTACATCTAACTATTTATTGTCTGTTCTCCAAACCACAGCCTCATATAGGAGAAACCTGGGTTTAAGTCCTACTGGGAACTCAAATATTGTGTCGTGACGGGGACATATAGCCTCGTTGCTGACGTCCCCATTAACCCCCATCCATTCATTCATTCATTCAAATATTGTGCTCTTCTTTGTATGGTCAAACAACTCAATGCTCCCGAGACGGTACTTTGGGCACGATCTCGGACTGGTAAGTCTAATTGCTTCTTAAGCATTTCTACAACAATAACTCATGTACCTTTACATCATGTAGGTGTTTCTCGTTAGCGGTATACTCATTATTTAGCAGTTTATATCATGCTATATACATTATGTCAAGGACACTTCTTCTCACCACTTCACCCCATATCTCTATTCACTTCAGCCGCGCGTGTGAGGTGAAGTGAATAATCTACCTTGTACGATTCATTTCTTTCTATACACGTTACTTGATACACGGTATGAACCATACTTGTATTTTCAGAATGCAGAAGGTCTGTCCTATTCATATATAGTTATCAGTTAGCCGTGCTACCATTTCTGTGTAAGACTTTATCACTTTCATGCTTACTATGTTCATTCTAATTTAGTCGTTATTTAAAGATTTTCTGTCATTGCCGTATCCAAAAGCTTTCTTCCTGCTGCTTCTGCACGTCATGTTGCTACCTTGAAAGTTAGCAAATTCGCACCTGAATAATAATAATAATAATAATAATAATAATAATAATAATAATAATAATAATAATAATAATAATAATAATAATAATAATAATGTAATTCTAATACCAGGCTTCATTTAATCATGAATTACTCGTTTTAGTTTGTATGAATTAAAACAAAGCCACTAACAAGGACGTATTTCTGCTAAATGACCAAGCAACTGTATTATTTTGCTTTATATTTTTATTATTCATATTTCTTCCTAATCAGAAGCAGTACTACAATAGCGTTTGTTCTGAAATATTGTGCTTTCTTCAGCTGAGTGTAAATTTTTCAGTGGCATTGTTTTTCATTTTAGTAGAATACAACGTTCCCGATGCAAATGAAGACTTTTGTACTCAGAGTTCCTGACCCGTATATTTCACTATAATAAACACATTTTTCCATTGTTTCTTTGTTATGGCCGACAATGTGATGATATGTTTCAGTTCTATGTAATTGTTTATTTCATATAGCCCCAATACCACGCAGGTAAGCTTTCCAAAGTGAGGAGTAAATAATGAATTGTGGTGGGTGATGTATCTCAAACAATTGTTTAAAGCCGATATAATAGTTTTATGCTGACAATAAGAGAGACCGCAACTGATACAGATAAGTAATGCAGTAATGAATTAACTGACGCAAATAAATCCGAGCTCTGGAAGGGGAGTTTACTAGAAATAAAAGTAATTACTACGATATTTGAAATCAGTATTATCATTTGAACCTTCAGACTGGGGCAAAAATGATCCGCAGTTGACTGCACTAAGAATATTTGAACCAATGACGTCATTTAAGAGTCTGCTTAGGGGTGGGAACAAAGTTCTCTCTTGACATTTTACCTTCATTTTTTCTAGTACACTAATATACAATTGATTAAATTGTTTGTATTCCTCAAGCTTAGGGGAGCAATTGTCCCTTTGGCTTCCCAAAATGATGCTACTGTTGGAAATTCAAGCCGCAATTCAGAAATATTTAAATGACAATTGCAACACACAACAAAATTATTGTTACCTTTGCCTAAAATATCCACCATTAGCTATACACATCTTCTGTTATGTACTGGCTAAGTTTATGGACGGCGCGGCGAGACGTTAAGTCCATATTGAAATGGTAGATATTGAAATGGATCACATACTAGACGTTTCAATTTCGTCCGGAAGATGTCAACTCGTGAAGGATGTTTACCGTCATCTAACAGCGAGATCTGTAACTTCTAATACCTCTGTTTCTGTAGTGGAAAACGGAATATGAATAGCTAACGTTAAAGAAGTCACTGTTAATGGATTAACAACATTAACAAAATTAGCTGAGATGATGATTCTATTCGTGTATATTGAGAAGTTTTAAATGATTATTTCTGGTGAAGAAAAGACAATGGTGACATTTACGCAGGCCGGTAGCCTGCCCTAAAATGTAGAGGGGACCCGATCCATCCATATTATAGTTCATCACCATATTATAGTTCATTTTCAAGTCTATCGAGAAAATTTGTAGGAGGACAAGTAAAAATTTAGGGGACCTGGCCGCCTTTGAGCCCCCGTGGATATGTGCAAGCATCTACGTAGGATTGATACTTGTTAAATAAAGAATATCACACAAATTTATATAAATCTCCATGTCACATGAAAATGGAAGCTTTAATACTAATACAAAATAGTGGTTTCCAAGTGAAAATATAGCATGTGAATGCAATTTTATTCACAAACGTATTGTACGTGAAGCTGAGCCTCATAGTTTCAGTTAATAAGTCGATTATGCTATAAGCCTGTACATCTTTTGCATCATCCTGTACACTGAAAATATTTTTCTCACGACGGTTAATGAAAGTAGAGTTCATCCCACATTTAAATACATTCCTCAATTTATATATATATATATATATATATATATATATATATATATATATATATATATATATATATATATATATATATATATATATATATATATATATGTATATATATATATATATATAACTTACTCACTGATCAAGCAACACCTTCAGTGAGAGATAATGTATGTAGTTTGGATTCTGTTTATATTTAGTTTCATTAGTAAGTATCAAGGGCGTATGCAGGGGATGGTCCCTGGAGGTCCAGAGCATCCTCGAAATCTCATCTTTTCTGTAAATTTAGTCTAATTTTAGGAGATGTTTATAAATTTTAATATATTTATCCTCAAATTGAATTTTTAACTTCTCAGGAAGCACTGCACTCCTGAAAATAAATTACTGTGTACGTTTCTGGTGATTATTATTACCTTCCCCTCCAAATCCAGTTTTATATTATCTTCTAATATTCTCCTTTGTTCCTCATAAGAATTATATAATTCCAGAATGAGTGACATTTTGCATTCAGAATAGAAGTACAGATCTAGGTTTCATTTCTTTGATATTCCCTAATAGATATGAGTTGCATCTAACGTATATTCAATTTCTTGTTTCAAACGTTGGAGTAATTTAGCCGATGTAAATAGAGTTTGCTGTCATTTGACGATAACAATATGCTCTTTTAAGTAACATACACTCAAATATTTGTCTTCAGTTTGAATTTATTGGCGGAAAGGGATCACATAGCCGAGCATTTACTTTTGCAGTTGTATCTAATGGTCATGTTGAAGAAAGCTGATCATGCATCCTATTTTGAAAAGCAATGTATTTTCACTCAGAAACAGATTTGTGCGAAACAAAATGGTAAGCCTCCTTATAACAAAATATTGTGAGTAGGAAACCTTTCAAATAAATGTGTGATCATTGTTTCAACTTACTTTTTAAAAAAATCCACAACGTGAGAATTATTAAAAAAACTAAAAAAAAAACCTCTTATACTGCATATGAGATTTGAAAGTCACTATCCACCATCAATACACAATATCTCTTCCACACTTTACTTTAAATGAATAATCAAACCTCGAGCTTCTAACTAAACAAATTCGTAAACATGAGATTACCTCCATGAACCATAGTTCTGCACATACAGTGAGGAACCTCGCGACCATGCTGAGCGGAGAACATTAGGAATTAAATAGTGAATACAAATCATCAACCACATTGGTTGTTAATACAAAACTGTTTTAACATTTTGACTGCCATTGGTCATTTTTGAGGATTAACCATGGCGCCAACGTCTGTTTACCTTATGGTCACCACCAGGCCACGAAACGTACCCAGAGACCTCAATATTGAATATTCCAGTTTTTTTTTTTTAACCAGATCTGGCTCCTGGCGGGAATAAAAAGCGTAAGACACATGTAGTTCACCGGGCCTCAGAAGAACTTGCATTTCTTTTTGCAATTTTAATGGTATGCAACAATGTATTATTAATAATAAAAAGTGTCAATTTCCTTGTTTTTCATGTGAGCCACACGTGTCATTTGAGTTGAGTCATTTGAGCATGACATTTGAGTCTCTTAATGGTTAGAGCGGTGGTCAACTACGATGTCTGATTGAAAATCATAATGCTTTCAAATTTGTAACACGGATTCTCATGTGCATCACTGAATGCATCGTTCACCTAAGTTCAATCTTCGACAGACTTAGCCTCTTCTTCAACATCAGATACATCGGAATATTTAGTGCTACTACATTCACTCTCCTCTTCCTGCGGAACATAATCTGACGAACAACCCTCCATATTCTACTGCTTTTATAATACAAAATACACAAAAAAAAAACACGTTTCATAAATAGCAGGTGTTCGTACTCTCACCAACAGATGGCATAATTATCGTTTTTTATTTATTGCTTACAAAGGCCACGTGCTCTAATGATGTTTCAGCTACATGTAGACGTCGGTCGTTCCCGACCAGAATCAATCGTACATTTTCGTAGCCATTACCATACAAGAATATTTCCTCTTCAACTGTTGGAAAGACCTACTTACGTTCCGTACACAGTGGTAGGGAATAATACAGGCTCGACCACATACCGGCTGTACATAGTAGTAGTCAAGCGGTTAAACTCACATGAATTACGGAACTCTACTAACCCAAAGTCTCATCTCAATTCAGAGGTTTAAAGAAAATTTCGTTGTATAGATATTCTTGCATTTCTTCACCCTTTTAGTGTCGACTTACTTAATACCTTGTAACGGAACGACTATACATTTTTAGAGTAGGTCACCACTTCTTCACCCTCATCGCCAATATCGAAGACATTTTAAAACAAAAATAGTGAAGGTAGTAAAATATCTATTATCTGATTATGAAAATACTCTATTACTTTCCTCCTTGACGTTACATACAGGGACTCAAAAATAAATCACGTAGACTTAATATTTCCTAAACCACTTGGGCAAAAGTCTTTAAGTATGTGCAAATAAACCAAATATTTCTCGCCTCTAAATCAAACATACTCTTCTTATAGCATCGCGTCTTAAACATTGCGATCTCGAGGATCCCTTAGATATAAATGTGCATTTTGCCAGACCGCTAACAATTTCTTTAAACAATGAAACAAAATATGATTATGTGTATGTTCTATTTATTTTTCTCTTTACAAATTGTTTCTGACTTACTGTGCTTTCAAATCAGATTGCCAAAATCAGCTTTATTAATGATATAAAATGTCATGATTATATTACACAGCGTCATTATTAGACTCATATTTTTCATAATGAAGTACTAGTTTGTCATGAGGGGCCACGACTATCAGGGTTCGTGGGCCAAAGTTTAGGGAGACTGTCTTATATAATATAAATTGGCATCAAAAAGTAAGGTGAATTTTAGATTTACTGAAAAATGTGCTGAGATAAATATCTGAAGCTGTATAATGTTTGACACATGGTATCACACTAACATTGTACAGAGGAACCATTGCTGTCCAAACATGCATTCCAACGTGACATCAAATCGTCCATGCCCTTTGCAAAAGAAATCACTCCAGGTTCATTAACCTTCGTACTTTTTGCCAAACATTACACATGAATAACACCCTGACGGTCCAAAAATGCAGTAGCCATTGCTTTTGGCAATTGTTGTGGTCTTAAATTTTTTGGCCGGCTGTGACTACGGGTGTTTTCATCCCATACTTTGGCGTTTCAGGTGTTCATAGGAGCATTGGGGTTTGATCGCCCGTTATGATGCGATGAAGGATTGAATTTCCGTTGTGGTCATATCGTATGAGGTGGGCGGTAAAATGCCCATTCGAAGGTGTTTTTGGTCCTCATTCAAATGTTTTGCGTACAGCACACACACACACACACACACACCTAACGCCAAGTTAGCCTTGGACAATAATCGTCACTGAACTGTATCAGATTTGTAATTGCATCTGCAATGTCATATAACCTCACTCTTCTACTTTTACGATTGATCGCATCGACTTCACACATATTCTTGTCGATGATGACCTTGCTCGTTTAGCATTTCAGTCATCATCTGTCACAGTCCTCCTATTCTTACAAATGCGATAAAACACAACACAGAAGTTTCTGCAACATAGCTCTCTCTCCACAGACCTTCACCAATTCTTGATGAATGTGAGATGATTTCTGTTACTTAGTTCATTAAAAAAAATAAAAATAAAAAATAACAACCCACACCTCCTCATTATAGCAATGTTCAAGTTGATATGTTATATTTAAATGTTTCTAGGTACCGGACTAATTGAGTTAGAATGTTGTAATTGCCGTCAGACTTCTCTTTTCTTGGTATCTGCAACAAACAAAATAATTACCTTCATAAAACATAATTAGCTAAGGTGAGTTTTAGAGACAAATTCACCTCATTATTTAATGCACCTTGTATACAGTATTGCTCCCTAATCTTCAATGATTCAAAATAATAAAAAAGAAACTTTCACTTACGTCTTCCATATTGAGTTTGTTTCTCATCACACCCAATGTTAGATTCCAATGTTTCAGAAAATTAGTGAGGCACACATATTTATACAGGAGGCATGCATGCATCAAAGTTTAGATATGATATTCTTATGCGGAATAAAAATAAAATAATAGATAGCTTTCAGTTGCTCTATTCCCTGTAGATTAATATTTCCTATTTTTGTTGCCAGTGAATATACTATTTATATTCTACTGGTATGTATATAGAAAAAAATTAACTTTATATCCTTGTTCATATGTTCTGCTTAAAAGCACTTGCTGTTGTATCTAACACATAATAAATGCCCTTTATAAAAAGTGATGTGGTGTAATATACAGAGTAGTTTGGAGAGAAAACTAATTGCGGTGTTACAAGCGGTCTGAAAGGTAATTTAAGTTTCTTTTATTTTAAAATTAAAAGCTATCACTAGGAAACTTTTATTAGGTTATATACTCAGTTTACTTTTGTTTTTAAACGAATGAATATGATTTAATGGAGTTTCAGGCGCCAAACTATTTGTTCCCGTCACGGTAAGAGTAATGGCCAAACACACAAGCTGCACATTAAAAGTTCATTTTTTTAAAGTGTAGTTCAAGTACTGCAAAATAAAATATTAGAACCAAAAATTATAAACATTATAACAGATGTCGTGAAAGGAATATAAAACAGAATAACAGAATTATATATATATATAAGAAGAAAATAGTTGAAACAACAACACCATTAACACCACATAATAAGAGAAAACCCGTTAAGAAACCTCACAACACGAAGGCTATCCCCTATTTCAAGAACAAATTGAAAATGCACTCATTAAAGACCAAATTATCTTCCAGAACCTGACTAAGATTTTGAGGCATTTCTAACCGTTTTCTGAGATCAAGGCATTCTGGCATTCTACATGCATGTGCCGAATACTCAATGGGACGATACAGTCTTTGCAATACAGTTAGTGCCGCGCACTAAATAGGAAGCGTGCGATGTTAATCTCCGATACAAAAGTATGCCAGCATCACTTCATCTTGACGACTGGAACGTGACAGTGTCTGTACCGCGCACAATTACCCAAGAGAGATTTAACCGAATGTAGCTTATTTTCGTTGCCCTAATTTCACTCTGCTTGCAAGTGAGAGCACATTGTTTGTAGGAAATAGCTTCTAAGATCATATCACTGAATATATTGCTCCAGTGCAACATATAGTAATGTGGCATTCTTGGCTTCTGTGTCAGAATATTCGTTCCTCGCCAGCATGTTCTAATACCCAGCAGATAACTGACAGAGTTATTTTGATGAAGTTGATAGTATCTCACAAAAATACCTTAAACTATTTAATGTTTATTAAAGACATTACGTACAGTATGACAGTATGTTTAGTAAAGACAGCTTATACTAACGCTTTGTAAGTCGGCGTAGACAAGGATACGGCGCACAGTGGAGAATTTGACAATAAAACCGTGACAAAAGTCGAAAAAATAAAATTCGAAAAATGTATGAAATAAAGTTTATTTCTTGTTCTTCGATAACTGGCGGATCTTGTAAGCATAAATTCCATTATTTAAATATGAAATGAATGTAAATAATAATTGATGAAGTCATTTAATTTTTCTGGCCATGCGAATTTAAATTAGTGTGGCCGCGCGTACAGTTTTTGAGGTATTAATTTTCGTAATTGTATTAAGGTTATTATCAACAAAAGGTGTATTGTTTTAAAAGGCATTGATAGAAGTTTTAATTTTATATGTTAACATTTTAGCTCTAAGTCTTGGGGGTTATATATGTAATGAAATGTCAAGAACTTTTTGCAGTAAAAATATATATTTTGTCCGAAATTGTCCCATTAAGATAAAAATATATTTTATAAATTATATCTAATTTGGTTTTTACGTGACTTCAGAAGGCCTTACAGCAGTTTCCTGACATAAAACTATGATTTCAATCTTTAATTGATTGAGTTTATACAAAAAAGTAGAATTAATATATTCAAGTACCGTTTCATGCAATTAATTCTATAATGAATGACATTTACTGAAACTTTTAAGTTCATAAACTGCACCATGAATTATGACGCATGGAATTTGTTGTCTGTCCTTTTTTAGATTGTCTGTCCTTCATACAAGAATCAAATTTTTCGAATCAATATTACACTTAGCCTACAAAATCCCTATTAAACGATGGCAAAGGAAATCAGAAGAAGAGAAAACCACAGTTAAAGAGACGAAGAAAAGAAATTCAAACCAGTTTCAGAGAAGAGGTGGGTTTGTTAGTGGACATCCTTAAGCAAGGCTATGGCAATACGAACGATGAGAACACTTCAAGGTTTTTTGTTGATCATGAAATTGCTACCCGAATAACTGGTGTGAATTTAAACTTGATAATAAATTTCAAGATTGTTCTGTAGGCAATTTCTAGTGGCCATGAAATAGATGTGGAGAAATTTTAGAACTTCGCTACTGCCACTACAGAACTTTCTGTGAAACTATATGATTAATACCCAATGACTCTAGCCCTGTATAAGTTTTAATTCATGGCCCAGCAATTATAAAACACGCTATTTTGCCTATTGAGCGACTCTGAGAAGAGACAGCTCAGGCTAGAAACAAACATTTTCGACTTAGAAGACGCAGTTCAGTAATATTTATAATAGTAGCCGTCTTCAATGAACGACATCCTAATCGCGTTCTCCAACCAAAAGAATAATTTCGATTCTTTTCTCTCGAGTTAACATCCCATCCTACCTACAAGAAAAAAAAATGGACACAGTCAGTTTCCGTCCATACAATGCTCACACATAACAAAATTTAAATTTGAAAAATAACATAACCTATCCTAAATTCATTTACACCTTCATAGAAAAATAACTTTACTGTTAGATTTATCTTTGAACGGGGACGTTGTTTAATATGTCACATGACCATATTGTCATTTAAAATAAATAAGTTGATTCCAATATGGCGGCCGCCAAGATGGCGGACGACAACCTTAATCACGTCATAATGTTTCTAGATACCACCAACATTGATCCCAATTGACTTTGGATTGACTACATTTACAGTTTCTTAAATATTTAGCCCGGTCCAGACTTTTCGCCACACCCTGTACAGTATATCTAAAAACAAAGTGTATTGCTGTTTCTATTTTGTTTGTGTTACTTTTTTATTCATTATTTGATGTAGCAAATGTTAATTAATAGCAAAACTAAGAATTTTATGTTAAAATGTTTCAAAGAAGTATTTACCACAGACTGTTTAAAGCAATAAAAAATAATTAATACACAAGATAACATACTGTATTTTTTCTGATTTTCCTGACTGTTCAAAACTGCAGGACCAAGTTTTGGCTATAATGTATCTTTAAAACTGTAGGTAAACACAAATCAATTTAATTTAATCGATTATTTTATGATACTAAATGGTGAATATTTTTGTCTGGGCTTCAAGACTAAATACTCCACTGTGCGGCGTAGCGAAAGCTGAAGAACATGACCAAGGGTAAGCCTAACTCTTGTTTCTTTAGCAATAAATACTGAACACAGGCGATGCAGAGCTGACCTAGTCCCTGACGTAGGTGCAACCAACAGAATTATTACTTTTCGAATCGTCCATATAAAACACATAAAAGCCAGGTTACTGTTTTATTTGTCTGTGAAATTGTGTGTTCTGTAATGTGTGAAGACAATCGAAGGTCAAACCTTGGTAGGATGAACTCCTATGATGGGATAGCACAAACACGTAGCAAACAAGATACAAGGCCACTCAAATTTGTAAGTAATGAGAGTGTTGTAATCTCGAACGTACTATTAGCGAGTAGCTCAAGGATATATTGAATACCGATCGAAATCTGGCCATCACGCAACGGAAAAATGCACCGGAAAACACCAGTTGCTTGCCGACTTCCTAGGTGTTGAACGGTGTCAAATTACTTCAGCAGAGGTAAGCGAACATATGAATGAGCAATACAACGGTAGTCTAATTTGGACCGAAATATAGTACGGCATAATTGCAATAAAACAATTCGATCAGCACTCCAGGTGCAATGGGAAAACATTCGATGCAAGAACATAGCTCAGAAATAAGAGTACTTAAGATTTCAGGGAACCTATGAACAATGGAAAACGGGCAGTGGTGTGTTGATGCTCAAGGGTCATATTTCGAAGACTTTCAGTTTGCTATCCAAAAATGTGTAATACATTTGTTATTCTAAGACCAGTCTTCAAACTTTGAACTTTGTGAACGCACCCTGTATACAATATTTAATTTATGTTTCTCCATGTTATTCCAGATTATATTCCTACATAGACGTTTTTTATTTCCTCTCTTGTATATTATGTTATTTTATTTTATTTTTTTGTTTTGAAGTATTTAACTGTTTTTTAATTATGTAGCATGTTCTTTTTTGGTTGATATACTTTTAATTTGCAATTCTTAATATTTTCTATGTATTTGTGATTTTTCAAAACAATACAATATATGCACCTGGAGTACTCGGAGAAGGCTACAGAGCCTTAACTTCCCCACGTGCAAGAAGTCATAAATAAATGAATATAAATAAATTTCATCAAATAATTACAAGTCATTTAGAATGTGTACGCTGGTGTATAGTTTTGGCAAAAACTGAAGGTGGTTTGTACCTCTGATGTACGATCAAAAATATTCTTTGATTGAAATGCGTAGCACTAACTATTTCAGCATATTCTCCAGAAGCCATATCCAAGCTATTGTATAGTATACTACTTTTAAAGAATCAACACAATGTATCAATTATACATTGTTTATATAGATATTTCTTGCTTGAATACAGTTGCAAGACCTTCTGTAGGTTCAGTTAGTTTTTTAGAGAGTTTTAAGCGAAATTGAAATAACTAAAAGTTTGAAATACCAAACAAAATATTGTTTTTCAGACATGACGTTAGACAGTCCTCGATATACAAATTTCTCTATGTCGTATATATTCAATCAGATTTTTCAAACAGTTTTACTTTTTTGTATTGATAAGTTCTCAATTCAAAGATATAAAGATTTCATAGCTATTCTTTTTAAATGTACAGGAGTACATTACAAAGACATAAAAAAAAAAATTATTTTTCGTATTGGAATTCTTCTGGAGAATACATTCAACTTCTTCTTTTTGACTCCTCTGAAGCTGAAATATTTAAAGAGCATACTTTTTGATCTTTCACTAAAAGTCATAAATCATATGTTGAAGAATTGGTAGAGTCAAACACACACATTCATACATATAATGTCTGATGCTTAATGGAAAGCTGTCATGTGCGATAGATATCTCTTTCAGGTATCAAATTGTCAATAATGAAAACTGTGCGGGAAGGGAGATTTTTACATAAATAAAACAAGATTATTTTTGCTTGTCAACAGAGAGATTATGGTTTGATTAATCTTTTCATACATTGATGTTCGATCATTACTAGAGTTACATTTCCAGCTTCGTTCGGGAAACTGGGTACTCAATTATACTGCCAACAAATAGACACTCTATTTTGTTTTTGTTAATATTTTGTACCTTACAGTCATTTTCCATTTTAATTCTAACAGATCAGATGAATAGACAATACTTTTTACACACATTTTACTTTCTATCTCGTTGGCTAGCTTGAACTTATGAACTTTCCGTATTAAAGTGATCCGATTTGGTTTCTGCATTAGTCTAACGAAGCCACGTCGCTTTCTTGTAACCCTCCGTGCTGGTCTGGCTAGCACGCACCTTTGAACCATGTGGTTCCTGGTTTGATTCTCGCTGATAAATAATTGAAATTTGAAGCATTTTGGTGGCTCGCACTGTACCTTAAGTAGTATGTCCACCTTTCATATAAATTCAGTGCTAAAAATAGATGTTTAGGTTCAATAAAACAAGCATTCTTGCGTCGTTAATGTATGACATTTCAGTTTGAGATACTGGTAATCTCCCAATAGTCTAAGTGCGAATCAAACAACCTCGTGGTTGTATAGCGAGAACATTATCACAAGCCTACAATACTTCTAGAAACATAAATAAAGTTACAGATTAAACTTAATCAGCCTTCTCTTGTAGTTAGCTAGATTCGATACACATACCCAAACAGTTTCATATATTAAGCTTAGATGTTATCTCTTCATAACTTCTTACTTGCTTTGAAAGAAACTAAAGGGGATTTATCTTGTAGTAAGGTGCATTTCGTCAGCCCCCCCCCCACCTTGGAGTTTCGAAAAAAAGCCTATGCCAATCGTTTGTGCTACGTTTGTACCGGAATGTACCGCAAAAATTTTCGTTTGTACCACTTCCGGTACGAAGTTATAATAGTTTTAAAGTGGGGGGCTGGGGAAACGGCAGCCCCCCCACCTTGGAATTTCGAAACGAAACCTATGGCAATCGTTTGTGCTACGTTTGTGCCGGAATGTACCGCAAAAATTTTCGTTTGTACCACTTCCGGTACGAAGTTATAAGGGTTTTAAAGTGGGGGGGCTGGGGAAACAGCAGCCCCCCACCTAGGAATTTCAAAACAAAACCTATGCCAATCGTTTGTGCTACGTTTGTGCCGGAATGTACCGCAAAAATTTTCGTTTGTACCACTTCCGGTACGAAGTTATAAGGGTTTTAAAGTGGGGGGGCTGGAGAAACGGCAGCCTCCAAACTTGGAATTTCGAAACAAAACCTATGCCAATCGTTTGTGCTACGTTTGTGCCGGAATGTACCGCAAAAATTTTCGTTTGTACCACTTCCGGTACGAAGTTATAAGGGTTTTAAAGTGGGGAGGGGGCTGGAGAAACGGAAGCCTCCAACCTTGGAATTTCGAAACAAAAGGTATGCCAATCGTTTGTGCTACGTTTGTGCCGGAATGTACCACAAAAATTTTCGTTTGTACCACTTCCGGTACGAAGTTAAAAGGGTTTTAAAGTGGGGGGCTGGAGAAACGGCAGCCCCCCACCTAGGAATTTCAAAACAAAACCTATGCCAATCGTTTGTGCTACGTTTGTGCCGGAATGTACCGCAAAAATTTTCGTTTGTACCACTTCCGGTATGAAGTTATAAGGTTTTAAAATGGGGGGGCTGGAGAAACGGCAGCCTCCAAACTTGGAATTTCGAAACAAAAACTATGCCAATCGTTTGTGCTACGTTTGTGCCGGAATGTACCGCAAAAATTTTTGTTTGTACCACTTCCGGTATGAAGTTATAAGGTTTTAAAATGGGAGGGCTGGAGAAACGGCAGCCTCCAAACTTGGAATTTTGAAACAAAACCTATGCCAATCGTGTGTGCTACGTTTGTGCCGGAATGTACCGCAAACATTTTCGTTTGTACCACTTCCGGTACGTAGTTATAAGGATTTTAAAGTGGGGGGGGGGGGCTGGAGAAACGGCAGCCTCCAACCTTGGAATTTCGAAACAAAACCTATGCCAATCGTGTGTGCTACGTTTGTGCCGGAATGTACCGCAAAAATTTTCGTTTGTTCCACTTCCGGTACGAAGTTATATGAGTTTTCAAGAGGGGCTGTGGTAACGGCAGCCCCGCACCCAGTAATTTCGAAATGAAACCTATGCCCACTCTTTACACTACTTTTGAACAGGAACGTTTCGCTAAACTCTTTTCTGTACCACTTCCGGTACAAAGATACGAGAGTTTCAAGCTACGGGGCTGCCGTTTTGATGCCCCCTCGGAATTTCGAAACGAGACCTATGCAAATCGTTTAACAACATTTGTGTCGGAATGTATCGCAAACATTTTTGTATGTATCACTTCCAGTACAAAAGTATGACAGTTTTAACTAGGGGGCTGCCGTTTCCAGAACCCCCATCTTGGAATTTCGAGATAAGACTATGTCAATCGTTTGTGGTACGTTTTTACCGGAATGTACCGCAAAAAAAATTACGTGCCTGAAGTTGGCCCCCCACCTCCCCCAAATCACACCAAACGTTGCACATCGTCAATGCATCGTTAGTGCACGTTAGTGCATTTAGAACTAATGTTAGTGCAATCAGCGTTTACGAGATATTGAAGATTTTGGTTTGGGACCTACTTCATATGAAGTTAGCCCCCCACCCATCTTTATGCAGACAGATTTTCACTAAACTTAGCGCATCGTTAGTGCATCGTTAGTGCACTTAAACACACTAAGCACTACCGTAAGTGCTACCATATTTTGGGATTATTCAAGATTTTCGGTGGGGGGGCCAACTTCAGAAATATCAAATTCTATACAAATAGAGGTAGAAACATGGGGTTGACGGTAATCGTTAGTGCATTGTTAGTGCACTTAAACGCAATAAGCACTAACATTAGTGCTACCATATTTTGGGATTTATTCAAGATCTTTGGTGGGGGGGCAACTTCAAAAATATCAAATTTTATACAAATAGAGGTAGAAACATGGAGTTAACGTCAATCGTTAGAGCGTGATTAGTGCACTTAAATGCACTAAGCACTAACGTTAGTGTTACCACATTTTGAAATTTATTCAAAATTTTTGGTGGGGGGTAACTTCAGAAATATCAAATTCCATACAAAGTGTCAGTATTTTCAGGAATCAGTAACGAATGCACTAATTACTTTGGTGGTCAGCGTGAATTTGCGCCCTCTTCAAGCACTAACAAAGATATTTTACTTGTAGCACCTACACTAATTAAGCACTAACGTTAGGGGTTGGTGCACGAAGAAGCACTAACGATGCACTAAGGATTGTACTGGAAATGATCATTAGTGCTTTTTAATTTGGCAGAAATTTGACACAGTGAAAAACTCCCCTTAAATTTCTTATGTGAGTTTTCTGAGATGTAACTGGCCATAACTACACTAATAGTGAAGCACTAACGAAAACAGCTCTAATTTTTTCGTTATTGGTTGAAGTGGGGCGCCAAGTTCATGAAAGCTTCCAAAGGTTTTTTTTACTTGTAGGACCTACATTAATGAAGAACTAACGTTAGGTGTTAATGCACTAAGAAACACTAACGATTTCAGTAGAAGAGGTCATTAGTGCTTTTGATTTTGGCGGAAATTTGACGCAATGAAAAATTCCACATGAATCTCTTATGGGATTTTTGTGGCATATAATTGGCCATATCTACATCAATAGTTAAGCATTAACGGAACTATGAGTGTTTTGCAGAAGCGCTAACAATACATTAACGAATGGACTTATTTTTCGTTACTGCTTGAAGTGGGAACCAAGTTCACGCTGGCCCGCAAAGGTTTCTTACTTGTAGCACCTACACTAATGAAGCACGAAACTTAGGTGTTGGTGCACTAGGAAGCACTAATATTACAAGGAAAGAAAACTTTCGAATTTATCGTGAACTTAGCCCCCACTACAAGCACTAACGAAAAAATTAGTTTTATACGTTAGTGCATTGTTAGTACTTCTAGAAGATACAAGTAGTTTCGTTAGTGTTTCACCATTAGTGTAGAAATGGCCAATTATATGTCTCAAAACTCCCATAAGAAACACATGGGGAATTATTCATTGTATCAAATTCCCATCTCATTCAAAAGCACTAATTACCTCTGTTAGTGCAATTGTTAGTGCATCGTAATTGCTTCTTAGAGCACAAACACCTAACGTTAGTGCTTCATTAGTGTAGGTGTTACAAGTAAAAAAACCTATGGAGAAGTCAGCGTGAATTTCGCACCGACACTTTAAGCATTAACGGAAAAAATAGTCCAATTCGTTAGTGCTTCTATAAAGCACTAACAATTTCGTTAGTGCTTCACTATTAGTGTAGTTATGGTCAATTACATATCACGAGACTCACAAGAAATTTAGGCAAATTTTTCATTGAATCAAATTTCCGCCAAATTCAAAATCACTAATGATCTCTTCTAGAGCGATCGTTAGTGCATTGTTAGTGCTTCTTAGCGCATCTACACCTAAGGTTAGTGCTTCATTAGTAAATGTGCTACAATTAAAATACCTTTTGAGGCCAGAGTGAACTTAGCGCCCCCACTTCAAGCACTAACTAAAACTTAGTGCCATTCGTTAGTGCATTGGTAGTGCTTCTGGAAAACACTAACAATTTAGTTAGAACTTCAATATTAGTTTACTTATGGCCAATTACATGTAACGAAACACATAATAAATTTATGGGAAATTTTTCATTGCGTCAAATTTCCGTCAAATTCAAGAGTACTAATGATCTATTCTAGTGCAATCGTTAGTGCATCGTTAGTGCTTCTAGAAAACACTAACAGTTTCGTTTGTCCTTCAATATTAGTGTAGTTATGGACAATTACATGTCACTAAACTCCTATAAGACATTTATTGGGAATTTTTAATTGCATCAAATTTCCGCCATATTCAAAAGCACTAATGATATCTTCTAGTGCAATTGTTAGTGGTTCTTAGTGCACCAACCCCTAACGTTAGTACTTCATTAGTGTAGGTGCTACAGGTACAATATCTTTGGAGGGCACGGTGAACTTGCGTCAACTTCAATCACTAACAAAAAATTAATGCCATTCATTAGTGTATCGTTAGTGCTTCTAGAAGGCACTAAATGTTTGTATGAAATTTGATATTTCTTAAGTTGGTCCCACCAGAAATCTTGAATAAATCCCAAAATATGGTAATGCTAACCTTAATGCTTAGTGCATTTAAGTGCACTAACGATGCAATAACGATTGTCTTTAACTGCATGTTTCTACCTCTATTTGTATAGAATTTGATATTTCTGAAGTTGGCCCCCATCTAAAATCTTGAATAAATCCCAAAATATTGTAGCACTAACGTCAGTGTTTAGTATTTTAAGTGCACTAACGATGCACTAACGATTGCCGTTAACTCTATGTTCCTATCTCTATTTGTATAGAATTTGAAATTACTGAAGTTGTCCATCCCACCGAAAATCTTGAATGAATTCCAAAATATGGTAGCACCAACGATAGTGCTTAGTACGTTTAAGTGCACTAACGATGCACTAACGTTTGCCATTAACCCCATGTTTCTACCCTATTTGTATAGAATTTGATATTTCTCAAGTTGACCACCCCACCAAATTTTTTGAATAAATCTCAAAATATAGTAGCGCTAACGTTAGTGCTTAGTGCTTATAAGTGCACTACCGATTTCCGTTAACTCAATGTTTCTATCTCTATTTGTATTGAATTTGATGTTTCTGAAGTTTGCCCCCCACTTTAAAACTATTATAACTTCGTACCGGAAGTGGTACAAACAAAAATTTTTGCGGTATATTCCGGCACAAACGTAGCACAAACGATTAGCATAGGTTTTGTTTCGAAATTCCAAGTTTGGAGGCAGCCGTTTCTCCAGCTCCCCACTTTAAAACCCTTATAACTTCGTACCGGAAGTGGTACAAACGTAAATTTTTGCGGTACATTCCGGCACAAACGTAGCGCAAACAATTGGCATAGCTTTTGTTTCGAAATTCCAAGGTTGGAGGCTTCCGTTTCTCCAGCCCCCCCACTTTGAAACCCTTATAACTTCGTACCGGAAGTGGTACAAACGAAATATTTAGCGGTACATTCCGGCACAAACGTAGCACAAACGATTGGCATAGATTTTGTTTTGAAATTCCTAGGTGGGGGGCTGCCCTTTCTCCAGCCCCCCACTTTAAAACCCTTATAACTTCGTACCGGAAGTGGTACAAACGAAGATTTTTGCGGTACATTCCGGCACAAACGTAGCACAAACGATTGGCATAGGTTTTGTTTTGAAATTTCTAGGTGGGGGCTGCCGTTTCCCCAGCCCCCCACTTTAAAACTATAATAACTTCGTACCGGAAGTGGTACAAACGAAAATTTTTGCGGTACATTCCGGCACAAACGTAGCACAAACGATTGGCATAGGTTTTGTTTCGAAACTCCAAGGTGGGGGGGTGGGCTGGCGAAATGCACCTCTTGTAGTACCTAGCGATTACATTCTTACATGTTGAACAGTCAAGTTTCATTGTCTACCTAAAATTTCTTAAATAGAATCTTCCTTATACTAACATTTCAATCATCTCAAATAAATTTCAATAAATTGTTTGAATTATTCCTGAATTTCCTAAACCTATAGAATTGCTAATTTCATAGAAAAAACTCTTTAAATGTTTTCTATTAGAACTTTTCAATAGTTTTCTAGTAGTTGCTCACATATGCATTAGATGGGGCCAGGCAGAGGTGGAATTGGAAATAAATTAGACTACTACTGATATACTCGTATGCATAATTGTGTATATATTTCTAAGTTTTCAAACTTTCTTCTACTTAATACTGAGAGTCACATTATTAAGCACAATAATAGCACGACGGGCACTTTTTAAATATATTTTCTGCAAAAATATGAAAATGAAGTTGATCTACGCACTAAGAATTGGCTGTATGAACTCAGGACAATAGGTGTGTGTTATCCGAGTTGAGTTGAATTTTGACACAAGCTCAGTTCTGCTTCAACTTCAACTCCATTGGACGTTGTAGTTAACTGTTAAATTGGCAGTCGTTAAATCGATTAGCTGACGTGATGACGAGAAATTTTACAAACACGTCATAAATATTGTTTTATATACAGTTGCCAAACAACTACTTATACAGTAACATTTTCTTTCTTATTAAACGGAATGGACTGTTATAAGGGATTTTAAAGTGAGGCATAAATTATTTATAAGTTGCTCGATTAGCAAACTATAGTCGACAACAAAAAGGAGTTAGTGAATATATATTAACAGTAGATGACAGCAGATATATTCACGTAGATGTTGTCAAAAATCAATACTCTTACAAAGCTAGTTTCATGAAAGATTAAAGGAAAATAATACGTAATTGCTTGCTCGGTATAACTGCCAAATATATCGCGTAAAGCATTGCTCATAGTAAGGAATAAAGTCGAATGCGAATTCTCAGTTTCATTACTAGACATTTATTGTATCCTTGGAAGGCATATTCACGTTTCAAATTACTATTAGGTGTATCTTTCTGCTAGCGACAGAATTTTGAGGCAGCTGAGATATTTTTTCTAAGTGACTATCTTTACAAATGATGGGTTTCGCTGACCACTAACAAATAATACAGTTATTGATATTAGTAATCAATGCAGACTTCATCATGCTAGCCAAGATATTACGAACAAAATAAAATATATAATAGAAAGATCACTGCAGTGCTGGTCCTACGTGTTCGTTCCTTCGTTCGTCCACTTAGTTTTGTAACTAAGTCGTGGTTTTATTTTCACATCACTCAACACCGTCTCTGTGTCAAATGAGTAACATTAGATCTGTGTTACTCGCAATACCGGAACCTGAGTGTGAATTAATACATTATAATGGTAACCCTACTGAGACAGTTGGCCTGTGTTAAAATCAAGCTGTCTTCACACTATCATTGTTTTGATATGCAGGTGCAAAATATAAGAAGAAATTACGTATATTATGTTTAGGTTCCCGCATCTCATCCTTATATCTCTCCCCGTGACACAAAGGGTGATATCAATAAAATGGAGAAGTTACTCATTACTCCCAATTTTGCAGTAGTTACTCGCATTGGTATCAATAAAAAGAGAACTGAACACTACTCGTCTCCGCTGACCTCGGAGAAGCCCCTTCCCTTTGGAGTAACCACACCTCTATTCTCGAGCTGAGTTACTACTCCGCGTTTGATATCAATAAAATTCAGAGACTACTCTGTGGTGCGAGTAACTTCTCCAAATTTATGTTCAAAGCTCAGTAGATGACTCCGAGCGAAACATGACAGAGTACATGATTGTTTTGCAGCGTAGGAAAACTTACAAACTGCAAAGAAATGTTGCAGATGGTGATTACAAAACACATTACAGGTTCATGAAAGAAAATGTAGAGTGGTTAGCACAACATTTTTTAGGAGAATCAAAGTGAAACTCAGGGTGGCGCACTAAGTAATGATGAAAAATGTGAGGTTTCTTGCGTTATGTGAGTGGACCGGGATTCCAGGTTGGAGTGTTAGAAGATTCTGCTGTGGCTCAAAGTACTGTGTCTATCACTGTTACAAGTGTAATGGATGTGATTATTGCGAACTCTGAAAACAGGGTTAACTTTCCGGCAAGTGTGCGTAATATGCAAGCAGCAAAAGCAGAGTGGTAAGAATAATATACATTTCCGGATACTATCGGAGCACTTGACTGACACACGTGGCAATGAAGAAACCTAGTATTTTTGTAGACGAATACAGTAATAGGATGGGTATACACGTGTATATGTATTTTGACTGTCAAGGCGAAAGGAGACACGTATGGTGTGGAAAACGCAATCAGATGGACGTGCTTTATGACGTGACTGGCTGGGCTCTTTAAAAAAAAAAAAGGTACCAAGTGTCTGATTTCATTCTTAAAGCCAAACAATCAACAAAGACCTTGGACAACACCTGATATGCGCTGGTCGGGTTAATCTTGATATTGCTGGATTGAAATCAGCATCCATCAGCTCCAATAGGTCGTTCCCAATGTTTGAGTATTGCTTTCTTGTTTCCCGTTTTTTTAAAGTTAGTTGTTTGTTTTATTCTCGCTCGAATATTAAAGATTTTCTTTTGGACTTGTGTCTTAGTCGTTCTTGTATTTGATATTTTGTTGCATTTCATTGTAATTGCTTTGAAAGCTTGGCTTTCCTTCGTTTACTTTCTGATAGCTGTGAGTTTGAAAGTACCATTGGAAACTCTTTTATAATATCTACAAATGCACTTTGATTGAAACTTTCGTTGCCACTGGTCTCTTCCATGCGGTTTAGGATACTGTGCCATAGGTTAACCACAACAAAATGACCTCCCGACAGATGGGAGAAATGAGAAACCACTCCTTTTATTGAGATGACTCACTGCTACGCGCAGAGTAAACGCGAGTAAACGTTCATAAATTTGGAGCAGTCTCGACCTGAGTAGTGGCTTGTTTTATTGATACGAAATTGAGGGACGAGATTACTTCAGGTGTAGTTACTCCGATTCTCGAACAGGACTTCTCAGGAGTAGTTACTCATTTTTATTGACATCACCCAAAGTTAAAATATAAATTTTTAGTGCAAAGAGTTTGACCTGTCTTACTTTTTTCCCTACATATGTTCGTGTAAAAGCTTACATCTTACACTTACGCCTTTTGCAACTTATCACGACTGACCGAAGAAAATAGAAACTGAAATAGCCATATTGAAATGACATGTCTATGTTAGTACCGGTACCATATATTTTGTATAGGTTATGCCACGCTTGTGTCGAATAGACTGGATTGATCAATCTAGTAAAATTTTCGGAAAGATAGGTAACTCCTCCGTATCTACCATCCTCGTACCCCATGGATTCGCGACTATTACACAGAGAAAAAAAACTATCTGGCGTACGTAAAAACGTAGGTTACAATACGTAAATCCGGTAGTTTTTGGGCTTATCGAAAGACTATAGGTATCCTGCAGTAAAAGTATAACTGAAAACGTATGTTTTATAATACTTTCCGTATAAGTGTGCCATTTATACGTACATTCCGTATGAAACAAGAAATATACATAGGTGATCAGGATCTCACAGACAGGTGGGTGTATATAACATATAGCAGAAGTATGTAACGTACGTATACGTATATAATATATAGAAAATTGTTAGATGTCAGACATCCTGCAGAGACATGATGTAACATCTAAGCGGCAAAAAAGGCAGTACCCATGTAGAATATGGATAAGTATGCTTCATACAGATTTCCGTAGTAAACTTATGGATTGCGTATATTTGTGCAATATACCCCTGTCCAGATAACGGATTTTTCTCTGTACTTATATAACTTTAAATAAATTTCTGATATACTAATTGTTCACTGATTTATATTACATAGCAGTGTCCAGTTCAATCACATAAGATTGTAAAGAATCGAAGAAACGGAATCCATCCAAAAGAACTCCTCGTAACAATCAGTAATGTGGAGATCATAAAACTAAAGAGGATAGAGAAAAACAATTTGAAGAGATGAAAATAAAATAAAAAATAAAGGAAGGTGCGACTGTTAGTACGTGACTCGCCAAATGTAATGCAACATCAATGACGAGGGGAGAAGATTGGACTCAGAATATAGACATTATTGCAAAAGTCTTCTGAAATAACCTTGCAATTCTCAGAAGTAAGGGCCACGCTTTCCGTAAAAAATAACATAATCACACCAATGGCGTTTACATAATTACAGTATCCACTGGCGTCTCTGGCATGTAAAATTTGGGGGCACATCAAAGAAAGTGATATACATAGTACTGCCTATCCCAACCTGTTTATTACCTTCCATTCCATTTGTTACCTTTTTGCTTACCTTCACGGACCCTCTGAGGTATACCAAGAACTGTTATAATCGTTTAACGGCCTGAATATTATATTCCAAATATATATAATTATTATTATGTATATGTTATTATGTCGTTAGTAAATAAATTAGAATAAGATGTTGAATATTTTGTACTGCCGTTCCCCCTCGTTTCCCCCGCCAAAGACGCCCATGACAATATCTATAAGCTTATGCAGTAAAATGTTTGATGAACGGACAGCGGTGGGACGTGATAATTTGTCCGTAACAATCGATAACTTAATATTTTGAGAAGCGGTGATACTTGGGAAGCGGTGATATTTTCGCGGTGGCTCAGTGGTAGAGCGTTCACTTCCGGTGTTTGGAGTCCCTGGTTCGATCTCAGTTCGCGCCGTGTGGACTTTGTGATGGATGAACACTGTGCTCGTGGGTTTTCTCGGGGTTCTCCCGTTTCCTCCCACTTTCTTCATTGCACCATTTCATTCATTTCTCATCATCAACGTCTTTTTAGCCTAACCGGCACACCAGGCATGACGTAAAACTCAAAGATTTCATTTCATTTACTTAGGAATTTTGTTCGCATCTTACGAGTAATCAGTATAGATGGTGCCCCTCCTCCCTCTGTTGAAAAGAAACCAAATAACATTGGCTTGCAACCAGTCCAAACACACTAATGTAATTGAAGTTGTAATATGGGGTTTTAAAAAGTCCGTTTCTTAAATACCTTCTTTTTAATGTAATTCGTAAATAAGGTAGAATACACGTCATTAAATATAGTAAGAATTTATTAGTAAGAGAATGTGAACAACAGCTGGTTAAGATTCCCAATATTTCGCCAGAGCAACTTGCAATCCGTCAATTTAAATAACAATTCATTTGCACAACTCAAGATTAAAGTAACAATAGGCTCAAGCGACTGAATTAAATTGGTCTTTAAGTGCGGCAATCCATTCATACGCTATAAGTTTAAGTTTGAAACAACCGAAATGAAATGAAATATTTAATTTTTACATCTCACGGTTATGCCGGCTAGGCTAAAGCAGGCAGTGATGATGAGAAATTAATGAAATGGTGGAATGAAAAAAGCGGGAGAACCCACGCACACGTTGTTTGTCCACCATAAAGTTCACTTGGCGCGAGCTGAGATCGAACCAAGGACCCCATGCACCAGAGGTGATTGCTTTATCTCTGGGCCACCTTGACCCTTAATGTGAATTGAGTTCAGTTGAAATATTTACTGGCAATTTTAATTACTGTAGATTTAGAGGGAGTGCAGAAGTTGTTTATTCAAATTCAATCCAAGTAATTACTACCAATACTTCTTTTAACATGAATAGAAAAAGTACACAACATTTCCATCCAGGAAAGATGGGTAGAGAAAATGTTTACCAACCAACATAAGTCCTTGGGCCTTGTGCAATCCATCGCTTTCATTCTACGTACTACTACGTTAATGCCAAGTTATTACTACAGTATTTTAGTTAAAGTACTAACAATGATCGCTTAGAAAAGAGTTAATATGTTGGTAAATCACTTAATCCTTTTTCAAACATAAATCTATTTCAATTTTAGGACTTGTTTTAATTAGAACATTTAGCTCCACATTCCAAATATTCACATTAGAACAAGTTACAACAAAAAGATCACATCGCACTTTAATTCTAGTTTTAATGCAAAAATCGGTAATTTAAAAAAAAAAATGACACTTTAATCGATTTAGCAATTATCATTTTATTCAAAAACAATAATTCACTTACTCCTATAAACAACCCTTTAACACTATATTTAAACAAGCACAAAGAGAGCATACTCCAATAATTCTTTTGTTCAATTTCGATATTTAATTGAGTTATTTTTATGTTACATTCACTCGAAACAGCGATATAATTAACTTTTTTTTTTTTTTTTTTTTGTTAGTTAAGGAGGAAGAGACATTATAATTACTCTTAGAGAGAATTCGAGTCTGTGGGTAATAGATTTTATCCTCCTGCCGCTCAGAGGGTTACGCCCTCTCTTTGGCATGTGATTCTTATATACAAAAATAGGTGCAATAAAAGGTAGGGGATGGGCTATGAGGTATTCTTTATTATCAGCTGAAGTGGAACATCTATTAAGAGGGTTGTGAACTCGTCATCATTTAATTTCATATCAACATTTTACATTTATTTTTATTAATGCTAATAAACATAATATATATAACTAGAATAACTGTAACAGTACATAATGATATAGTGCAAAAAACATATATATATGATATAGTGCAAGAGAATCAAAGATAAGGAATAGGTGCAACATGTGGCCAGAGAAATTGTAAAGTAATGAAGATGAGAAATGAGATGAAGTGCTAGAACGTCACAAACATAAATGTGTTAATCAGACAGATGCAGGGTTATATCTTCTGTCCCGGGGCGACTCGGGACTGATGAACACAGGTGGAAGCCCTTGTTAATGGTGAGGATCTCTGTGCAATAATGGAAAAAGATGAGGAATATGATCACCAATGAAATAAATGTCGTAGATTTCTCGTTCGTCCGGTGTCAGGTGCGTGTTGTTGATATATATAGATATAAATATATTTAATGGTGAAAGTTTGTACCGAAAGGTGGAGTCGGTGAGAGCGTCGGAGTGAAGGATGTCTAAAAAGAGCGGATGACCTGTGTGTATGCGAGAGTTGACGTATCTAATACGTAGTTCTGCCAGATGTTCAGTAATTTTCGGAAAGGAGATGTATTCATAGGTGAGCCATGTGGGATATGGTAGTTTAAGGCGATAGGCTAGACGGATCACGTGTCTCTCCAGTATGGAGAGCTTTTCGTAATATGAAGCAGAAGCATTGCACCAGGCCGTATGTCCATAAGTGAGGACGGGGCGGAGAAACGCCTTATAGGTGTGAAGCAAGACATCCGCTTTGAGGCCCCAAGTTGTTCCAGTGAGTCGGCGTAAGAGATTCAATCTATTTTTAGCCTTATCTGTTAGTCTCTTCAAATGGGCGTTCCAGGTGAGCTTGGAATCGAAGACCACGCCTAAGTAGGTAACAGTTGATGTAGGATGTATAAGATATCCATCTACGGTGACTCGGAAAAGAGTTGGGTTCCTGTGAATTCTGGAACGTCTTTTAGGTGGCAAGAACACTATTGCTTGTGTTTTTTCTTCGTTGATAGTTAGATGCCACTTCTTACACCAGGTGATGAAATTATTAAGTGTAGTTTGAAGAGCAGTATTAAGTTGATGTACAGTTTTGCCAAGAGCAAGGAAAGCCGTATCGTCCGCATATTGAAAAGTAAATACATTGTGCGGAGTTGGAGGTATGTCGGAAGAATAAAGTATATAAAGTAAGGGGCTAAGAGCTGATCCCTGAGGAACTCCAGTAAACGGAAATATAGGCCAAGAGAGCACATTACCAACAGTGACGTAAGCAATACGATGTGTAAGAAAAGAATGAATGAGCCTCAAATAGCACATAGGAAGGTTGAGTGACTGAAGTTTTTGAATTAGTCCATAATGCCAAACCTTATCAAAAGCCTTTTCTAAATCCATGAGTATAAGACATGATGGGAATGCTTTGTTATACTGGTTTGTGATTATAGTGCTAAGGCGAAGCAATTGGTCATTAATTGAGAAACGTGGTCTGAAGCCTGCTTGATGAATAGGTAGTATGTTGCGTTCTTCCAGATATGAATGAAGCCGGCACACGAGAATTTTCTCTAGTAGCTTACTGAACACTGAAGTAAGTTGGATTGGTCTATATGAGCTGACAGAATGTATAGGCTTATTTGGTTTGTGAAACATGCAGACCTTCGATACTTTCCATTCCAGTGGATAGTAACCAGTTTGTAGGATGAAATTGAAGATTGCAACAAGGAGGACCAGTAATGATTGTGGAGCTTCTTGGATATGACGGTAAGAGATGTTATCTATTCCTGGTGCTGTATTCTTTTTCCTCTTTAGTACGGTGTGAAGTTCAGCAGTGGTGATAGGTGCTGTAAGAGGATGTTCCGGATCTATGACATGCTCTGTGGAGGGCTGCAGAGCAGGGATGCTAGATATATTTATCCGTTCTGAACGTGTGGAAGCGGCAGAGGGAGTAAATACTGACTGTAACTGAGTAGCAAAGGCGTTTGCTTTATCTTGATCCGAAAACAGAGGTGTGCCATGGTCAATGAGAGGATAGGTAGTTTTGGTGTTCTTTCCAGAAAGTTGATTGAAACGCTTCCAATATCGAGAAGGATGTGCATCCTCAGATAAGTTGGTACAGGTTTTAATCCAATTCCTGCGTTTATATGCATCCAGATAGTTCTTAACTGTGCGTTGCCATTGACGGTGGTGCTGAAGAGATTCACGGTTTCCTGTTCGATAATAATCGCGAAGATGTTGTCGCGCCTTCTGTGCAAGTGCGAGGTAGCTTGGAGGCAATTTCGGTTTATAAGGATGAACTTGTTCTATTGGAATGTGATGTTGAGAGCTATGTTGTATTGCAGTAGTTATAGTATTGAGACAAGAAGCGAGGTCGATATCATTCGTAGGTGGTGTTACATTATGAAGAGTATCCTCAATTTCTTGTCGGAATTCAGGCCAATGAGCCTTATCGTATCTCAAGACAGAGCGAGGCGCAATAACAGGACGAGCTGGAAGTCCATATGTTAACGTTAGTTTAACTGGATGATGGTCACTACCAATAGAATCAAGCACTTCAAGCTGGCACTTATTTATGAGATTCAGAGATGTAATGACAACATCTGGTGTAGTTTGGCTTATAGGCCTGGTGTGCTTAGGAAGAACATGCATATAAAGATGATGATCAGTTATATACTGTTGAAATTCATCTTTCTCTCGAGCACTCCGACTGTGGATATTAATATCTGCCATGATAATGATATTGGAAAGGGTATTCGCTATGTATCTTAAATATTCTAACGGTATAGGTTGGCGTGGTCTAATATAGATTGTGCTGAAATTTATGGTTATTGATGGGAAGTATATGGAACAAAGAAGGTATTCCGGGATATTATCGAAAGCTTGTGGGGTATATGTTCTAATCGGATATTTTGGAGAATGTCCTATTGCGACTCCACCTTGGGCACGAGCCATGTGGTCATGATAATCATGACGTAGTAGTAGATATCCAGGAATGCGAGCTAATATATTTGGTTTCAACGCTGTTTCATTGAGTGCAAATACATTGATATGTTCCTCGAGTAACAGAGCTTCTAATAAACGTCTATGTTGAAAGAATGATCGAATATTAACAAAGAGAAAACTAATCTTCATAATGAAAAGTATATATATGAATTTAGACTGCAGTTTCCAGAGATCCAACATGGAAGTGAACATAATTGTTGGAGTAGGTGGCATGAAGATTTATGTGAAAAATTGACTTTGCGGCAGAAATGATATGTTGCGTAATATGGGCTCTCTGGAATGGAAAAATGTTTTGAAGAACTAAACTGGTGAAGCGGAGAAAGTCTTCTACTGTGAGTGGAGGTAATATGGACTGATTGGGTTGAACTGTAGTGTCTGTTGTTTTTAATGGCACAGTTAATTCTGGACGTTCAGGTGCTGGTGCTGGTTTAGCTTTGCAACGGTAGCTGTACGTGGGATGAAGTCCACTACCACATGTGTTGCATTTAGGTGGCCCTTTGAGATTAGGACAAGTTTTGGTGTCATGGAGCCCCGAACAATAGCCACATTTCGGTTGATTAGGACAGTTGGCTGTATTGTGGTCATTGTATATCTGACACTTTTCGCAGCGAATCGGTAATGGTCCGTTAGTCTTAGACGGTTCAACCCGATGGATTCGCTTATATATAGGTGCACCAAAACGAAGAAGGTAATCAATTGTGTCTTGTCGCTGTGACAAAACGCGGACTAGATATGTCGGGCCATTATTATTTCTTATGCGAATGCATTTGTCAACTGAAATGCCTTCTTGTTTAAGTTCCTCCTGAATTTCTGCATCTGTCAGATCGGGTGAAACACCTTTGATCACAACTGATAGAAAAGGCGGTTTTCTAGGTGGCGGAGGCTGCTTCTGTCGTTTGTCCGTTAGTTTTGACAGTTTAGCATTCTTACCAAAGATTTCGTAAGAAGCTTTATTCCGTATAGTTATTCCAAAATTTGGATCCTTCGATTTAAGAATATAGCCATTTTTGGTCTTAACTATTTGAGCTAGGGTGTCTCGTACTCGAGGAACGTACTTCATTATTTGAAGAAAGATCATTTTTGGATTTGTGTATTTAACGTCGTAGTCAGTAAGAAGGAAGTGATGAAGTTCGATATTAGCTTGTGTTGAAACAAGATT
Source organism: Thermobia domestica (assembly GCF_964235325.1). NCBI lineage: Eukaryota > Metazoa > Arthropoda > Insecta > Zygentoma > Lepismatidae > Thermobia > Thermobia domestica. Next base: position 147,548,484 of record NC_137455.1, on the reverse strand, counting down.
TGAAGACACCGCAGTAGTGTTGTGCTGTGGATCGACCTCGATATCCATTGAAGCGAGAGGTGAACGGGACCGTATACGTTTCGCAGATTGTGTAGACTCGTTAGATGGATGCCGATCTTTAGATGCGTTTGGCAAAGGCTCGTTTCCCCACGAGAAATGCCGGGTGCGAGTGGATGGTCCTCGGTATGCCGGTTGTGATAGTGAAGTGCTTGGATTAGTATGAAGAGTTTGAGGTAAGCCAGAATGTCGACCAAGATTCGATTGTCCAAGTGAATTGCCAGAGTCCGCCATAGTGATGATGAATCCTAGGGCCGAAGCCCAAATGAAGATGAAAATGAAAGAAAAGATTATTAATGAGATTCAAAAAGCAAGTTTGCCCTCCGAAAGTGAAAACTTCCGTCAACCCTCTAAGTGTTGTACGTGTGCTGTGCTCACAAATGCGTATGCTACACTTGGTCCTAGCTAGCACATTAACATACACAAGAGAGGTTAGGCTCCTTGGATCAGTATGGGTGTAATTAACTTCAGCAACATTTACGTTTCACAAAACACTTATTTAAAGCACTTGTATTTTTTTTTTTTAAGTAGAAATGTTTCATTATTCCACTCAAACATCGTAACATCCCAGTAGATAGAGCTCTGTCAAAGTAGATACAACCGCTTCTAGTGCTTTCAGAAGAATTCAAGGTTTGTCGGCCTTAAACACTCTTAAAGACCCCCGGCCACTGGTGCTACCACCTATGGAGCGAATTCCAAACTACTTGAGTTATGCACACTATTGTTCTTGGCCTTGCAGATCAAAAGATATTAATCGATTATCAAAACAGTTATACAAACTTAATATTCTTTCATGTTTCTTCCTTTGAAAAGAATTATATTTTTAAAAAAATGGACACAGAAACCAAATCTCTCGAAATTTCTCTTTGTTCAATCCAATACAAGACTTTCAAATACCTAAGGTGTATGTGTGGGGGGGGGGAGGCGTACGTCAAGAAAATGAGAACTATCCATAAGAGAGAGATTAGGGTCTGCTCAAATTTAGGTTACTCGCCAGTCATGCGGTAATTGCATACAGCATTCAGAAAACACATTAGTAACAAATGTAAATATTGCTTAATATCTAATCATTGAACCCAGAATTCAAATTACGAGGGAGAAATCCCTGTCTGTAAAGAAGCAAAAGTAATCCTGTGGAGTGTTTATATGTTCGTGTACTGCTAACTACCAGATTACTACAAGTGACCCGATTCCATAAATTCACAGTAGCTTCATTTTTGGGCATATTGTCACAAAACGTTGCAGACGTGTTGATAAAGTCAAACATTTGTGTGTGTGTGTGTGTGTGTGTGTTGCTGGTTCGCTTCTGATTCCTGATACGAGCATTTATTCAAGATGGTGACAGGCGCAGAGAAAGCTTAAGCTGTGTTTGAGTTTCAGTCCTTAAAGTTCAACCACGCTTCTGAGCGAAGTTCAATAAAGATCCACCAACGGCCAAGTCCATTCGGCGATGGTATGCATGTTTACAGCTTCAGAATGCCTCTCAAATGGTCGGCATACCGCTCCCGATGGATGAAAAACCGATGGTCGATCGTGGTGAGAATTATGATCAGCAATTCCTGTTATGGCCTCCACGTTCTCCGGACCTAATCCCATGTGAATTCTTGTGTGGGGTTATGTGAAAGATACAGTGTTTACGCCTCCTCTACCAACAAACCTAGCAGAACTGAGAGCTCTCATCAGCAGTAATTTCCGCGTGTTGATAATTATATGCTGCCCCACATGTGGGAAGAGTTTGATTATCGAATTGATATTTGCAGAATTGCTATGAGAGCGCAGATAGGGCACTTGTAATATATTACTAAAACACTTTTAGAGCTTTTCAATATATCTGCAAAGTTTCATGATAATACGTCTAATACTAAAGCTACAATGAATTTATGAAATCAGGTCAACCATTTGTAATAACGCTATACTGTATATTGCATATGCAGTATTTGTTTTCTCAAGTGAATGTAATCACTCTGAAAAATCCATTACTTCGCATATTGGCTAGACTTAAAGTAAAAACAACTCTGAAAGTTTTCTAGGATCCCTATTTGAAAGAAATGTGTTGAGAGAAGAAAGAATTTTAACTGCAACTTGCAACTGGTGTGTGTAGTGGTTTACAATGTTGCCAGTGCGTCTTATGAGACACACATTATTTTAAGGAAGAAATGATTTTCTGTCTACTGCACTGTGATTTAGATATACTTATATTAAAGCTGCCGATAATAATGTGTGTACTCAATTCATATGAACTGACAATAAGTATTGTTAGTTATGAGGAGGTTAGTAAAACACTGTTGAGGAGAAAGGGGAAAGATTTCTCGTGGTTCTAACTCAGAATGTCTGTAAAAGGAAGAATTATGTCTCGTAATAATATATATATTTTTAGCGGGACAAAAAGTTGTCAGTATTTATGGGATATCCATTATTGATAGATATTCGAGGTGTCAGTGTTAACTCCCTCAGTGGAGCTGATCTCGGCTAATAAAAGAACGTATAGTAAAATTATCGTAGTTGCACATGCATCCAAAAAGTTCCGTGTTTCCCTCAAAATAAGATACTTGACGATACAAGAAAAGATATTACTACGTTAGTTTTCTACATATATCGCTTCCAGCATAACACACTGATGGAGCCGGTCTTAAGGAGCCCATAGACGATCCACGGTTTCTGCAAACACTATGTTTGCGCAAACATTCGGCTATACACGATTCAACTGTTTGCACAAACTTCCGCTCAATTTTGAGTTTGATCGCGTAAATGTCCACTGAAGCAACTTGTTCAGCGATAATAATTGCTTGTGCTTTGGAAGCGGAAAGACCCGCGAAACCAAAAAGGAAGAAGGTGGTGTGAATACAAGAGTGGTTCAAGAAACCGTCTAGTTTAGTAATCAAAATTTAAGAGCCAAGCATGAGATAACTTCGACTGTGGACTTATTTACGAAAGGATTCAACTACAGTTGATGAAATACTGGAAATGGTTACACCTTTTATTCGAAAACAGGATACAAATATGAGGGATGCGATGCGGAAGTTGTTTGCCACATTGCGTTATCTTGTGTGCGGAAACACGTACGAGCACTTGAAATTTGAAACAGTCATTGCACCCCAGACGCTTGGACAAATTATTATAGAAACATGTGAGGCCACATTTTTCAGATTCTTGTTTTCATAATATTCACTTTTTACCTTCCACAGCAGGGGCTAATCCAGAGGGCGATCGGGCGATCGCCCCCCAGAAGAAGAAACTTTCTTATTTTATATATAAATAAAATCTATCCCAGAGTTTGAAAGTACCTCTTAAAAGTACCTCTAAGTAGCAATACTATAACTCACCATCCCCTCTAGAAGTCCATCCTGGATCAGCCCCTGTTCCACAGTTCAGGTAAATTTCGATAAAGTTCAATAAATTCTCGCCAGAATTCTTGAATCTTATTAATTGACGTCATAGCGCAAGAAATAAGCGTTTGTACACTAGGTCTCCTATTCAGAAATAAACCTCGTGTTCGCACAATAATGTCCATACACGGTCCAAGTGATTGCGTAAACTTCATGTCCGTGTAAACAATTTTCGAACGAGTTCGATGTGAAAAATGTTTGCATAAACGTTTGCGCAAACAGTTCATACAACACCATACACAGTCAAACTATTTATACAAACAGCCTTGTTTCCACACACCGTGGACCGTGAATGGGCCCTATTAGAGAGGAATCTCCGAGGAAAATCATTCATTGGAATGCTTTCAGTAGCGTTCTCACATTCTTTTTTTTTCTTAGATGCATCGATTGTGTTCCTTTATTCGTTGTGATTGTTGAGCACATGGAGCAACGGGCTGTAATCACGTTTTCTGTTAAACGCGGTAAAACAGTAATTAAAATATAGAGAATGATGAAAAACGTGTATGAACATGATTGACTTAGTTAAAGCAATGATCAAGAGCTTTTGTGTTAAATAATGGTCGTGAATCCCTAGAAGATGACTCTTGCGCCAGTAAAATTTTTGCAGAGTCAAAGAGAAAAAGTTTGAACCAGGTACGTGTGGTGATTCACGGTATCCGACGAAAGAGTATCAAAGACATCGCAGGTGAACTCGGTATTGCTCTAGGCATAGCCCACAGCAATTTAATTGTGTATCAGTTTTTTTTTTTTTTTTGTCCAAAGGAAGGATTAGAGTCCCTGAACTCCCCCTTCCACATACCCACCTGATTTGGCTTCAGAGTATTTCATGCTCTTCCGTTAGTTCAAATCTGACCTCAAGGGGGAACATTTTGAGTAAGGACCCCGAGTTTTGAAAATCAGTCGTGATGCTCTCACATTTCACGGAGTGTGCAATACTTCTCAGATTTCGAGACTCGAGGGTAAGAGGCTTGTGTTTGTTTTATTTTCTTCACAGTGGAAAATACTGTATATATTCCTAAATGAGAGTATTCTGTAACCAAGGAGGTACTATAGGGTTCTAACTGCAATATAAGTTCTTGTCACGCAATTCTGAACATCGTCCATTTATTATATAAGAAAACTGAAAAAATTCAGCTGAAAGTAACATGAGAAAACACTGGTTTAATATTTCACTTTAAAAGCACATTCTCAGCGCTACAATTCCGAAATTTTACGTTTTTCCATCCCCGGTAAATTCTACCCAAACTTCATATCCTTCGTTCTATGAAAATATCGGGCTCTATCGTTTAGGAAATATGGTGAAATTTTAGATTTTTCATCTTTTTTCTATCTTATTCTACTTTTAATTCTCTCTTTATATTTTTCTGCTCATTTTATGTGGTTACTGAGTGCACCAACAAGAACTTTAGTGCAGACTTGAACACTGGAACATTTCTGGAGTCGGAGCCATGATTTCCAGTATGTCTATTGAAGTGAATGTGAAATCGATGCTGAATATCATTCCAGTGGATGACTTTCCTAACACGTTCCAAAGGCTATTCAACCGGTCTCGCGAGTTAATGATGCGGGAAAGGATGTATACAGAAGACTAACTTTTTAATATTTTCTTCTGGCACCATTTAATATTTTATTTTGAGGTAGTTCCGGAACTGAAGGCATTGGATATTCAGAAAAAAAATGTATTACGTGGTGCTACAGGTCACAATTTGACAAATTATAGTGCTCCGTGGCCTACAAATTATATTATTACAATACATTGTAATACGTGAACTTCATATCATCCCCGTGAATATTTTTCTTTGAAATCTGGGTTATAGCCGATACAAAGTAATCTCAGTATATTTTGTGACATAACAAGTAATAATAATAATAATAATAATAATAATAATAATAATAATTTGGAAAGTCACCATTCCAAAGTATCATTAGTTGAAATTTTGTCATTATGTCAAGTTCTATCTTCTTCAGTTCATCCTTTATCTTTTGAAAATGAAAATATATATATATATATATATATATGAAGGAATCATGTCTGAAACAAAAAGAAAAATTGTCAAGCGAATAAGAAGGAAATTTGAGGTCATACATTTCGTCTTTTACAAATTGTAGCAATTCAATATATCTTATATCAGCCTGGGAGCAATTTTCAAAACAATTCGTCTAATGTTCGGTATCATTTGTCTTAAATACACTGACAAATAGTGTGACCTATCTACACAATTTGGTTCAAGTGATATCATTCATCAATTGCTAACTTCTATCTTAGTGAATCGTAGCTCGTTGGGAAAGTTGCTGACTGATTGCGCTCTTCTCATTCAAGATTGGGAAAATACATTTATTTTCTTCATCTGAATACAGTCCCTTCGTAGTTTTCGAGTTATTATAATTTAAATTATTATGAACTTTTAACAAAATAGGAACTATTATAACCTTTTACCATATTTGTACTATATGGTTGCGAAGGAAGAACACACGATGAAAGTATCTGAAAAAAAATAATACAATCCTGAGACAATAATATTCGGAACCAGGATGGATGAGAATGGAAAATGACGGAACTTTCACTACAAAATGAAATCTTTCAGTTTTATGTCACACGGTTATGCCGGCTAGGCTAAAGAAGGACGGTGATGATGAGAAATCAATGAAATGGTGGAATGAATAAAGTGGGAGGGAACAGGAGAACCACAAGAAACCTCACGCGCACTCTGACAACCACAAAGTCCACTTGGTGCTAGCTGGTATCCAACCACGGACCCCACGCACCAGAAGTGAACTCTCTACATTAAGCCATTAAGCCACCACAGTCCCTGAAACGAGGAGCTGCATAATTTATACAGTTTACCTAAGATTATTATGCTCATTATATCTAGTAGATTCACGTAGGCAGGTCACATAGTTAGAATGGAGAAAAGTAGAACGCTTTCAAAATTTTAACTGGAAACTCTATATCGGGAAAGGGCAGTTAGGAACACCTAAGTGCAGATGGAAGGCAATATTATGATGAATCTCATACGAATACGAATACGAATACTCAGTACTAACTGGATCCAGCTGGCTATGGGCAGGAGCAATCAAAGCTTTCTGAATACAACATTGAACCTTCAAATTCCATAGACCATAAAATGAGTGAGTGAGTGAGTGAATAGATGTTACACTTTCAGACACATTTTGGTAGTATAGTCTAAGGCTTACACATTTCAGAAATGAGAAGTCACTTCTAACAACTAATAAGAATATACCAACAATCACTAATACTACCAGCTAACTAATAACAATAATATATTGTTGTTTCCATCAGACACATTTTGGTAGTATAGTCTAAGGCTTACACATTTCAGAAATGAGAAGTTACTTCTAACAACTAATAAGAATATACCAACAATCACTAATACTACCAGCAACTAATAACAAAAAACACCTTTTCTAAGGACCAGAATATTATTGGATTTTGGATGTCATTCTCTCATTTTCGGAAATAAAACTGTAGGTTCATAGCACACTTTCATAACATCTATGATGAATACAATGGTGTATTTCCGAAATTATAAATGAGATTAGTAACAATATAGTTTTCTTTGGTTACAATGTATTATTTAAGTTACACATTACTCATATGTTTTATTGTTAATTTGAACGTTATTATAATGTCCAAGTAGTTGTATTTATCTCCAAAATACTATATTAATTGATTTATTTTGCATAAAATCATACGTAACCTATTGATAGAGCCTGCATTAAACACTCACAAATAGTGGCTCATTCCTGCTTAAACTTCGATATCTTTATCAGCCACTACCCACTTTCTCATGCTTTCCCCACATTAAGAAGCTTTCAAGTTCTACAATCCTTATTGTTATTATCTTTATTGTTAAAGCACGTCTGCTTGGTTAATTGTAGTTTGGCGCTCCTTCTCAGCACACAGATTATATAAGAGTTGGAACTAGAGTTTAATATGTAATTCGAAGGATCGTAATAGATTCAAATTTCAGGAGTAGAGGAAGAAACGGGTTCTTCGCCATTGAGCTCGTACCCTTTTCGTCAGTCCCGCCTGAAGCAGAGAACGACTTTCCCAGTGCCGCCTGATACGCGATGTCAGACGACTCAGATACGAGTCGAGAAATTGAGTTCTTTGTTATAGGGATGTATTTGTTCCCTTTTACGTCTCCTTTTTAGAGGTGAAATTCGTTTCATTTTATGAGCACTTTTTTCAACCGCTATTAACATAGCACATATTACATAAGACTATAAACACCTATTTTCGCAACCCCCTATGTATAAAATAGTATGGCCTATTTTAACCACTATTTAACATAGCACAGATTACAACCCCTATGTGACATAGCAGATCTGATAAAAGACAATGAACACATTTTCTACCCGCCTATTTAACATAGCAGAAATTAAGTAAGACTATGTAACATAGCAGAGCTAATAAAAGAGTATGGCTTATTTTTGACCCCTATTTTAACATAGCAAAGATTACATAAGGCTACGAGCACGTAGCAGAGCTAATAAGAGAGTTTGGCTTATTTCTCCACCTCTATTTTAACGTAGCAATAATTATGTAAAACAATGAACACAGAGATTAGAAACGCATATTTTAGCAGCACTCTTATGTAACCTATGAAAGACTACTAACATAAAAGAGAATAATAGGGGGTGTATGACCACTTTATTCAATCCCTTTTTTAACATAGGAGAAATTACACAGAGATTACGAACACCTATTTTTGCAACCCTTTATGAATAAAGAGCATGGCCTATTTTCTAACCACTATTTAGCAGCACAGATTATAACCCTTATTTAATACAGCAGAGAATATGAACCAATAGCAGGAGTGTACTCGTTCCCTTTTATCAACACCAATGTAACATAGAGGAAATTACACAAGCATTCATCTAGTACTGCATATGCCAAAAGTACTGAACATCGAGGCCAAAGTCAAAAATTTAAACCCAAATAAATCGTAAACGAAGAAACATATTGAGGCGCTGTATCCACATTTACTAATAGGTCATCAACTACTACATGTACCGAAAGTACTGACTATCGAGGTCAAAAATAGAACAACACTTAAACGGACTCACATAATGAGGTGCTGTTTCCACATTTAGTAACTGGTCATCAACTACTAGATGTCCCAAAAGTAGTGACCATCGAGGTCAAACGTTAAATATTTAAACCCTAATAACTCGTAAACGGAGCAACCTATTGAGGAACTGTTTCCACATTTAGAAATAACTACTACTTGTCCCAAAAGTACTGATCATCGAGGTCAAAGGTCAAATATTTAAACCCGAATAGCTCGTAAACGGAGCCACATATTGAAGTGGTGTTTCCACATTTAGTAATACGACATTTAGTACATGTTCCGAAAGTACTGACCTTGACCACTTTTAACTGGCTTATAATTCTACACCTTTTGTAATATTTAGACAAATGGAGGAATAACTTTATACCAACAAGAAAAAGCGAAAAATGATCAACTAGCTCAGAATTTATGTACCCTTCGTACTACTCCAGTAAACGAAAGAATAAATTTGGATGTTTCACTTTTACACCTTTTGTATTATTTAAATAAACAAAGGAATAAATTTCTACTGGCCAGAGAAAGTGAAAAAGGACTATTTTAACCAGCTGAGAACTTATGTACCATTTTTCGGCATTTAAAGAAATGAATAAATAAATTCAGGTGTTCTATTTTTTTGGTACCAACGAGAAAAAAACGAAGAAGGACTATTTTCAACTTGCTTAGAATTTTATACCTTTTCTAATATTTAAAGAAACGAAAGGATAAATTTATACCAACCAGAAAAAGCGAAAAAAGCATTTAACTAATATTTTAGGGTGACACCACAATATACAAAATAGTACAAAAAAGTACCACAAAAAATAGAACACTCAAATTTTTTCCTTCGTTTATTTGAATCTACCAGAAAGTTATAAAATGCTGAGCTATTTAAAATGAACCTTTTTGCTTTTCTTCTGATTGCTAGAGAATTGAATAGGTTCCTAAAATTTATTTCTTCGTTTATTTGAGTAGTGCAATATGCTATGAAGTGGTGAGCTAGTTAAAATGGACCTTCTTTGCTTTTCTTCTGATTGGTACAAAAATAAAATAAATCGCGAAAATTTATTTCTTCGTTTATTTGAGTAGAACAAAATGGTACAGAAATATTGCACTAGTCAAAATGGCATTTCTCATTAGTACAAAAATAAATACTCCATCCAAATTCATTTTTTCGCTTATTTAAATAGCTCAAAATGTTAATTCTTTGCTTTTTCTGCTTGCTACAAAACTGAATAGGTCACAGAAATTTATTATTTCGTTTATTTGAGTATTACAAAATGATATAAAATTCTGAGTTAGTTAAAATGAAACTTTTTTGTTTGTTCTGGTTAGTATAATTTATTCCTTTGTTTCTTTAAATAGGACAAAATGGTATAGACATTCTGAGTAAGTTAAAATGGCATTTATCATTGGTACAAAATTGAATAGAGCACTCAATTTATCCCTTTGTTTATTTAAATAATACAAGAAGATTTAAAATACTCAGCTAGTTAATGACATTTCTCGTTAGTATAAAATTGAACAGGTCACTCAAATATATACCTTCGTTTGTTTAAATAGTACAACATCGTCTAGAATTTCTGAGCTAGTTAAAAAATGGCATTTCTCGGTGGTACAAAATTGAATAGACTACTCAAATTTATTGCTTCGTTTGTTTAAGTAGCACAAAAAAGTGCAGCATGCAGAGCTAGTTAAAATGGTCTTTCTTTGCTTTTTCTGGTAAGTACAAATTTATTCTTTTGTTTATTTGTGTAGCACAAAAATTATTAGTTAGATAAATGGTATTTCTTTGCTTTTTCTGTTTGGTACAAATTAATCCCTTTGTTTGTTTAAATATTACAAAAAGGTATAAAATTCTGAGCCAGTTAGAAATGGTCATTCTTCGCTATTTTCTCGTTGGTAAAAAAGGAAATAGGGCACACCAATATATTTATTCAATTTCTTTAAATGCACATTAAGGTATGAAATGCTGAGCTTGTTAAAATGGACCTCCTTTGTTTTTATTCTGATTCGTACAAAAGTAAAACAGACCACTCAAATTTATTCCTTTGATTATTTGAATAGCAGAAAAAGGTATAAAATGATGAATTAGTTAAAGTGATCCTTCTTCGCCTTTTCTGGTAAGTGCAAATTTATTCCTTTGTTTACTTGATTAGTAGAAAATGTTAATTCTTTCCTTCTTTTTGCTTGGTACAGAACTAAATACACCATCTAAATTTATTTCTTCGCTTATTTGAGTATTAAAAAATGATATAAAATTCTGAGTTAGTTACAATGGTCCTTGCTTGCTTTTTCCTTCTTGCTACAAAATTGAAAACCTCACTCAAATTTATCCCTTTGTTTGTTTAAATAGTACAAAATGGTACAGAAATATTGATCTAGTTAAAATGGCATATCTTTGCTTTCTTTCTCGTTAGTACAAAAATAAATACTCCATCCAAATTCATTTTTCGTTTGTTTGAATAACCCAAAAGGTATAGAAATTCTGAGCCATCTGGCCGTCAACAAATCCTCAGGAGATGGTACAGTTGAAACGAGACTCCCATAAATTGAATGTGTTTTGTGCCATATGGCGGAAACTTTATAGGCCTTTCTCGCCTATCGACTAGATGTGTACCGTGTGACGAATGAATCTCACATCGAAACGCTTGTAGCAAAGACTGTTTGAGGTGCTCTTTTACTTGAAGCATTGCTTGTGATTGTACGTAAAGTGTAATAAGTACTATGAAGACTTAAAACCCCGATATTCATTTTGAGACACCCTGCATTTCTCACCAACAGTGTTGGAACTAAGATGTAAAAAGGAGAGAAAATTTTCCTTATAAAGTTATTGTTTACATGAACGATATTATTATTAGTCGAGACTATAACTACAACAACAACACGGATCAGTAGTCAAAGAAACGTAATAAAATATACACTAGGTGGCCCAGATGGCCAAAGTGACACACACGGGTGTGTCACTTTTTTAATTCGTTCCTGTGTGAATACCAACTATGATATCGGGATATCATTCTTGCCAAATATAGTTGGACCATAGTTTAGCATATTAATTTCTTTTTCTTCTGGTGTCGAATTCTTTTCTCAAATTTCACCCCAGTCAAAAATTCGAGAATTTTCTAATTTCGAATTTCATTTATTTCTTTTTTCCTGTAGCTTCCTTCGTTGTAGAAAGACCTCCTTAAGACTTTGCCAGATAGACAGTTCGCATGGATACCTAACTGTTGACATCAATTGGACGGGCCTGCGCGTAGTGTTGCCAATTAGGGAAGTTAAAAGTTCCCTAAATTTGGACGAAAACTTCGAGATTTTTGTTTATAAATCCGTACCTATACGTCCGAGTGCAAGTCAGCTTACTCCAATCGAACATTTGTCCTTACTTAACAAATACAAGTACAGATCGTAACAATTGGGTAATTAGGAGGCGCACGAAAAATTCGTATTTAGGTTCTAACCATTGATTTTTCTAGTTTTTTCCTACTTTTCAGTTTACCGTAATATATTTTTGGTTATTAGAAGCTTTGTTCCTCAAATATCGCCATAATACTTGTAGGATATATTAGTGGTGTACCAATGTTTAATTTAAGATAGTTTGCGTCTGTCTGGTAGCAGTGTTGCCAGCTACAGAAAATTTTAATTCGATTTTAGAGGGAAATTTTGGGAAAATTATTTCCCTTTTCCCCTCTATTATTACCCTCTTGCTGGCTACATTCAAACACTGAAAGCTTCCTCTTTGCCCTACAGTACGCACCTTAAAAAGCTTCAATAGGATAATTAGAGAAGCTGTAGCCCCGGCATATCTGTTGATTTTTGCTTTTGAGGCATAAAAAGTGTCAAAAGTTCATGTGTATGATGACAGAGAATTTTTCTTTCCCTCTTTGAATGAAATCCAGAGACTTCAAGATTTCACTGTACCTTGTCAACACAACAAAGAATTTTTAGGTGACTTGAACCCATATAACAGCAGTGGTGCTAGATGAAAAAAAAACTGTTAGGGATTTTTTTTTTCAATTTTTACCCCTACATTTCCCTCAATAATTTCCCACCCGTTGGGAATACTGCAATGCAACTTACACCAAAAAATAGCCACATCCATTTTCTAAAAAACAAGGTCTTAACCGTATCAATCGAATGAATGGGTTTTGAACAATAAGTCACTAACTGAAAATGTAGGAAAACGCAAAAATGACCAGAGTCCGAAGGAATAATCACACAACTGTGCTCGTATAGATAAAAAGAAACAAACGATTTGTGAGTTACGAGGGCTTCGACTCAAGTTCTGTTGATTATTTCAATAATCTGCAACATAAATCAATAAATAATAGTTGCCAGAAAAACAGACTTTTGAAAAAAAAACATGAAAAAGAACGATGTTTTTTTATTGAAAAAACTAGCACAGAAAAAAAACGTTTTTTACCTCACTAGTTGATAACCTGTTACTAAATGTGGAAACACCACCTCAATATGTACCTCCGTTTACGAGTTATTCGAATTTAAATATTTGACCTTTGGTGTCGATGGTCAGCACTTCTAGGACATGTAGTAATTGATGGCCTATTACTAAATGTGGAAACAGCACCTCAATATGTGACTTCGTTTACGAGTTATTCTGGTTTAAATATTTTACCATTGACGTGGTTGGTGGGTACTCTTCGAACATGTGGTAGTTGGTGACCTATTACTAAATGTGTAAACAGCACCTCAATATGTGACTCCGCTTACGAGTTATTTGGGTTTCGACCTCGACGTTCAGTACTTTTGGGACATGTAGTGGTTGATGACCTGTTACCAAATGAAGAAACGGCACCTCAACACGTTGCTCCGTTTACGAGTTGCTCGAGTTTAAATATTTAACGTTTGACCTCTATGGTCAGTACTTTTAAGACTTGTAGTAGTTGATGACCTGTTACTAAATGTGGAAGCCATATCAATATGTGGCGCCGTTTACAAGTTATTAGACTTTAAATATTTGACCTTTGACCTTGATAGTCAGTACTTTTGGATCATGTAGTAGTTGATAACCTATTACTAAATGTGGAAACAGCGCCTCAATATGTTGCTTCGTTGACGATTTATTTGGATTTAAATTTTTGACTTTGGCCTAGATGTTCAGTACTTTTGGCATATGCAGTACTAGATGAATGCTTGTGTAATTTCCTCTATGTTACATTGGTGTTGATAAAAGGGAACGAGTACACTCCTGCTATTGGTTCATATTCTCTGCTGTATTAAATAAGGGTTATAATCTGTGCTGCTAAATAGTGGTTAAAAAATAGGCCATGCTCTTTATTCATAAAGGGTTGCAAAAATAGGTGTTCGTAATCTCTGTGTAATTTCTCCTATGTTAAAAAAGGGATTGAATAAAGTGGTCATACACCCCCTATTATTCTCTTTTATGTTAGTAGTCTTTCATAGGTTACATAAGAGTGCTGCTAAAATATGCGTTTCTAATCTCTGTGTTCATTGTTTTACATAATTATTGCTACGTTAAAATAGAGGTGGAGAAATAAGCCAAACTCTCTTATTAGCTCTGCTACGTGCTCGTAGCCTTATGTAATCTTTGCTATGTTAAAATAGGGGTTAAAAATAAGCCATACTCTTTTATTAGCTCTGCTATGTTACATAGTCTTATTTAATTTCTGCTATGTTAAATAGGCGGGTAGAAAATGTGTTCATTGTCTTTTATCAGATCTGCTATGTCACATAGGGGTTGTAATCTGTGCTATGTTAAATAGTGGTTAACAATAAGCCGAACTTTTTTATTAGCTCTGCTATGTTACATAGTCTTACTTAATTTCTGCTATGTTAAATAGGCGGTTGGAAAATATGTTCATTGTCTTTTATCAGATCTGCTATGTTACATAGGGGTTGTAATCTGTGCTGTGTTAAATAGTGGTTAAAAATAGGCCATACTATTTTATACATAGGGGGTTGCGAAAATAGCTGTTCATGGTCTAATGTAATATGTGCTATGTTAATAGGGGTTGAAAAAATAATGCTCACAAAATGAAACGAATTTCACCCCATAAATGAGTCTATAAGGGAACGAATGCACCTCTATAACAGAGGACTCAATTTCTCGACTCAACATAGTCTTTGTGTTCATAGTCTCATGTCACATAGGAGTTGAAAAAATAAGTCATATCCTTTTATCAGATCTGCTATGTTAAAATACGGATTGAAAAATATGGTCATAAGAGGGAACGAATACACCCCTATAACGGAGGACTCAACATAGTCTCTGTTCCCGGCGGGAGCTCATGTGGTTCGGATTCCACGTTAATCAGTCGGTCCACGTCTCATATAGCCTCACTGCTGAAAGGGACGCTAAACTAAAATCAACTCTACTCAACTCAACATAGTCTCTGTGTTAATAGGGGTTGAGAAAATAAGTAATATTCTTTTATCAGATCTGCTATGTTAGTAGCCTTTTTGCTATGTTACATACTTGTGTTCGTAGTATCTGTGTTCATAGTCTTATGTTGCATAGGGGTTGAAAAAATGGTCATAAAAGATTAGGAATACACGCCTAAAACAGAGGACTCAATTTCCAGACTCGTACGTGTAATTTCTACTATGTTGATATGGGGTTGGAAAAAGTGCTCATAAAAGAGAACGAATACACCCTTAAAGGAAATGATTTTTACAGGCGATGTTCGATTCTCCATAGCTGGGCAATACGTGCAACATCTTACATAGGTGTTCAAAAATGGGGTCATAAAATGGAACGAATACACTTCTAAAATGGGCTCGTAAAACGGAACGAATACACCCCTATAATGGAGGACTCAATTTCTCGACTCGTACCTGAGTCGTCTGACATCGCTAATCAGGCGGTACTGGGAAAGTTGTTCTCTGCTTCAGGCGGGAGTGACGAAATGGGTACGAGCTCAGTGGCGCAGAAACCCTTTTTTCCTTATACTTCAGGGAAATTGAACATGGACTTCCTTTTACCAGAGTTGCGTTCACTAGCAGTTGTTGAACTAGGATTTTTTTCTTTATGGTATTTACCATTTTTGGCTTCCGTTCTCCTTTCTTGGTATTAATCCCATAATGTTATGTAGCATGTACTTCGCAATGACATTTCTCCTCGAACAGTGCTCCAATTAATAAAAGACAAAATAACTTGCAGTGTCCCATGAACGTTTGGCCTGGTTATATAAAATTGCTGCATTTTTAATTTGAAAGTACAGTACATTTGTTACCTACAGAACCACTCATGCAACGTTAATGAAAAGAAATAAAATAAAAATAAAGTACAAACGATTTGAATAAGGAACAAGTTTGATATGATAAAAAAACATTGAATTGAAATATTGCAATAATTTTGAAACCAATATTAATGATCTTCACATTATCTTAACTTTGACAATCTTTGACGCAAATACATGAGTAAGATATGAAAAAAGGGATAAATATGAAAGCATTAAAGAGAGAAAACAAAATTATTGTTAATAAGGAGCATGTAAGTAACAGGACTCCTATAGCAGTCTACCGTACAAGGAAAAGGAAAACTGGTAACACATCTTTCTTTGAAAAATCAGTTTTAAATGTTATTTAAGGAATTGAGCTCTTTTCCCATAGGTTAAAATATAAAAATGCCTGCAAGTTTGGTTGGGGGGACATATTTTTTATGCTTTTACAATACAGGTGCATTGTCAGGAAATTTTGAACAAAATAGTACGTTGATTATAATACTATATAATGTATTTAAGTTTATCACAGTTTGTTACTTTAATGAATAAATTGTATAATCATGATAATTAAAACTAGTTAAGCCTAATTCATAATTGCACTTTCAACACTATTATTATTAATATTATTTATTATGCTAAAATTTACCCAGTAATTCTGAATTCTTCACCATTCATTTTATCATTCAGTCAGACGTCGGCAGAATAGGGGAGAATTATTACCTAAAAGTGTGTTTTCTTTCCACTTCGTCTTTATAGAGACACTCAGCGGCTTTACAATTGACTAATTGAGTTAACTTTCCCTTTCGAAGAATAGAAAGGAAAACTTACTTTTCATGACGTAATGTATTAAGTATTTAAGAAATATGGGTTAATTAGGGAATGGGTTAACAAAGATAGTTGTTCTTGTTGAATTGGGCGTGAGGCTCTTAACATTCAGACTATGTAAAACGTTAATCTACTGGTTAAAGTAGAATTTGAGATCCTTTGTGGTTAAGCGGTTAGCATATGCCTTTTACGTAGGAGACCCGGGTTCGATTCCAGGTTGGAGCTCATGTGGTCTGCATTCCAAGTTAATCAGTAGGTCCTGTCTCATATTGCCTCTCTTGTGAAACGGACGTTAAAACTCAAAATCAACTCAACTCATTAAAGTAGAATTTAAACCTAACGAGCTTTCTTCAGGGAATGGAGCGCATGTCTTCTGTGACAAAAAGCAAGCACGCTAATCATGTTTGCATGAGGGAGCTCTGAATATTTTTTTCTAAAAAAAAACTCTATCTTTACAATGTATTAAATATTAATTTCAAATCTTCTTTGCATGGTTTTTCTAGGCGTGTTGAAATATTATTGACTAATGCAATATTTGATATGGTTGGTTACAGTTGAGAAATAGTAATGGTCAAAGTTTTAGATGTCATCATTGGTTTGATGGCATACTGGAATCTTGAGAATACTAAATAATAATAATATACCTAAGTATTAGTAAATTTGATTTTTAAAATAAAATTTGGTCTTTAAATTTTACAATTATTTTTAAAGATAATTTCAAAAAGTGAACACAATTATTAGACAAATGACGAAATAAAACTTTGAAGATTGTATCTAATATTGATATAATAATTTTATTTTTTTTTTAAGTTGAAAGGCCAATATCGAAATTTTAATTCACACAATAGTTTGTTGCTGTATTGTAAAAGCTGAGCCTCTGTTGTCCTTTTTGTTGGATACCCGCTATGTCATACCTCAATATGGTATAATGCCTGCGCATGAATCTCCATCCTACATATAGATCACTCCTTTTCTCATACCTCAATGTGTGGCCTCGTGTAGCGCAGTTGCTCTCATCTTTGATGCGAACAGTCTTGTGTTCGATTCTTGGAGGAGACACTCGCTCGAAAAAGTGTAAAAGATTTTTCAGGCCAGCCATTATGGGTGATTTTCCTGGATTTTCCTTATATATCAGGTAAATGCCGGGATGGTACCTAAATACAGGTTCCAGACCGCTTCCTTCCTTCCATTTCTTCGGATAGTATGATCACCGAGTGACGTCATTCCTCATTTGTGACATGATAATAAATGCCGAAAGCCCAGAAATCTAATTCCTAATTCTAATCCATACTTCAATGTGAATTCTTCAAGAAGTTTTAAAAAATTATCTTTGTGTTAAATTATTAAAATACATAACATTTTGCCATAAAATAAATACATGAAGAAAATTATTCGTTTTGTTTGGCCTAATAGTTGAGTAGTGGGTGAACAAATCTATATCTTCATGTATTTATTCTATGTTTACCAGATGGTATCATTTGGTAAACACACTGATACCAAATTAA
This sequence comes from Thermobia domestica, assembly GCF_964235325.1. NCBI lineage: Eukaryota > Metazoa > Arthropoda > Insecta > Zygentoma > Lepismatidae > Thermobia > Thermobia domestica. The sequence continues at coordinate 147,530,440 of NC_137455.1, read as the reverse complement.
AACAAAATTAACGAAGAAATGAAGAAATATAAGAATGTGAACCCCGTATCCCTAATTAATACAAAACGGTTTGTTGTGAGTAAGCGTAAGATCGCTCACCTCTGATTTGTGGGGTTTCTGGTTCGATCAAATATCTCGTCAAGTAGGCTTCCGGTGGACAAACACCGGGTGTGTAGATTTTCTCGGGATTCCATACATTTGTTCCTACTTTTTTCACTCCACCATTATCATTCCACAATACCACCAAATTGTCAGTACTTAATAGAAAATTGTTTTTTTTTTATTCAATAGGCACTACGTGAAGTTATTACAAACTTCATATTTGCATGTCTAAAAGAATACAATACTAAATTTATTATTCAGTGTTATCAGCTAAAAATACTACAGTATTACAACATTTTAATATAGAACTCGACTTTAGTAATAACGCAACTGAAATAAACGTGGCAATTCACATTGAAAGGGAATTAGTATTGGATACAATGACCATGATATAATGACAAGGAATTAAAAGTATGGGTTAAAAAAAGAACTTGTAAAGAAAAAGCATTAGGTAGATAACATGTCTGAGTTAATATGGTACCCAAAGACGAAAATTCATAATGCCGTTTATAATACAACTCCCGCTTGGAGCTATAGTCAGCTGCGAAGTTCTCACGGTTACTCAATTTATGAACTAAAGTGATATTCAACCATTTGAAATTCTTCGCTAATTGATTGATGCAGGAAGTTTTGCAGCTGGTCGTACTAAAATTCACGAAGAAGAAAGGAACTGAAAATAATCACTTCAAGACAGTCGCAAAGATTGAGTATGCCAGTCACTATCATCTGTTGCCTAAGTTAAAAGAATGTTTGGCCCGAACCTGCTTCTGCAATGACGAACGAGGTGAAAGACGTGGTTCAATGCTTCGTCAAATACATGACAGCGATCTGATATAACGTGGGTATACCAAACACTTCTAGGGCGCCGACAAAAAAATGCACCTACTGAAATGACGAACGTCCAGAAGCGTAATGGGAACAACGATGAGATGGATGTTGGAAATGAGGAAGTGTGTAGGAAGTAGTAACACAAAAACAAAGATGTTGCTATTACTGTTATGTTGTACGTGTATTTTTATAGTGATGTAATGTTGATACTCATGCGTGGTACTTATATTACTATTTCTGTTTATCTTACGTATGTTGACCACCTGCTATTACATTCTACTGTGCTATGCACTTTTGTTTTCATTACACGATATATACAACCCATGGCGCAGTACTATCTCGCTCTCTGCCTATATGAACGGCGTTTGCATCCTCTCTGTGTGTTCTTTCATCTTCGTGCATTGAGGTGAATCAGCGTCTCTTTCGCATACGGGTGACGTATGAACCCAAAGCAAAAACAGAGCTCCTTCGTGGCTAAGCGGTCAGCATACTCGCCTTTGGCGTGGAAGATCCGGGTTCGATTCCCGGCGGGAGCTCATGTGGTTAGGATTCCACGTTAAACAGTAGGTTCGCGTCTCATATAGCCTCGCTGCTGCACAGGATGTTAAACTAAAATTCAACTCAACCCAAAGGGAAAACACGTATTTTCTGTTTTCGTTCCTTCTTTCTTCCTGCTCCTTACCACCCTTTTTGCTCATTTCTGTAACACATTATGACAATGTTGTACACGTAATTGGTCCATTACCGGATGTACTGCTTCCTTCGCATAGGTGTGTTCTACCTCATTGCCTTGCGTCAAGAATGGGTAGTATTTCGTGCATTTAAACTTTTCCGATACCTCTTCTCGTTATCGCTATATTTCACATAATCTCATTTTGTCCCCATTTTATTCCCCTATTTGAGTGACTCTTTCAATGCGCTTGTTCGCCGATGTAAAAAAATACGTGTCGCTTCTTTTTTGATGATCTTTATGTCTGTGCAATCTTATCACAATCGGTGTTTTACACCAGAGTACCCTGCCTTCTAGGAAGAAATAGGAGATGTTACTTTTTATTACCCTGTTAGCATCAGCTAACCACTTCGCTGGGTTAAATTAAGAAAAAATAGTAATATGTTTCGTTAGTCATATCCCCTCTCCATCCGCATGTTGCGGGCCACGGCACCGGAAGTGTCATTGTTCATCTCAGCGACCCCGAAAAGTATGAATTCGACAATGATATTGGTAATTTTTATTATATATACTGGGGTGGACAAAAAATCTAAAAACACTTCATACAGGACACGTAAGTTTGGCCCTCCATTGTACAACGCCCTCCATATATATATATCCCCCTACCCTCGCACAATTTTCGCGGGACTCCATTTGAATTTAAATGGCATCAGAAGTGTCACTGTACATCTCAACGATCTTAAAAACTATAGATTCGACACTAATATCGGTCACTTTTAATCATATGTAAATGTCTTTCCCCTCCTTTAAGTTACATCATCAAAGTGACATGACGAAAATCATCTCATGTTCGGACTTCATCTAGGTTGAAAATTTGATCGAGATCGGTCCGGTGGTTCAAGAATTATTAAATTTTATTTATTTTTATATATCTCCCCCTCCTACCGTCTCCCCTAAGTTCTATCGTCAAAGTGAATAGATAAATATCATCCCAAGCCCGAACCTCATCTATGTTGGAAATTTGATCGAGATCGGCAGGTGGTTCAAGAGTGAAGTCACATAAACAGTAACTTTTTTAATATTTTTTACATATATCTCCGCCTCCCCTCTCCCTCCCCTAAGTTGCGCCGTCAAAGTGAAATGAACAAAACATCCCAGGCCCGAACCTTATCTATGTTGAAAGTTTAATCGAGATCGGTCGTGTGGTTCAAGAGTTATTAAGTTTTATTTATTTTCATATATTTCCCCTCCTCCCCTCACCCTCCCCTAAGATATACTGTCAAAATGAAATGATAGAAAACTTCCCAGATTTGAAGTTCATATATGTTGAAAATTTGATTGAGATCAATCGGATGGTTCAAAAGTAATTAATTCACGAACACAGTCACTTTTATTTTTATATTTATTGATTTTGAATATCTCTCCACCATCCCCTTCCCTACTTTGCTCCGTCAAAATGAAATGATAGAAATCATCCCAGTTTCGAACCTCATCTACATTGAAATTTTGAACAAGATCGATCGGGTGGTTCAAGAGTTATTAAATTTTAATTTTTTTCTATTTCCCCTCCTCCCCTCTCCTAAGTTGTAACGTCAAAGTAAATAGCTAAAAAACACTCCCAGGTCAGAACCGTATCTACGCTGAAATTTTGATCGAAATCGCTCGGGCGGTTCAAGAGAATAAGAGTCACAAACATAGTCACTTTCAGTTTTATAATACAGATTATAATTATAAAATATGTTGTTTATGCCAAAAATGAAATAATTATAAAATTTATCGTATCGTTATACATAATTCCAAACTGATGATGTGAAAAGGATATGGTAACCCAATGATAAAGTACTCATCCCTATTGCGATGATTTTCTGGTTATGTCCTAGATTATTTGATGTTATGGCGGTTGTGTCATTTCCGAAGTTTTTCTTGAGGTTCTTTCGTTCTCTTTCAGATTCTAACTTCACCAATGCTTTTATGCTTATTCATTTTCATTAATCATCTGTCTCGTTTATCCCTAAAAGGTATATCTCTTAAGACTTAAAACTTATATATGTTATTTTTATTTTATTTTTAAGCAAATGGTAAGTATACAAATATTTTCTGAATGTATAAGTACAATTTTTATATACAAATCCTGAATTTTACATAATGTTCGGAAAACACTGCTCAATATATTATTTCTTCGCTCTAATACTGATTGAACTTCGTAAAAATTTAAAGTGATTAAAATGACATGATAAAGGCATATATTATAAAAGATAATCATAAGAAAATGTTTCTGCACATGATTAAAACCTTCCAAACAAATCGATAAATTACAAATTGTAAGTGAAGTATGCAGAATGTAAGACAGTTCATTTTAAAATGTGTATGACAATTATCACTGAAGTTGAGATTATAATTGTCAAATAAAATTTAAATACGAGTATGTTTCTACTCCGAGACTCAACATACGTTCATTTCAAAAGGTTTTAATGATGGCTGGTATAAGAATATGGATATGTATTAATTTTCTAATAAATATTATTCACTGTTTTGATATTAAGATATATATTACTGTAGGGGATTAATTCAGAATAAAAATATATTTATAGTCTCCTAGCATAAAATTACTAGTAACATGTTTTTCTTTCCTTAAGAGATGTGAAATTTTGGAAGCTGTTTTAAAAAACAGTAAAATTTCTACAGCACAAATTTCTAAGTTTGTTCTTGCTTTATTTATTAACTGGTAAAAGTGACAAAATTAAATTTCAAGTTCAATATCATACGCTTAAGCCTTTTAGGCCAACATAAAACGATGATTTTGGAATTGAATATGAATGCGACAGGAAATGATAAACAAAAGTCAGGGACAGATGTTGTTCCGTGACTTTCTATCATTCCCATAAACTTACATTTCATATGACCATAACTTCATAGGACCTAGGGTTGAGATAGGGGGACCCTTCGCAGTAGGGTTGAGTGTTTTCCCATTGTGCCACATGTCTTCAAAAACTGAAAATACTGTATGTAATGATTACGAAATATATTGTGTTTGCCGTTTAAAGATGTTCTTTCAAACCAAAGAACTAAATTATCCTTCGTTTGCTTGTGAAAACTTTTTTTAAAGCAGTAAATGTCTAGCATTATTGTTGACGACGATTATTACTAAGGTTCGGATGGGAGTTTAAAAAATAATTACTTGAAACATCTTTTACTGTTATATGGTTATGTAAAATGTTATTATGCTCACTTGAGTTTAGTTAGTTATTGAGGTACTTTGTTGTTATCAGCATTTAAGCAAGTGTTCAACAACTTTTACAGTTCAATAAACAAACAATACCACACATTTTTATCTAACATTGAATCTCTATAGTAACAGAAGATTACTTTGAACTCATTTGTTTGCTTATAACAGTAGCAAATAAATAACAAGAGATTTGGTCCTATTGGCTCTAGCAACGTAAAAAAAATGTGGTTTCTATCGTCAGTCAGTTTGCAGATTTGTGATGTTTTCAGATGTGGACAGCTGTGGATATTACCACACAAGAGGAAACATGTTCATTTAAAAAAGGGGGGGAAGAAAACCTGAAATCCAGAAGCATTTCACGATAGTTATTCACCCACACACAAACTGAGTTTTGAACAAATATTTCCGGCTCTATTCCCTTGAATCTATTACAAGACTTTTTAAATACCATTTGCTTTTTTCCGCTTGAGGCTATTGAAAGTGAGATTTGCGCAAATCCCTTTTAACATTTTGAAGTGGATACTTTTCTGAAAGTGAAAATACCACGAAAAAAGACTAAATAATCCTTTGAAAGTGGTGTTGCAAGTAGTAGATTTAAATGAACATGATATATTCGAGACAGTATTTCTAAATGAAAAAAGCATGGCATATTATCTTCCCACACGTTTACATTAAGACTACTAGTTCACCACTCTTCATGATGCTTTGTACTGTGTTTCACAGATATATTTGTTACAGAAATGGTGAGAATTCACATTACTTAACTATTCATAATAGGAAACTTTATATGTAAAATTTTTGCAGCCTTACCTTAGCTTCAGCAATTACATTATATATATATATATATATATATATATATATATATATATATATATATATATATATATATATATATATATATATATATATATATATATATATATATATATATTCAGATTTCAGCTGTATAATGATATGTATAAACAGAAAGCTGTATAATGTTAAGTATAAACAGAAACATTAAAGATAAAATATCCTACTCTCCATATTCTTCAATATTTTTTTAATTCACATATAAATTAATATAAACTGTATGACAATTATGTCGAATTATGCAGTAAATTTTATGTTTTAATATTCACAATATACATATGTGAATAAGAATTATATCATCAAATTATATGTAATTTATGTATATCAACTAGAATAGAAGCAAATAATAACAGACCATAATGTTTGATAGGCCCATTTTTACATGAATAGATACGTATATGTTGCCATTTTTTCCTTTAGAAATATAATAACTTTGCTTTTGAAGTTTAGACTATGTTTGATTCTTCTCCCGCAGTAATATTTTCTCATTTCCGAATAAGCTTAACTAATATGCGACATTATCTTCTTTCTGCTTATTTTGTGATACGTTACGTTTAATAATGCAAATGCAATTAGTAATAAATTTGTTAGATGTATTCGTTTTCCATACGTTTCAGTTTAGCCCAAACAGTCCCAAATTTATAATTTCTGCTTCCCTAAATTGTTCATTACTCCAAATATCCCGATCATTTTTACAACAAGAAGTTAATGTACGAGAGTAAATCAATAAGTAACTCCAATCAATTTTTACCATTTATTACCACGAGTACAATGTTTTTATTAATATAATTTTTCATATAGTCACTTTGCTCTTCAAAGTACCTAGTCACTGATGTGCAAGCTTTCCGATACCCTCTGCAAAAAAGGTTTTTGGATGTGCAGCAAGCCACAAATGAACCGGTTCCTTCACCTGATGATCGGAGTTGAATCGATAATCTCTGAAGGCATTTTTAAATGGATCAAACAGATAGTAATCCGAACAGCAAGATCGGATCTATATGCAGGATGCACCAACACCTCGAAACGTAACGTCTGTAGAGTTTGAACAGTGGACGGTAGTGTGTGGAAGCACATTGTTCTGCAACACAAGAACAGCTTCCGACAATCGACTTCTGAATTTATTACGAATTTCATTCTTCAACTTGCTTACCAGCATATCACTGTACCTTCTACTGTTTATTGTTAATCCTTTTTTCAGGTAATGTTACTGGGTTGGCCCTTGTGAGTCTCAAAGCGCTGTGAGCATCATTTTCCCCTCCAGAAAGTTGACTCTAGAATTACTTCTTCCTGAAAGATCCTATGTGCTTCGATTTCATACTCTGGCGTTTGCTCTCTGGTTTAAAGTGATGAATTCCCTTTTTATCTCCAGTGATGATTCGACTGAGAAATGCATTCATTAGCATAACGGTCTATTAGGTGCTGGCAGAGTTTCCCATGGTTTCGCTTGTGCTCTTCATCGAGTTTCTTCGAACCTATCCTGCACAGGCTTTGTGAAAGTTGACTCTGTCATGCATGATGTCATATGCACCACCATGACTAATCTGAATATGATTTGACACTTTATCAACTGTCACTCGTCTGTTATTCAAAATTAAGACATTGCAACACTGTAATCTACCACATGAGAAGCAAATACCGACACCTTGCGTTTGGCAAGCACACAAGAGTGAACCTGAAAAGAAATAGAAAAATATTGCAGTTCCTTATTGACTTACCCTCGTATTTCATGTGATACTTTAAATCTTACGCTTTTATTAGTCAATGTCACTCAACAGCAGTAGTCTACTCTCTGTCACTCATATTCGGTGATTACTTACCTGGGTAATTCTGATATTTTAAGTAAGAATTGAACAAATTATCATTAATAAATATTTGCCTTTTGCACAGTCTTCCTACCACCGTCAGATCACAGAACTATAAAATGTTATAACTGTAAAAAGACTATATATAGGTCTACTCGTACATGCAAGATTTACACAGTAAATCCAACCATTGTTTGAAATTCGACAACGTGAGCATTTGATTGATCACCATTTGATTTCTCCAGACATCTTCTTCTTCATGTAGCAAAAGAGTAAAATGTCCTAATAGCGATATTTTTAAATGTTTAAAAGCGTTCATAGACTTCACGCAACAACGAAATCCAACAATGGTATATTGCTTCCCAAAGATCTATTTATTACCAAACTTCTCTACCTGCTCTTACTCGTACAGAGTTAAGAAAACTTACCGAAATAGAGCCTATAACGGGTTTTTAATTATGGCTAAACAAGTCTTGAATAATATTACAATTTTCGTGATTTCTCCTCTACATTAACATACGAATGATATACTCTGAGATATGAAGCTGCACTTCAGGTCCTAAAAACCCAGAAAAAACGTTTATCAAGTCAAGATTCCCCTATCTGGTAGTCATAATAAAAGTTATACCAATCGTTAATGCTACGTTAGTAGGAGTTAGTGCTAAAAGCACAATGTTAGTGCTCCTACGTTCAGATACAACGATATGTTGTATATTTTTACTAATAACAATTATTAACTTGTAATTTTGGGCTATAATGTGTTTTAAATATTTTAAATATATACTAGGCAGGTTCTGCTAATAGAAGAAAAGAAAGAAAAAGAAATAATATATTTATAATGTTAATATACAAATATTATTCAAATGTTTTTATGTAATCAAAAATCTCAATGTCGTCGTCATGACAACATAAAATAAATAGAATTGTTGTGAGAGTTAAGCAGACATCTTAAAAATATATATATATATATATATATATATATATATATATATATATATATATATATATGTGTGTGTGTGTGTGTGTGTGTGTGTGTGTGTGTGTTTCAGGCAACTTAGAGTAAAATCATTCCTTTAAAAATCTTGCCTGTGGTCTTTCTAGTTAAGGAAAGGATCTTCATTTCTCAGCCACATGAGTACCCATAAAGTACTACTCGATATCCTGTATGGGAAACATTTGCCAGTTACGTAACTAATCATTTGTACACAAATTCTAGGTTTAGATTGTGCTTAATTCTCAAATATTTAATTTTGAAGTATTGAGTTATAATTTAACCCTAGGAACACAAAGGTATTTTTGGATTACACGGAACATCCATGGGGGCCTCTGAGGTCCACAGTATAAAGGTCATTATTTCTCACGGAAAATAATTTATCTTGCCTGATATGAACTTGGGATATCTGAGACATCATATACTTCTATTCCCTATTATTACTAGGATTCTAAGTACAGTGTTGCCAACTATATATGTGTAATGGTTTAAGTTACCATTTTTATTTGTCAGTAACTATGACGTATTTATTTTATTTATTTCTGTAGAAAAATTATCAAACAGATCAATAGCAGCTTAGTACAGTGTAGAGTGTGTACAAAGGAGGCTTCTAAAAGCATCTTGGCGGTGGTGCAGTAAAGTGGGGTACAATGGGGAAGAGTGGGGTATACTTCAGTATTCCAATTAATTCAGGATTAATCTTTTGTAATTCCATCCCGGCTCTCCTTGGAATGACGAAATTCTTTCAAATGTTGTTTCCGCGAAAAGAAAGACAGGGTGACGGACGTTCATTGGACACTATAGTGGATGTCACCAGAGAAGAAGTGTTGCCAACACAACATAAGTTACAATTTTTCTAGTAGCACAATGTCAGATTTTTGCACCTATGGAATGAACGTGTAAAACGTAAGCAAACAAGCTACGACTTGCCTGTCTATTTTGTAAACTAACACCACTACAACATCATGAATGTTACAAGGGATTCATTGCAAGAAACGTACCACTGCTTCCATTTGTTCAATTTGCATTGTCAAATAAAATGTTCAAATCACTCTCATTTGCATCAAAATCTGACAGGGTTATTTCCACCTTGCTATATTCGAGCTCACTACCTTCTATGACAGAATCATTTAAAAGTTCCTTAAGTTCGTTCTCAATTGAACTTTGGCGAAGAGCGCGATTTTCCATTTCCATTCACAGTTTTTTTTAAAACAGAATATAATACTGAAGATGTGATTGAAATCTTTAGTGAAAATTCTCAATGTCATTGACTTGGTTATATCCGAATGAATGAACGACTCTAGTAAATAAATTGATTTGAACAAAAAGATTGTTCTCTTAAAGCGACACGTGAATATGTTGAAAATAAAGCCAAAAACTGGTGAATAATGAACTTCTTTACACAATTTCTCCTTTGTTTCTGACCTTGGTTTTCTGCATGTAATTAATGGTTTACTTCAACAGATAATGAGGTTCGGCTCTTAAAGCTGTGACTATCATTGGATGAACTCATTAGACCAATGTGTAATAAGTTTCACTTGTGATGATAAACTTTAGTGAGTAGTTAGTTATCTAATGAGACAGAACGGTCTTTTTAGGAAAGGTATACTCTAATTAACGAAGTCTGTATACAGTTAGTTCAACACCATGCAGTACATTAACTATCTGTTTGTTTTGTACCATTTCCATAGAATTCTGTTGCGTTTGAAGTGAAAATACTACGAAATTAAAGGTTGTTATTAATAACGCTGTTCAGTTAGATTACAGTTGATTGCATAATAACAGCAGCTTGAGTTACGTGAAGTCATATAAAATGACAATCTCCAAGCGACAGTTTACTATAATTTTCTACACATATGTAAACGTGTTCCAGACTAGAGCGGTTTCACTCTCTATACAAACATTAAAGTGAGATAGAATACTTGGAAAACTCTGCTGATTACTCTTGCTACCGTTTGGGTTACCCTGGTGATCTTTAATATCCACTCGACTCATTGCAAAATATTCTGTACATTGTTTCATCAAACATTGTTTAAATGAACGCATAACATATGAATGAATACAGAAATATAAATTTGAACTTATTGAATGTAGACTCCATTCTCATAAAAGAAATTAACCCAGATGCTAAACCCTAATTATCTGGTTTACATTTCCCTTCCGTTTTCTAAACTTGACAACTCTCTTTGTTCTCAGTCATCATCTACTTCGAAAAAATGAAATGAAATTTTGAGTTTTACGTCCTACGGTTATGCCGGTTAGGCTAAAGGAGACGGTGATAATGAGCAATGAATGAAATGGTGGAATGAAGAAAGTGGGAGGAAACGGGAGAACCCCGAGGAAACCCACGCACACGGTGTTTGGCCACCACAAAGTTCACTTGGCGGGAGCAGGGTTTGAACCCGAGACCCCTAGCACCAGAGGTGAACGCTCTACCACTGAGCCACCGCGGCCCCCCATCTACTTCGAGTTTAAATTATAGCATAACATGTACTTGTGTTTATCAACTATTCTACAATTTTTCCTCAATTTGTGAAAATCATTTTGATTTTTAACCGAGATTTTACAATTAAATTTATATTATCTGTGAAGTACGTAATCGATCTAACTCATTCAGAAATATAGCGTGTCCATAAAAATACTATCATATTTCAAAGTGGTATTGCATCCCTTTGGATAATCGTATTTAAATGAAATTAATTACATTTCAAAGAAAGTTCAAGTATTTTTTTTACTATATCTCATAGAAATTGAATGTGGGCTCCACAAATGGCGATGCAGATATCAAGACGATATTCCCATTCATGCCACACACGCTCCAACATATCTGATGAAATGCACTGAATGGCCGCACAGATACACTTCTTGCAGGTTTTGAGGTAATGGGGCTACATAGACATGTCTGGCAAGATAGCCCCTCACTTTAGAAAATTGAAACAATGACTAGGTCATTCGTTTATACTACGTTTGTACCGTTTGTACCAAAAATATTTTCGTTCGTATCATTTTCCTTATAGGGTTACTTGAGAGGTCAACTTGGCTGACTATCTTGGCGAAAAGATAGCCCCCGTATCACAGAACAAAAAATTGAAATACACCATTCGAAAGCAAATCGTTTGTACCGTTTGTACCGAAGAAAGTGTTGTTTGCACCCTGATAGTATTCGAGAAACAGGGGATGACATTTGTACGCAAGATAGGCCGCCTAATGTGTACTTCCATGCCCATTAATAAGTATTATGTGTTTATTGATGTGAATTAATATGTATTTAGAATTCTGGTTGTGCATATCCAAATAAAAAAATTCGGAAATAACTCAACGTTAGAGTTGGATCGGCGAGTGGGAAAACAGTGTGAGTCCAAAATAAGCTATTTTGAAGTAAAGGCAAAAATAACACTAAAGATGTAGAACTACAAGTTGTAATGAAGAGCAGTGCAATTTGCAACACCTCGCACGTTATAACAGAATGCTATAATGGCGACTGTACCTTTGTGGCATTAACAAACCAAAGTTCTTTTCTCAAATATATCAAAATGCGTTTTGTGGACTAGTAGTGTTTTTCCACTCACCGATTCAATTAAATTTTCTCTATTTCTGACCTTTTCCGTAAGTAAATACGTATTATTCAGCAATAACCTACTCCCTTTCGTCTATTGTCTATGAAAGTAGCAAGCTTCTCGAGCCGTTAATGTGACAGACATAAACAGTTAATTTCTTCAGTTGGTGTAAAGCTGAAACGTGGAAGGACGCAGTTTAGGTGAGCAAACCTTTCATTTTTTTTATGTTAAAGATTATTTCTGTAAATCCAGTTTCTTTCTGAACTTGTACTTATTTTGTTATTCTTTTTACGGATTTTATTTACGGAAAAGGGCACAGATAGAAAAAAATTAATTGAATCGTTGAGTGGAAAAACATTACTAGTGCACAAAATTGATTTTGAGGTATTTGAAGAAAGAACTTTCATTTGTTAATGCCACAAATATACAGTCAACATTACAGCATTCTGCTATATTGTGCGAGGTCTTGAAAACTGTACTGCTCTTCATTACAGCTTGTAGTTCTATATCTTTAGTGTTATTTACCTCAAAATGGCTTTTACCTTTCACTCAAAATGGCTTATTTTGGACTTACAATGTTTTCCCACTCGCCGAATCAATTTTAATGTTGAGTTATTCTCAACAATTTCTTTTTTATTTGGATTTGTACAACCAGAGTTCTAAATACACAAATTCACATGAAAAACACATAATAATTATTAATGGACATGAAAAAAGTACATATTAGGGTGCCTATCTTGCGTACAAGATAGCCCTTTAAATGTCATCCACTCTTTCTCGAAAATTATCAGGGTACAAACAAAACTTTTTTTCGATTCAAACGGCACAAACGACTTGCTTTCAAATGGTGTATTTAAATTTTTTGTGCTGTGATACTGGAGGGCTATCTTGGCGCCACAAAGGTTTTCATTAAGCCAAAAGCTGACGAAACCCCCAAGGACATAAGGAAGACCCTGACGCAGGTTCTTGATCTTACAAAGGACGCCATTAAGATCAGAGCTGTGGGGGACGCAGGAAACAGTGTGGTGATAGAGACTGAATCGGCGTCAGACCTGAGGAAAATCCAGGAAAATCAAAAACTTTCGGAGAAGCTTATGGTTGAGCTTCCGCGTAAACGGGATCCACTGGTCATCATCTACGATGTACCGTAGGGCAAAAGTTCCGAGGAACTCATTGAAAAGGTGCACAGTCAAAACTTTCTTGAATACTTGCCCATCTCTGAGTTTAAAAAGAACTTTAGGCCGAGGTTAAAAGTTGGACCAAGGAGAAAGCCAACAGTTCATCACGTGGTCGAGGTCTCGGCCAAAATGCACAACCACATTCTGGGCAAAAATGCAAACGTATTTTTATGGGCTTCCAGTCCATGGCAGTCAAGGATTTCCTTGTTGTGCCTCAGTGTTATAAGTGTCGGGATCTAGGTCACGTTACGAAACACTGTAGGTCACAACAGATATGCTCCCATTATGGTGTTAAGGACCACAAGAAGGAAGCATGTCCTCGCAAGGACTGTGCAGCTAATTGCATTCCTTGTAAGAAGTGTAAGCGAACTTGCTCCGGGAAGGACAAGGACTGCGCCACGTACAAAGTTCTGTTGCAGAGAATAGTCGACCACACTCACTATGGCCTGTAATGTGGCTAATACTGCAGAACAACTGGTAAATCGAGTGGTCGGAGCACGCAATACCTATAATGTATTACAATTAAACTCAATGCTATCCAGATCAGTTATGCATTATGTCCGCAAACTTGTAGAAGACATGTCACTAGACATCATCGCTCTGCAGAAACCCTATACAGAGTATGGGAAATTATCGGCCTTGCTTCTCATGCACAAGAAGTGATAAAAGGACAGCAACCAAAAGCTGCACTCGTACTGCTGAACCGGAATCTTCGGATGACGGTGGTCTCACAATTGTCGGATAAGCACACTATCTGCGCAGAAGTACAGAGCCCGCAAGGGACGATAATTTTAGTGTGCATGTACTTCCAGTTCAGCCATCCAATCGAGGCGTTATTAGACAGGGTGCGGGAGATACTATCGGTATTTCCTGGAAGGCAGGTAGTCATCCTGTCTGATGCTATTGCCAAGTCCCCCCTCTGGTACTCTCGAGTGCTGGACGACAGGGGAGAGTTGGTGGAAGAGCTCATTCACGAGTTTCGGCTGACTGTGGCAAGCCGGCCTAGTCATGTTCCCACCTATTCTAATAGAGTGGGAGCAACTGGGAATATTGACGTTACTCTAGTCAACGAACCAGCCGCCGGTGTGGTACAGAATTGGAATTAACAGCATCACACATAACGAGCACAATGAAGTTAGTTTCGTCCAGATGGAGTCCAAGGGGTAGAAGTTCTAGAGAGACCAATACAAAACCCTAGCTCCCATGCCCTACTGGACGTGACACCCCTCAAGGTTGAAAGCGACCAGCAGTAGGGAAAGGAGGCTGTACCAGTCGGCACCAGACCTGGACGTCCGACGGGGCAGACTAGCAAGGTATAGGGCAGCAAAGAGAACTTTTGAAAAGGCTTTCAATTACGCTAGGACTGCCTCATGGGAGAGTTACGTTCAGAGTAATCTGGAAACTGATCCCTGAGGTGTGCTTTTCAATATTGTCAGCAAAAAGATTAGAGCGCCGGAGGTTATGCAAACCCTCCAAAAAAGTGCTAACGCGCTGAGGGAGGGAGGGCAGGAGACAGGGGATCTCCTACTCAAAGTGGAGTCAGACAGGGGATCATGAAATCACCAACGACTATGACGCAGAAGAGGACATTCCCGTGTTCTCGGAAACAGATATACAGGAGGCGAACTCAGGACTGCGGTCCGGACGAAATCAGGCCCAAAGCCCTTAAGCAATGTTTTAATGAACTTGCTGGTACACTGACAACCCAGTACAATGCGTGTCTGGAACAGAGGAGAGTGTCTGCTATCTACAAGAACGCAGAAATGGTCATCTTCATCAAAAGGATCTTCAAGATCCGAAATCGTACAGACCAATTTCCCTATTGAATGTGCTGGGCAAAGTGCAGGAAAAGTTGCTTATCAGCAGGTTGACTCTGCACCGCCAGAGAACTGGGATGGTCGACGATCAGTACGGCTTCCGTCCGCGGAAATCAACTGAGGATGCTGTTAAACATGCTCTCAGGATGATCAAGAGGACTCCAACGAAGTATGTCGTAGGCATATTCCTTGACATTTCTGGGGCCTTCGATAATTTCTGGTGGCCAACCCTCTTTGGGTGCCTCAGGGAGATGTGATGTCCTAGGAACTTGTACGAGATGTTCCTTGATTTCTGGAGGAACGGGAACATATTGTTCCAGATCGGAGGTGCTCGCATTTCCTAAACTTGCACCAAGGGCTGTGCCCAGGGATCTGTGTGCGGACCAACATTCTTTGATGTAGCAACTGAACCACTCCTAATGGAGTTATTGGGAGTGCCGGAGACAATTGATCTCGTGGCATTCGCAGAAGACTTGCTCGTACTCCCTTGGGAGACACTCCCGCAGAGGAATAGAGGTAAATGGGAATGCTATTTTAGCGCACCTCGATACCTGGTGCAGCAGGAATAAATTGACTGTTTCAGTCAACAAGACGGTCTATATGCTGTCCAGGGAAAGGCTCCTTCTGGACCCAATCCTTAAAATCGGCAGGCAGATCATCAATAGGGTTAGGCATACAAAATACCTCGGAGTGATTCTGGATGAATCACTCAATATGCAGAAACATATTGAGTATTCCCGCAACCGAGCGAGTAGTATAGCACAGAGGATCCTCTCTCTGGGAGGAAGTAAGTTCCAACTCCAACCTGGCCTCTTCAGAAGGTACAATGATGGCTTGTGGACCTCGGTGTTGGCACACTGCGCTAACAGTGGGCACACAAGCTTGTCGTACGCGATGACAATATCCGAAACGTGTGCAGAGTGTAACGCTCGATCCTCTTGCGGTTGAGGGAGCATATAGGACGACTCCTGGAGATGAACTATCTGTTGTTCTGGGGATAGTCCCTGTGCATCTGAGGATTCTTGAAAGAGCTGCTAACTACTGTATCAGGAAGTGATTTCCTGAGAAGACAGTAAATCTACTCGGCTCTGCTTAACAAAAGCGGAAACAAAAGCAGAGTAGTGAGCAAGTAGCAGAAGGAATGAGGCGGTTCTGAAAAGGGAAGCAGAACCTATGACGTGCCCCCAGATGTGGCTGAAAGGTTGCTGATCTGTCGCTTATGACCAGGGAAAGGTCTTGTACACTTTGCAACAGGACATGGCCCGTATAATACTAAGCTCCATTCACTGGGCTTAGCTAGAGCGACGCAGTGTGACTGTGGGGAATCCCCAGGCACCTCATGACATACTGTCTTCGAGAGCACGGTTGTTCAGCAGGTTTATCCGGCTGAGCGAGCACAGTTGCTGCATATACCGTTGAGGGATGCCCTGCGAACCGAAGCACTATGCGATGACCTTCGAAGGCTTACCACCGCAGTGTCTACCTTTTATAAGGAAAGATACTGTGCGCTTCTAAGAGAGAGGCGTGGAGGTCTCCCACAAGAACATTATTGAATTGACGAATGTCTGCAGAAGGAGTGAAACCTTGTAAATAGTGTAAATATCGTGTACCAACGAACTCCAACTCGGAGGGATCTGGACGAGCTCCTATGCACAAGCAGGCAATTGACAAGGAATGCCTGCATTCCGCTGAGGAAAAGACTCCCCGAGTCTTTTTCCTCCCCCAAATCTGCCAGTGGATGAGGGATTCCTGCGGGACTCCCGCTGAATCCCAAATGGAAGCCTAAAGCGTCTCGTTGGGTCTGGTAGCGTACGTGGTACCTCAACACGATAAAAAAGAGAGGTAATCCTCTTTACAGCCCTACCGGGGGAGAGCAGTGGCCACCGTCCTTCTTCCAAATGGCGACTTACACGTGCTGTTGGGTCCGGGAAGTAATACTGAGTATCTCAACGTGTACGTGGTACCTCAAGACGTTAAAGAGAAGTAGTCCGGTATAGCATGATGATCCTACCGGGAGGGGAGTGTCAAATACCTGCCTACTAGGGGGACTAAATGGAGGTGGGGGAGGGGCCAATCCCATGCATCTGGGTAACGGTCTGATCCCGCGGAAGGGAGGAAACTGTAGGATATGGGCCGGCACCAAACTTAAATGGTGACTCAACATGTACCATTGGATCCGGGATGAGATGCGAAGCATCTCGACGTGTGTGGTACCTCTACACACGGCGATTGCCAGTTGAAGGATAGAGGTAGGTAGGGTCGGAGTTCGAACCCCCTCGGGCATTGCCTGGGGTTCCCGGATTGGGTTGGACTCTGCCGGGTTGTGGTCTTGCTGTGGGATTTGGTAGCATATGGGAGCTAACCCCAGGAACCTGGGTAACAGTGAACATGTGCGGGAGATGAGCTTGCTTTATAACGCTCGGGCATCTTGCGTGCATAGTATGGTATAGCCTGATTCGCTAGCACTACCGCCTCTACCAGTAGGTTAACTGGTAGGCACTCAGGACTTCGGTCTGGCCGCGCAGTGGGCGTATCCCACTCCCTCAGTGAATGGCGGTTACACGCTAAGGCGTCAAGGTTAGGGGGCAAATTTTGTCGGTGCACATCGTGCACGAGGATTCATATCCAGGCACGAGCAACTACGGGCTCTGTGCCTTGTTTGGCGGAACCCGTCCATCAAATAGACCGAACGGTCGCGGCCATGCTCTCCATTCATGCAACTGAGTAGAGCAAACTATGTTAATCTCCTCTCTAGGAACACAGGACCCTCCACAATATTACTGTGAATTGCACACCACACATTTATACGAGGGTCTTCTTGATTATGGAAAACTTCGGCAACATGAGGGTTGTTGTCTGCCCAATACACTAGTTATGTCTATTTCAGTTCCATTAAGATGAAATGTAGCCCCGTCGGAAAACATGATGTTAGCCGAAAAGTTGGGTTGTTTATGTTGTGTGTGTGTGTGTAAACCATTCACAGAATTCACGTCGTCGGTCGACATCATCTCAATGCAACTCCTGCACAAAATGTAGGGTACCTTGAAGGGATGAAAATGATACTTGCGCAGAATTCTTCGGACAGACATTCTACTAGTAGTACTCTTTTGGGCCACGTTTCGTATCGATCGCGTTGGGCTGCACGTAACTTCAGCCAGAATGTCAACGAGTCTGCAGCCATCGTCGATTACGGATTGCGGTGTGCCAGAGCGAGATCGGTCCTAGACATTGACCGTATCCTTGAAGCGTGTCAATAACTTGTCAATCATTGTATGTTATAACAATTGGAGATGGATGGTGGTGATGAAACTGTTCCATAGCCGCATGCATACTCAAACCGGATGTGTAAAGGACCGTTCCCGCTTTACAGTCACTATTCTTCATACACACGGAAAAGTACGGACGCCAATTCAACACATCACTTGAATGCAACACACAATTCAACATCAAATCAACACAAAACGTCACAAACAGAATTAAACGGGAATTGAAAGGTGAATGATGTGTTGCTCGTGCTTGATTACGTGAGACACTGCCACTCGGGCAAAATAGACGTATTATGGCACTATGATCATTTAAGAAAATCGCTAAGCAGCTCTTTCTGCAAAATTTGACGATTTCCTCCCCTCTTGATTCTGTTTACCTTCAACGGAATTTCCAATCAAATAACGCACATTCGGACAGTTACTATGTTCCAATTCAGACATTTTCTTTTCCTTTCTTCATTTATTTCATTTCGACTATTTCCCAGTTCCTATACACTTCACCGTAGCTCAGTCAGAAACGCGTCTGACTACGATACAGGCTATTCATGTGGTCATGGTTCCAACCTTAGTCAGGAAAGTTCATTTTAAGCACTCTCGCGTCTGGCTACATTGAGTTGAATTCAGTGTTTTTTAAAACCCTTTTGAGACCCACTTTTTAAGGAAAATTTTAGGCTTTCAGTCAAACATCTAGTGCGTCGAAACTATTTATTGTAAGACCATGGTTTATATCTCATTTTGTTCGTAATAAAGCAGTGTTTCCTTCGTACCAGTCAGATTTCCCTAATATGGACCTAACGCAATTAAATTTCCGTCCAAAATTGGAAAAAGGACTTATTTTTAAAAAAAAACCCGTTACCCTCGGATTTCTCCTCTGTGATAGACATGCGAATTTTACCAAAAAGATTTGCTTTATTCCTAACAAAACGAGGTATGAACCATGATCCTGGGGTAAATAGTCTTGGTGCTAAAATTTATTTACTATTTTTTCCCGACCCATTTTTTCCTAATAACTACTAATCTATTGTTATTCAATAAGCTCTAGTGTAAAGATTCTTTGTCGTAGGATCAAAGTTCGTACCTCATTCTATTCAAAATGAAGCAATGTTTCCAACTATACTACTCAAAATTTTCTATGGTGTACCAGAAGTGGAAACATCCCGCTCAAATTGTGAAAAAGATTTTTTGTCAGAAAAAATACTTTTTTTCGGGAATTTGTTTCCCCAGGTAGATACTAGCACCATGTGAGTGGTACAGTTTGAAATGTTGCTTCATTACAAACAAAATGAGGTACGAACCATAATACTACAACGTACACTCTTGAGGCTTGAACTTATTGAATAACAATATATTAGTAATTACTACCCAAAAATGGGGAGCGGAAATTTAGTAAATCAGCTCTAGCAACAAGACTATTTATTCAAGGATTATTGTTTATACCTATTTTTTTTCGTAATGAAGCAGCGTTTCCAATGGTACTACTTGCGTCTCATATCATGTACCTGAGGGGAGGAATTCTTGCCCAAAATGTATAAAGAAGTAGAGGGAAGTTCAAATTTCAAAAATTCCTTTTTTCGGAAATTTATTCCTCACGTACATGACAGCGCAACTGTGGTGGTACCGTTAGAAACGTTGCATCATTACAAACAAAGTGATGTGCGAACCACGATCCTACGTCAAATAGGGACGATACTGTAGCTACTTTACTAAACATATTGACTAAAATGTGTAATAGGGGAAAAATGAAGAAATGTTTTGAAAAATCTCTATTTACCCTATGATCATTGTTCGTACCTCGTTTTGTTTGGAATAATGCTAGGTTTCAAAGGTATCACTCACATGTCCTTATCATGTACCTGAGCGGAGAAATTCCCGGAAAAAGAAAAATCTCCTGAAAAATCCCCTTTTTCCATTTTGAGCGGAATATTCTTGCTTTTGATACATAATATTGAAATTTCAGTGGTAGAGTTGGAAACATTCCTTCATTACGAACGCAATGGGATACAGATATTTATAAAGCAATTTCCGAGGCTTGACGCCATGCTACAGATCTGTACCAAAAATCCCCAAAGGGTTAAACCAGTACCCTCTTCATGTTCTTTCATTAATTTAGCAAGTAGATGACGAGCACTGGTACCCCTTGCATGACTTTTTTTCTTGACGTCATTTATTTGTCAGAGGAACAAAAATGGTATGCCATTATCGCCCATCAGATGAATTCTCGGATGGTACATCTCAAATAGCTGGCTTCTACATTTTTGGATCCCTTTGCAGTAAATGGAATAATTTTTAATCTCCTTAAATGGTCGCAGCACCGGTTTAACTTGCATAGCAATAACTCATGTTTATCGACTTGTCTTTGGTTTTCGAAATGAAATGAAATTCTTGAGTTTTACGTCCCACATTTATGCCGGCTAGGCTAAAGGAGACGATGATGATGAGAAATGAATGAAATAGTGGAATAAAGAAAGTGGGAGGAAACGGGAGAACCCCGAGTAAACTCACGCAAACGGTGTTTGTCCACCACAAAGTTCACATGACGGGAACAGAGTTTGAACCCGGGACCCATGCACCAGAGGTGAACGCTCTACAACTGAGCCAACGCAGCTCCCTCTGGTTTTCGAGTTTTGTCACTTAGGCCCTTTGTAATTTTATTCAATTGTCCTCTAGTCTCGTTTCGTTGACATCATTAAGCAATTAATACCAGTTTGCCGTGAAAAATTCAATTTAATTTCTTTTTCATATCTGCCCCCTCCCATTCTGACAGTGCCGCCACTGCCTTGGATTGACGTTGGTTGTGATACTTCTTCATATCCTTCATTGTGGCCGCCCCTTCTATTCTCCTTCGTCCAGGATACTTCAAACCACGCGCACTTATCTTCATTTTTGGCCAAAGATGTGACAACGTTGCATTTGTCTTTACCATTGGGTGCTATACCAGTGTAGAGCTCAGACGGGTGGTCCAATTCCGAAAATTCCAACATTTTAGATTGAAAATACATACTTTCCAACAACATTGCTATCTTATCATTTGTACGTATCTCCAATAGTTACCGAGATGGCCTATGCAAACAGACTTATGGGACGATATATATATGTATATATGGGAATGGACCGTTTCTCAATGTTGAAAACAGATTCGCGTAGTTGGTCCCTATTGCGATCCTCTGTGGAATTACTAAGTTGCATGACATGAAATGGTGAACCCAAGTTATGGTAACGTTGTGTATTTATAGAATGCTTTGCTGCTCCAGTATGCATGCAATTAATTATGAGTAATTTCTTTTCGCTTTTCTTTATATGTAATTTTTAAGAACCATTGCTTAAAATACGAGGAGCATACTGAAACTCATGGCCAACATTTTTTCACAACCGTAATCTTTATTTCTAAGTAAAATCAAATATATCACCTCAATCTACAGACCTTTCTTTCACTTTCCCACATAGTCCCAGATTTTTTTGCACACATTTTCCCATCGTTCTGCAATTTTGAAAATACTCTTCCGATATAATCCCGTTTCAGTTACCCGTAGACACTGATGCACTGCTTGCTGAATATCCTCGTGTCTCGTACCGATGGCTTCGTATCTGTTCCTTCATAAAACCGAAAAAATACTATTCTCCCTTGGAGCATCTTCGATATTCGTGTTTCTATCCTTAAAATGTTTCTCCCACCTCCTTACACTGCTGGCACCCATGCACACATCTCCATAGGCACGCTGCAGTCTGCTGTGAATTTCAGAAGCAGATTGGTTGTCTTTAACAAGGAATTCAATCTCAGCATGCTGTCGAAACGAAACATCGCTGTTCGTCATTTTTGAAAATTGTGCCTGTGATCACGTGCTAGCAACAAATAGCGTCAAAGTCTGGAAAGAAAGGTCTGTAGATTGAGATGATATACTTGGTTTCACTTACAACTAAAGATTACGGTTGTGAAAATATGTTGCTATCGACTTCAGTATGTCCCTCGTATATGTGCATTTTAATAGATTAAACATTTTGACGAAGTTAATATATTCTAATTTATAATGAGGTGTATGTCTTCAATATGTGCCTAATTAACTCATTATTAGATATAAGGAATACAGCAATATATTGTTGTTAGTAACATAAGAAGGAATAATGTAGAATATTCCATTACACGACGTAATGAAGTACTGAGGTTTATACAAAGAGAAAAGTATCCTAGAATTACTGGTTGAAGATGTATCGTTGTCATCTATATTTGTCACGTTGAATGATTTATCTCAAACAGTATGTTATAACTAACATGTGCAACATGATACGTATGGCATAGTTGTGAAATAGTAGCCACATAAATAACTCACCGAGCGGAAGACATAGGATTCAGCCTTAATTTTGTCGATGCGAAGACGTGAAACGCCACCCTGAAACACCAATTACAAAAGCCTAAGGGGAGGCATCTCCAGCTCAAACGAAATGCGATGAGATCAGGAAAAGAAGGATCACCTAAAGACCCAGATAAACAAAGAATAAAATGGAATCTGTACGTGACACGTAAGAAGAAAAATACATTCTCTCTTTTGCTGCTTCTCGGATATTCATATACGTGCGGTGTATTAGGAAGCTTAAGGTGACATTTTAAGATATTTACTGAAAGCACCGCCGTATATTTTGTTTTTAACTGATAAAACTACATCTGTAACTACTATGGATATAATCTTTAAAATATTTCTTTAAGTTATTGAGGTTTCCTTTGTATTCTATCTGAATGCATCTCGTTTCTAGTGGGATTGTGAATCTTCTAACCTTACAGGATAGTCCAAGAGTATGGAAGAACCGGAACAACACAGAAATGTGTACAAATAACATCATATTATATTGGTCCCAAAGCATGATCACTATAGAAAGAAGACCTTTCCATTGCTTTCCATCATGTGCCGGCAAATTCACTTCGATTGTTATGGCTCATCTCTCTAGAAAGCTACCAAATTCTATTCTTCCATAATCTTGATCAACCAAAAGTGGCTTTTGCGCTTTGTTTTGCTACTAAGACTTTGTGTATTACACGTTGATTACTCATGGAGGTAGCGTAATCTGTCCATGTTAGATGTTCCAAGTTTATTATACGTATGATATTTGTCAAATTGCAACAACAGTAAAGTTCCGTATGTTAAACTTTCAATGTTCCTTTTAATCTATATTGTCCATTTCAATATTTTATTCTTTGGTTGAACTTAAGTGTTCCTTTTCATTACCGAGGATATATGAGAGGCAGACTTACAGCTTACGTGGAATCCAAACCAAATGAGTTCTTACTGGAAACTGATTCCAAGAAGCTCTACGCTAGCCATATGGCCACGGAGAGTTCTCAATGTTTTATTGTTTATGTTACTAAAAGTTAAAAAGTGGTAACATTATTTCATTATTTTAATTTTGACAATTTTTGATCCAATGTGTGAGGAAAATACATTTAAAAGACATAAAAAGCCTACTTTATTCGAAAGCCTACTTTATTCAGCACTTTCGAATAAAGTAGGCTTTTTATGTTTTTTTAATGTATTTTCCTCACACATTGGATCAAAAATTGTCAAAATTAAAATAATGAAATAATGTTACCACTTTTTAACTTTTCAGCTCATGACTAGGACTAGTCGTCATAACCCCTTTTTACTTTTAAGACAAAGAGAGCCAAGCTCGAGCTAGATTCGAGTCGCGTAAAATGTTTGTACGTTCCCTGCCGCGTAATGCTGATTCTATCCATATATCCTTGAAAAAGCAACGTTTAGAATATAACATCTGTTTTACCTTGGTCCTACTGGGAAAGAATAGTAGCAGTAGTAGGAGGAGGGTGAGGAGGAGGAGAATAGTGGTCATGTCCCTTTTCCCAAATAATGGCTTGCATGTACCATTGCACTGGTTAGGTAATTCAAATTGCATGAGATAAAGCAATACCTAAATACCTTAACGATAGCAAGTTCAGTATTGCATGGAGGGACCTGCTAAGGAAATTTCTTTCTCCCAAATGACCATGTCTTTAGAAGAAGATAGTCTATATCAGTCATTGGCTCTGGAAATGTATAGTGTAAATCTAACGTAATTAGAAGAAGTGCTGTATTGTTTGGATGATGGTACCTGGAGATGATCGTTGGTCTACTGTCTGTGGAGTGATTGAACGCCGACTGGGAAAAGATATCTACCGCAGAAATTTGGACAAAGGTTTCCGATCCAGGGGAAACCAAATGGTGGCCTTAATCGTCTCATTGGATCTGGGATGAGGTAGGGAGTATCTCGATGTATTCGCTGTACCTCCACACGGAAGATGTAGTGATAGGTAGGACCGGGGCACAAGCCCCAGAGTTTGCCTGGGGTACCCGGGTTGGGATGGACTCTCCTCGGCTATGATCAAGCTGTTGGATTTGGTAGATGCTGCTAGCACTAGAGGGAGATCATCGTGCCTTATAAAGCTCGCGCGCCATGTCTGCAGAGCATGGTATGCTTTGGCTCCCTAGTAAAACTACCTCGACTAGTAGTTTTTTTTTTTTTTTTTTGGCCGCGCATTGTGCGTATCTCTCCTCTCTCTAGTAATATGGAGTGAAAAGCTTCAAACTCATGAGTTTGAAGGATACTGTTAAAGGGCGCACGTTCAAAAGGACATTATCTGTCCAATTATCGAGGAAACAAGATAGGGGTGGTAAATGGTACTGGTCCATCAGAAGAGGCAAACAGAGTACAATTAGGGACCATGGGAAATACATGGTGGTAGACCACCCCATCCCTAATGTTTTCGCCTTAAAATAATGTCAAAATTGGTTTACAATATGTCTTATTCAGAGTCACCTTTAATGTTAAGAGTTAGATTAAAGTTTTGTGCTAACTTTCGTGTTTAGAAACATGTTAGAGAGAATTATTCACTTACTTTGATTTCTACGACAAACGTGCTTGGACAACCCTGAAGAAAAGTCGTGGCTGATTTCAAAAGATTTTCTTCGGGTGGGGTATCAATACACTGAGGATGAAAAGTAGTATTACAAAAACAATGAAAACTTATATTGTTCAAGATATTATATATGTCCCAAGGGGAATTCTGTGGCCCCGGGAATAATCCTCCCCGCTCATTACCTGAAATCATTAGTGGGTAATATATAAAATTTTTAAATTTTGTACGATTTAAATATAAGATCAATTCTCTTCAATACTACCATATGAATACGGTAAAGATCCGTATATAGTTGTAATTTTTCAATGATACTATGTCAGATTATTACATATTTTAAACTTATATTTTAAGCGAAAACTAACAATATCACATTTATTACTCAGTAGTATAAAATAAGAACACTACAGTACAGCAAAGATCAAAACTTCGGAGTGCTCGACAACAGTAATAATGCAAATGAAACGAACGGGGCAATGCATATTTACTGTAAAGTACCTTAGTGTCCAAAGCTCATGATATGATGTATTTCGAATAAATAGAAACAGTTAAAATGGATTTAAAATTTGATGGTTTAAAAAGACTTTATTTCGAATAATTACTTTGATAAGTATCCCCAAACAGTCACGTAGATGGTTATTAAAAGACATAAAATTATAACAACTTTTAAAGTAATTCTATATCTTAAATAGTTCCGATTATATTAATAAGATGGATAGAGATTGTTACACCGCTTAAAATAATGAACACGAATTTCTTATTATTACTGATGCTTTCCTTTTCTTTGGGTCTTGCATTACAACAATACTTGTTGGTAATTGTAATTACAATTTAAGGATATAAGTGAGAAATGTACCTATTTTCCTTCACCGATCTTAATTCTAAGCAACTGGGATTATCGGGAAGCTTCAAATAAAGTATTCAGTGTACTGCTCAAACTCAAATCATTCTTACTAAATCGTGTTTTCATATCATTTGAGTTTTATGAAGAAATACCTATTATGAAGAAATGTTTCTTTTTAGGAAGAAACTGTTGAAATATATTACAGTAATAAATACCGGCAAATGGGAATGTAGAAATTCATGTTTAAAAGAAGAAAAGGAATTCTAGGCAATGTAGTAAAAGTTGGAATATCTTTTACTGGGTTCTTTAAGTATTTTGTTTGATATCTTTCAAATGTAAGTTTTATACGTATATCTGTTGAAATACTACTGGTAATTGTATTAAATTATTCTTCTGGTATTAGTGATTGATAGTGATTTACGTGGTATACGGTGTATGTATCAATTATAAACAACGAAGTTTTGGTTTCGTTAGGTCTAACAATTAAGTCCAACATCATGAGTGGATGATACTGCTTAAGTAGCTACAAAAGCAATCGATCGTTAGAAAGGTTTGAGTTCAAATTTATTCCATTCATCCCCTTATTCTTGAATCATTTTGACCTCAAACAATATGACGACTGGAAAACTGTAAAAAGACCATACGTTATCCTGTGTGAATGGACTATTTTAAACCAAACTTATACTAAGCTTTTGGTTTGTAATCATAGGAAAAGAACTAATACCCATGCTACTGGTAAAATTTTCCAATAGATTTCGAATGCCACTTTTTTTAACAATTTTAAGACGCTGTATGAAAATAAGCTATTTCTAATCGCACTCATCCATGGAATTAGAAGCAAATGGCCTTAAAATTCGTATGTAAGTAAGTATAAATATCCCAAATTTGAGGACATTTTTCCAGTGATACTATGGTCGTACATGATTAAAAATAATTTAATTGGATTGAACATTCTCAAATTAGCATAGATAGTACTATTAGTATATACAAGCGTTAGCACATTTTTACCAGTGACATGGGTGTTATTAGTTCTCTGCACTTACGAAAAACTGCCTCCTTTAAAGCATTATTAGTATAAAACTCCTTACAATGAGATCACTTTCTTCATTATTTTTATTTAGTTTTAGGCGTAAACAAATTTGTCACAGACTGAATAATAGCATGAAATGCTATAAGAATACTTGAAGTAAGATATATAGCTGAATTATAAAGGGATTATAAATCACATACGTCGAATAGGTAAAATAGACACACAACTATGCGTTGTATGCACTATATCAAGTTAATTAACCTTGATGTTAAAAAGAAATTATGATACAAGAATACAAAATAAACAACAAATGGAAATGCCTTTTTCTTGTAGAAAATAATAACTACTTTGAATGACTCTTTTACTTCCGTGCTTGGTATCATATTTTTAAAAAACTCAAGAATTTATGAACTTGTTGTTCAAGTTTCGACGACGTCTCGAGAATTCTCAGCAGTTCATAGATGAGAATCCACTTGAAGTTGGCGACCGTGATTTCTGGTTTTATTTTTGAAAGAGTAGACGCAGACGTTATGACTTGAGATGAATTTTACTCAGCGACTTTCTAGACGAACTTAGCTAGAGTAACATACACATATATATATATATATATATATATATATATATATATATATATATATATATATATATATATATATATATATATATATATATATATATATAGATAGATAGATAGATAGATAGATAGATAGATAGATAGATAGATAGATAGATATGGGGTTACTTCCACTTTTTCATATTTATTCATAATTTTATTCAACTTTATTCTATGAAACTGTTAAGAAGATTGAGCAGTGAGAGGTCAGTAGTAATCATATTATTTCATTAATAGGATTGCTGTTAAAATTTCTTTATTAAATAACGTGTACATAACTTTATTTTAAATAACTCTGGAAATTTATTTCGATAAGCTTCACAGTATTCTCTCTTAGCACATTCAGCAGAATCGTCGTCTGGTTTTGGATACGATTACTTGCCTATAAGTTTGAATTTACTTAAGGAAAAGAAATTAAGCGAAACTCCGTTATATCTGAGAGGCTCTTACAGTGAATCTCGAGTTAGGCTGCTCAAACCTTCATGGTAAAAGTTTGGTTCTCTTTACCACATCAAATTACGTGTACGTGCAAACTTCTAAAACACAGTTATATCTGCCTCCTTTTTCCTTATTCTTGAGGATTTCAACCCCAAACAATACTTTTGTAAGTAGTATATGCGTTACGAGAATATGCGATTCTCAGAAGTATTCGTGTTACTATTAGGAGATATAACCAGAGCTCTTGGTTAACAGCGGTTTTTTTCACTTTGCAGTACATAAATAAATAAACAATCTGTTAGAACAGAAGGAAAATGTGAACTGTTGTAGGCGACAAATAACATATTTTTTGTATCATAAAATTCTTTTGTATATTTTCTCAATAGCTACGCATAATAATTTAAGCTTATGCTAATCCTTATGTTCAGTTTAATGTCGTTTATAAATTGATTTAATGTGTGCTACCTTTAGACCTGTTACAGTTAAACAGAATTGAAATACAAGAATTAATGATAATTTAAAATTACAACTCATTAACCATATTCTATGTCGTCACTTTGTTAGTGTTGTTGAGAGTGTATTTCAGTGTAATTCGCATATATTAGGTGTGTCATAGCTATGTATCACTAATTTTAAGTTTACGAAACAATTTCTTTCTCGATTTCCTCCACAACTACGCATATGGTTTTAAATTTGTATATATTGCTATTCTGTAAAGAATACTAACCTCTTGAATGTCAACTGAGAATCGAACCCTTGATTGTAGGTTTCCAGTCTATCCAAATCTTAGATTGATTACTCACGGAATTAAAAAGAAATGAATTTTAATATTCTAGCTTCAGATGCTTGTTATAGGATTTACTAATTCATATCGGACTTCCGAAGAGAAAACATCAAAGCAAATTTCATGACCGTGTCTATAGCGACAACTCCCAGTCTCGATCCCTCTTCAGTTTTATTACGAATAGGAAAAGAAAGAGTGAGAAAGGAGAAGAGGTAGGAGAGAAGAAGAAGAAAAGGAGGAAAATAAGAAAGGTAGAGGAATTTAGAGAAAATGGAATTACTGGATAAATATGGGAATATGGTGAAGACACTCTAAAAGTTATTGAGAGGTAACTCATATCCAAATGCTATTATTTGGGGATCAATTCTGAAGTGATCCGAAAGAGATACATGTTCCCTCATACGACCCTGACCTGGATCCAGGCAACTATGCAAGTGGGAGTTGCCCTAACCCAGCCCAGGTGACGAGAAGTTTTAATTTAGTTGTTTCGAAATGTTGAATAATCTATATCCAGTATTTGAACTTCCAAATCGGAGATCGAACACGAATTTGAATCAGCCAAATGGTACGGTAATACAAATGTCTACTGTAATAGATTTACTAGATTATTTGATCCTGTCCACTTCGCCACCTCTGCAAACAATAATGAACTGGCTTTGGTCGAGTGACGTGAAAAAATTTCAGAGTTCCAGAGTCTTATCATAGATGAAAGCCAAATGCATATATTTAAACTGTACCAATTCTGAGAATTAATGCACTGAGAAATTTATTATATATATATATATATATATATATATATATATATATATATATATATATATATATATATATATATACTTAGTAGCAAACTTTACCACTGGGCACATATACCCATGGGCGTAATACTATTTAATCATACTATTTATTATACATATTTATATATTAATAGTCGGTTTATTTTAGACACCCTATACTTTCTCGATAAGCCAGAAGGCTGTTCAAAGCAGATTAACCAACTACAATAAATCAGCAATTACCATAATCCATTAATTAACACATGTGATCGTATATGAACTGAATATGAATTTCTTTCGTAACAAACTACGGTATAATTCACTTCATGGGTTCAAAATTATTCTGTAGGCAATGAAGGTTCAATGTTCTGAATATCATGCAACTATATATAAGAAAACTGTCAACAATGCAATTGCTCACAGAAAGCAACGGATAAAGATGATTCGTAAATGCAGCCAGGCGACAAAAATAATGCCATATAGAAATAACTTCGAGTTAAGTGGGAACGCGAAGTTTATTATTACTAATACTCTTATTACTAAGTTATATAAATGATCGTGGTTTTCCAGAAAGATATCTTACGATGTGAGTTATCTAAAAATCCATTTTTATTGGTCTAAACTAATATTTAGTCATAGTTAATTGTAAAGGAAAGGTCAATTTCGTGTAAACCATATCAATAAGTAATAGAGTAACAGAACACTAGCAACGAATAATATTAAATTCGGACGCAGTGGCGCTAGTAGTACGAAAACAACCTGTGCACGACTGAATATTCTTTGCACTGCTAATCATGTTTTTGCACTATTATTGTTAAATATAAGCCATGTACTATGTAATTACGGTACGGACCTACTATGAAATTCTTCACTAAGGAGTAACGTACTTATTATAACGGACCAAAGAGATAAATAAGCAAACATCAATACACTACACTGTCCATCAATAAATATAACATACTTTCACTCACACCTTACTCCTAAAAATCTACACATTCAATTATACACATGCACATTGCATTCCACTACCCCACAAAGCATATACTAATACATACTAATACATATTATCACAACATTTAACTATATATGAACCAAACAAGATTTTTGAATTCCACCCAATCGGCTCTATGAACTAAAAAGTGGTAAACATATAATCAGAGCCCAAGCCCTTCTACCAACTAAATCACGTTTTCAGGATACTATTAATGTCACTGAAAGGACATATCAAAACTGCCAATGACAAGGGCCCTTTCCTGAAGGGAAAGAACCCTAACGACAAATCGTTCAACCTATTTCGGTTGGAAGTTTGAGTCAATTCAGGAGTAAATGAGAATCCCTGTTTTAACGTTCACGGACATTGTGAAATTTAACTTAACTACACAAAAACCTAAACATATTGCAATGTAGAAAAATATCACATAAGCTACATACACAAAATACGTCTATAGATGGATAGACTACCGTAACCCTAAGCTGAACTTTTGGAGGGTGAAGGAAATTTCAAAGGGGAAAACACTAGTTTCCAAACCCTTAGTTTTAAACATCACTTAAAAAGAACCAGAAAATCGATGCACTTCACTCTGAATCCTGACTTCCATAGTTACTTGTTAATGGAAACATGGCGTCTTACTATTTTCCAACTGATTCAGAGTAAAAATTTCACTCAGGTGAGACTCTCAAGTGCTCTTCACTATTTAGTCCTTAATTGAAACTGATTTTACCTTGATTTTACTGCTTTCTCGTGACAAAATCCAAATTTTTCGAGAACCGAATTTACGTGGTAAGGCTTGATGCTTTCCCAAGTAGAGAATGAGAAGAATCGCGCCTTAATACTAGCGCTTCGCAAATAGTTCCAATCATAACAAAATGTTTTGGCGGCGAAAAATTATAAAACGAATGGAAAATAGCAAAAACTGGATAAAACCGGATCTTGATAGGATATGGACATCTCAGAGGGACGAAGGGGATCTAAATTATTCTGCCGAAAATCAGATTGGTGGATAGTTTCAAGAATTTCTGTCCAATTGCGGGCCTATGTTTTCGTATAGCATTAAGATGATAATTTCAATACTCATCCATTTAAAATGTCCTTATACGGGACTCATAATAAAACAATGTATAAATGAAGATATTATTCCCCAAAATATAATTTGTACTAGTTTATTCAAAGCTTCCACATTAATTTTGGTTTGAATAAGGGACAAATGAATATACTACACGAACCGAAGTTTGTTGGGCCGCTCCAAACACAAGTTCTATTATCTGTAATGGTACATTACAAGACAGACATGAATTGAAAAGAATAGGAAACTGATAATTGAGTCAGAAAATATTCATATGAAAAAGGCATTTACATTGTATTCCTTATGGTAGTTTAAGTAAACTCGAAGGCTCCACTTCTTCTTAACTTACGTAATTTATGTAGCTTGTAGGCGAATGGCAAGTCTAGAACTGAAGTGTACATATCAAGTGTGTGTTGAGTGGTTCTTTTTTGTACCTGTAAAACTGCGGAATGCAATGCGCATGTCTTTCATATTTCTTTGTCTGGAAGTTCCAAGTGTATGTGTGATGGAACAAAATAAGTTTTGGGCTTATTTCTACAAAATTGATTAGATTTTGGAAACAGCCCTGACCTTATTCATTCAACTTAAGACACTTGATGATTTGTACTCAAGCCATCTTTGAATTGTTTATATAAATTTTACCAAAAAATTAAATATTTACAATAATTTCGAAGCTTTTGAATTTGACATACTACAATATACATGATTTTGTCAAGCTTATTGAGGTCTACTGGTTGATATATGTATTTTTTTTTTTGACATTTTAAAAACATTGTGCTAATAATATTTTAGAATTTGCTTATGTTTGAAAGAAGTACAAAATCTCATTCAATCGGATAAATTATCAACCTATCTCGGAAGAGATAATCAAACAGGCGGACGGACAGATAGTCAAAACACAGGTGGACACTCAGAAATATTTATTGAATGGCATCCAAAGATGAAGGAAGAGGCCAATACTACAAAATCTACGTCTATGTAGGATTGAAGTGATGATATTCTGCGCCCGACAAACGATAATTAATTTCCACCTATATTTTCAGACAAAAATATAAAAATAATGGAAAATTGTGAGAATAAATAGTACAGATGTAGTTTACAACGAAATCTTTGTGCTACATCAATGATTTGCCTGCTAAATCAAATACAGTTATAGCTTAGCCTGTCATGTTAGCAAAATGGGACGAAGGGATCCGAGTGGACCACATGTGAATGTCCCCCGGTGGAGACAAAACGTCAGTATATTACTCGTATTTTATTTTTTTTTAATGGAGTTACGAGGTTTTGAAGAAATCCGAACTTGAGGGATCCCTTCATGAATTGAGCCCCTGGACAAACATATAATAACAGAAATAGGGGTAGAGATTAATGGTGAGAAGTGGCTTACATTTACCGGTGTATCTAACATGTCATACAATGTTATAACAGAACATAATCGATATTTGTACGTGTCCTGACTAATGCTTTTATATGTATATGTTCAACATTTTATGTAAAGTTTTATTCTGTAATAAAATGCATGAAATAGAGTAAATAAACGTAAAATGTTTACAATTTTTCATCACGTTCACATAAATACTTTCATTAAGTTTCTTTTCTCTTCCTTGCTCCGAAATTCTGCACATGTTTAATCGCCATAATCGTGAAATTTAAACACATCCAGAGCTTACTAGTGCTTTATAAATAATGAGCATAATAATAATAATAATAATAATAATAATAATAATAATAATAATAATAATAATAATAATAATAATAATAATAATAATAATAATAATAAAGGATTCCTTTTTTAGGATTTAGGATTTAGATTTCTGGGCTTTCGGCATCTAAGGCCATTTAGCCCGTCACGATTTGAGGAATGACGTCCCTCGGCGAGCACACAATCCGGGGAAAGGGAAGGAAGATAGGATTGGGGAAGGAAGGAAGCGGGCTGGGACCTATAAGTAAGGTACCACCAGGGCATTTGCCTGCTGGTGTGAATGAGAAAAACCCAGGAAAACCTCATTCAGGGTGACTGGCCTGAAAAAGCGTGTTACATTTCTTCGACCGAGTAACCCCACCGGGAATCGAACCCAGGACCTCTCGCACCGAAGGCGAGAGCGTTAGCGACTACGCTACGCGGGGCCACTAGTACCTTTTTTAAAATATGGTTGAACACCAGTATTTGAATGAAGAATACAACCTATGGCTTCTGGCAGTAATCCAATGTACGACTGTTCCATTGATAATGCCATCATATAAATCAACGAGCTGATACAGAAGTTCATTTATAACAACTCACAAACAATGAGTGGGACAAGGAAAAATATTATTATGTTACAAAGAACTAACATATAGACTTTTGAAATAAACATCTGAGTTTCTGCTTCAAGCTCTTTGCTGTTGGATTTTTTTACATAAAGGAACTTTTCGTGTTTTATTTACAACTAGTATTTCATATATGAGTCAACATTAATGTATATATGTGAAAAGTATGTGGTCTACCTAACGACTCATAAGAAATTCATTTTACAATTTCTATATATCCATTATGAGAATACTTTTATTTTTTTCCGAACTATGCCAGCACTGTAATAGCTCCGTATTTGGTTTACCATTGTTCACGAAATGTCTTCGATGTTTTCATTTTATTTACATAATTTCCTCATTTTTAGGATACTTCTTTTTTATATTCCTTCATTATTTTGTGATATTAACTGGAATACCCAACAGAGTTTTAGTGATTCCCGATTTACTTTTCAAGCTTTCTCCGAATATTATTCTCTGTGAGCTTAAAATACAATGATGTGAAAACCTTAAGGACAAGGTAGATAAAAACATTAACTATTGCGTAGTTAGTGGAAATGAATGAAAGGCAGGTAACATATTGCCAGAGGTCTCATACTCGTACACACGGAGCAAGACGTTGCGTGACTGTCAGCCTGACCGTAGCGCTGATAAATATACTCTACTACACGAAACAGTAGAATGAAAAGGACGAAACACTGTGTGCTGTTAAAGTGCGTTGTGCAGAGGTTACTCACAACTTGGCCCAAAGACGTTTGGATGACTTCACACGAATAAGCATCATCGGGATACTGGAAGAAGGACAAAGGTGTGACAAAAATGGCTTAAGAGTTTGGTGTTGCCCACAGCATTGTTTCACTTGCATGAGGAGCATCCCGAACAACGTACAGCATTGTGCGAAGAAGACGTGGTTCTCGACCATGCTCAACTACAGGAGAGGACTACCGTTACATTATGCAACAGACAAACAGGGGGATGTCAAACAGCAGATGGGATTCCAAACATATTTAATAACACTGCAAGGAGCCCAATCTCTCGCTTTTCAATAGCATGTGAATTCCATTGAGATGGTCTCTTTTTCTTCAAGGGCCATTACGTAATGTTCTATTGAAACCCACACATCGACGACACAGTTTCAGTTGGTGACAAGAACATCAGAACTGGACCAAAGAAGAATGGAATCACGTTGTCTTTTCAGATTAGATAAGATTCAACCTGAGTAGTGATTTTGACGTAACTCGCAATTAACCCAGGAACATTGTCGAACATGATCTTGTGTCGGCATAATGTTGTAGTTACATAATCATACCGAATTCATACGAGAGTATATTTCTTTAATGTGGTACACTCACCAGTCACGTTATTGTGACATTGTCCTCCTTCTACACGTGTGTCTATTCAGACATACAGCTGGCCCTGAAATCTTCTTGGATGGTAAAGCATGATTGCATCGAAGAGAGTAGGTGATGAACCTCTTGAAACAAGAGTATGTTCCTGCTCGCTGTTCCTGCTCGGAAGTGTCACTGTTCATCCCGTGTGAGTTTTCTATAAAAAGATGTTTTCCATCACGTTCTGATTAGTGTTGTGAAGGCCTGGAAAGAAACCGGAAATTTTGGGTAAAAACAGTTTTTTTTACCGTTTTTCCCCGAGCTTGAAAAAAACGGAAAAATTGGGAAAAATTGAAATTTTCGAATATGATTTTGAAATGAAAACTAATTTATATTTACTAGTTTACAGTTAAGATCATTGGGTATTTATGTTTCTTTTATTAAAATAGAGAAAATTTGTGTCAAAAATGTATGTGCACCTCTCTTTTAATGTTAACACCATGATAGAATGGAATTATGGCTACAAAAGATACTGAAATAAAATTAATTAAGATAGATGCATTTAAATTATCTTAAGTAATCTTATGAAGTTCCCGCTTTATGAGAAGGAAGAATTAAAATAACGGAGCCAGAATCGTTAATACCGGTATGTTAAAATGAAATATATATTTTATGGAGATATGTATATTATGTGTGCTGTGTAAAATTTGCGGAAACTTTGAATCCATTTAAAAAAAAAAAACTTTCGGAAATATCGGCAAAAACCGCAAATACAATTTAAAAACTATTTCTTCGCCTGATGTTAATCTTATTTGCTGTAACGTGTCTGCAGCATATATACAATGTATTTAGATAGCAGGAAAAGTACTTAAAGCAACAGGTTTTAAGTTTACTTTTTAGTTTTCTCATTTCTGGTAAAAAAAAACTCTTTATTTTTTGTATATTTTTAGAAGAACTCAGAAGGAGAGATTATCTTATTTACACATACATATATCCGCATACGTGTAAATTTGAGCAGCAAGAAATATATTAAAAACTTAACATGAGAAACTTCCCTTCGTTATTAATAAATACTAGCAAAATAAAAGCGTTCTTCGCACGGGGAGAATACATTTCATGTTGAACATAAAGGGCACCAAAACTGTCAATAATGTACTGGTACCCCAAAAACTATAAATTTGACACTAGTGTCAGTCATTTTCAATTACTTTTACGTTACCCTCCTCCTTTAGGAGTACTGATGTTGGCTTAATTTGGATTTACACGGCATCGGAAATGTCACTGTTCATCTCAATGATCCCGAAATGTATGGATTCGACACTAATATCGGCCATTTTCGGGGCACTCGGTCAAAAAAGTGTAAAACGCATTTTCAGATCAGCCACCCTAAATGAGTTTTCCTGGCATTTCCTCATTCACACCAGGCAAATGCCGGGCTGGTACCTAACTTATAGGTCCTAGGCCGCTTCCTTCCTTCCCTATCCTTTTTTTCCCTTTCCCCGGATTGCGTGCTCGCCGAGGGACGTCATCCCTCAAAAAACGTGAAGGGCTAAATGGCCTTAGATGCCGAAAGCCCAAAAATCTAAATCCTAAATCCTAAATCGGCCATTTTCGATCATTTTCCCTTCTCCCTCCCCCAAGCAGCAGCGTTAAATTTGGATTTAAACGGTATCGGAAGTGTCAATGTTCATCTCAGTGACCCCAAACACTATGGATTCGACACTAATATCGGTCATTTTCGATCATTTATATATATACATCTCCCCTTCTCCAATTTGCGGGGATGAATTTGGATTTAAACAGCATCGAGAGAGTCACTGTTTATCTCAGCTACCCCGAAAATTATGGATTTGACACTAATATCAACCATTTTCAATCATTGTTAAACATCTTTTTCTCCCTAAACTTGAGGGCTTGAATTTAGATTTAAAGAACGTCAAAAGTGTAATTGTTCATCTCAACGACCCCGAAAACTAAGGATTCGACACTAATATCGATCATTTTTCATCATATATATATATATATATATATATATATATATATATATATATATATATATATATATATATATATATATATATATATATATATATATATATATATATATATATACTTCTCACAATTTGCATTGCTGAATTGTGTAGTCCTTCTCACAATTTGGATTTAAGCGGCATCGGAAGTGTCACTGTTGATCTTAGCAACCTCAAAAACTATGGATTCGACACTAATGTCTGTCATTTTCATTATGTATTCCCCCTTCCTTCCTCCAAGTTGAACCTTCAAAGTAAAATGATAAAAAACATCCTAGGCCTAAACCCCATCTATGTTGAAATTTTTTTCGAGATATGTCTGGTTGTTCAAAAGTTGTTAAGTTAAAAATGTAGTCATTTTCATTCTTATAAAATTTGTCACACTAGAAAACAGGTATTTGTTTACATACAAAATATTGTGCCTAAAGTTTATATAGAAGTCCATATTACAATATTAAATAATAGTAATTATATGTTTTAGTGAATTAGTATTAGTGAACTTTTGCATACTGCTGTCTCTTTTAAGAAGTAATTTGGTTAAAATTAACAAAATTTCACCAGACCGAAGAGCACATTAAGAACTCAGTTTCATTCAAGAGCTCTATTTGTTGCAACAGAAATCCTTCATGATGGTAGATGTAGATGCAGCTGTTAAAGTCCTGTGATTAATGCACAACCAGGAATAAACGACTAAAAAAGCATATAAAGGAAATGAGTTCAGATTATTAATTTTCAAAAGAATGATTACAGCAGTTTTATTTTAGATTGCTTCTTTTTTAAATAGTTGCAATCTTGAAGTTTCTCAACTAATAACTTTCACGCATTTGAAGAAAAAGGATTTCATTAATAGTAAAATTAACCTGATACGAAGATTTTTGTTATTTTCCCAAATTTTTCGGAAAGAAACCGGAAGAAATGGTTTTTTACCAATGGGTTCAAAATTTCCGAAAATTTTACAACACTATTTCTGATACACCATGGACTATGCAGTAGTTGTCAACAACGCTGGTGTAAGAATAAAACTCCATACCAAAACAACTCATTACCAACTTTATGAGTATTATGAGAGCACATTGCAGAGCTGTCCATGGTATCACACACTCTTCCAAGGACCATTTAACTTCTTGTGTAATATCAGGAAGCTACAAGGAGTCGCAGTTAGTTCCTTCAGTGTAACTTGCTGTCTTTCTCTAGAAAAGTGATATTTTTGTTATTCTAATCACATGGTTTTGTCTCTTGTTTCTTGTATCATACTATAGCACTACTTTATATGTATGATTCAAGTTTCACCTATCTATGTCATTAGGAGTAACGTAGTATGGGAAACTTACTTTCGTCCTTAAGTTTTGTATAGCAGTGTATTTCGATTTTGACATTTTACAGTAAATCCAGTCAATTGAATTTCCATGCAGTTTCATAAAACGCCTGCAGTGTTCTGGAACCCACTTAGCACCCTAATGTTTATGCGCTGCATATGATGTAGGCGTTAAGCTTCAGCAACATGTAATTCATGAACAATATTAATTAGTTGCGTGTTATTTTATTTTCAATTTTATTTTCTGTACATACCAATATATATATATATATATATATATATATATATATATATATATATATATATATATATATATATATAACTTTCTAATAAATATAAAAATTTTCATACAGTTAAATTAATTTGCTAATCAATATGTTTAAACATTACAAAACATATATGTTTGTAACAAAACAGATCGCCATCCTTATGTGTTATATATCATAGTTTGAAGTGCGTACAAAAATAATGAAAAGTGATGTTGAAAGCAGCTGCATAATTTTAATAACTTTCGCAAATGCATAAAGTGAACAAAATACAAAAGATTTCTCAAATGTTCGTAATATAAAATGCACATGGTTTATTTCTTGGAATGCTTACAATTACTTGTTTTCAGACGAACAAAGAATATATAGAACTTTAAAATATCTCACTTGCATGACTTCAGTTTCTTAACTATAATATTGCAAGAGACCCTAGTTTGATACCATTTAACGTGAACTTGTGGTGGGAAACATCGTTTGCCAATAATATTGCAACGAAAACTTCGATCCCTTACTCCATTTTCTATTCATTAACTCTTCTATCATCAGATATTTTCGTTCATATTGCTTCTCGTTTTTGATACAGATCATAACATGAATCATTTAACTAGTGAGTTCGGACTTGTCCTCCTGGGCTTATGTAGTTATGCAAATTCCATTGTTAAAAGATTACTTCATGTATTAACCCTTTAAGTCACGAATTTTTGCTATATGGTAAATATATATATATATATATATATATATATATATATATATATATATATATATATATATATATATATATATATATATATATATATATATATATATATATATATAAACTTGTTTTATAACGTTATGTGGACGTATTAAACGTAAAATACAGGAAAGTTTTAAATTTCACTTACAGGTTGCAAGATTCGGAACGTGCAATATATAGGACACCGTGACTACCATTACCTCGGAGAGTCCCATATAGGACATCGTGACCAGCACCTTATATTATGTATTTGTTGCGTAATGTGATACAAATATATAAGTATACATATAACTAAAGCATAAATCTTCATATTATACTCAGATTATAACGAAAATTCTCATTCGACCATTACTTTCCATGGAAAGAACTGAAATAGTTTTTGACTTTTGCAATACATAGTGCTTCTTTGCACTTGGAACATACAATATATGTTTTACCTTGTAAAATATTCATTGTAGCTTTGGAAAATTCAACATTACTAATAAAACTCCAACTGACCAAATCAGTATATATATTTTAAAATTATATATTTGTGTTACAGTTTCGGCTATGTAACATAGCCTTCCTCAGACACATTATGAGAGAAATATCCAATTTTGATAGCTTATATACAATCTGGATGCAAGATACGCAAACTTTCTCTTTTGCAAACCATAAACTTTTAATTGGCTCTAAAAAGTACATTTTGAATTATTGTAAACGTAAACTTTTAATTGGCTCAAAAAGTAAACTTTTAATCACTGTAATCACCTACTCCTCTTCGTATAACCCTGTCTTCCAGATAGCATGAGAACTTCAACATACTGACGAAAATGAATGAGATCTATCATCTTCTTTTGGGGAATTTTTGATTGTTTGCCTTTCCTCCGATATTCGAGCCAAGAATTACTAATGACCATATCGCATGCGCAAACAAACGTAATGTCCACTTTCTAGACCGAATGAAGGAACGCTATAATGCAATTAGAAAATTAAATTTATCCCCTTCTCCCCTGCTCATTTTATAGTGTTTTGCCCCCTCTGGTTTAGGAACTTCAACATATTGGTCTGCTTTCTTGTCCCATCTTCTGCATGTGCCTTCGTTTGTAATTCCAACAAAGTTATCTACGATAAGTTAATTTCGAAACCCTGGCACCCAGTACACTGTAACCCGAGGATGGCCAGAGTTTCCCATGATAAGATGTATTCCAAAAATAGTTTCAATTTCATCAATATTCGTGGAACGCGAATTCACAACATTCTTTGAACTGCGAACAAGTTTGTGGCAAAAAGCATATCCTCAAGGATATCTGAAGTAAAATACCTTGAGTTGGATATCGTAACTTCACGGTATACACACAGATTCCACAGGCGGTGTCTCAAAGCTGGATACTTGTATCCAAGTAATATAATTTTTCTCGGTCAGTCCTTTGGAACAAAAACACTGCTTCCGAAATTCCTTTTCAGTTAGACACGTGTGGACATTGTTGGTAACACTTTCGCTAACTGATTGCTTACTATTGACGTTCACATAAGCAAGATAATTGAATCGAGACCCGGATCGTTGTCTCGTACAGGATTTGATTCCAATACTTCGACGTGCAGTAATGATTCAGATTATTCCCCTGGAGAATAAGCTTTAAAAATCCTGGAGCTCGTCACACAAATCTTTTAAATCTGATATATCGCCAGTTTCCATCAATGACAGAATTTCATCACAATAGAAAAATGAAATGTAATCTTTAAGTTTTACGTCACACGTCTATTGCCGGTTAGGATAAAGGAGACGGTGATGATGAGAGATGAGTGAAATGGTGGAATGAAGAAAGTGGAAGGAAACGGGAGAACCCCGAGAAAAGCCATGAGCACGGTGTTTGTCCGCCACAAAGTCCACACGGCGAGAGCTGGGATCGAACCAAGGACCCCAAGCACCAGAGGTGAACGCTCTACCACTGAGCCACCGCGCCCCCATTCATCACAATTGAGTTTCTTTCTTTTTGCTCTAACTCCAGGTTTACCTTTCCCACAACACCTGAAGTATTGTTCGTCCATTTTTGAACGAAAGATAAAACCCTTCAAATATGTAGCATGGAACTTAGCAAACTGCGTACACAATGCTTCGTTCACGTGTAAATCATTTTCGGATTCCGAGCCGAGCAGGTAAATAACAGTCACATTGTCCTATATCTAGCACGATTTTTAAGAACACTTTGAATGAAA
Organism: Thermobia domestica; assembly: GCF_964235325.1. Lineage (NCBI taxonomy): Eukaryota > Metazoa > Arthropoda > Insecta > Zygentoma > Lepismatidae > Thermobia > Thermobia domestica. Next base: position 147,488,548 of record NC_137455.1, on the reverse strand, counting down.
CAGTTAGAGTATAAATATCTCAAAACTAATTGATTGGTATATTTTGTATCTAATTTATCAGGAAAAAATCAAATTCTCCAATTTTCTTTAGTTTTAAGGCTTTCGACCTGTTTTCGGCGGAGCACTTCTTCGATTTCATTGTTTAATGAAATCCGCTTCCAAAGCATCCATTACAACAATTACAATTTCGTATAATTGTTGTCAGAACTTCAAAATACTAGAAGACAAACCTTTAAAGATACGACGGGATCAATAATAGTATGTGCAATGAAAATTTAAAAGAAAAAGGTTTATATTCACTGTCCTATTTATAGGACAAGGTGACTGAAAGAGTTAAAAAGAGGTAAGCATTTCAAATACCGATTACATGGCACACAAATGTTTAAAGTTTCTATTTTAAGATGAATACAGCATTTATTAATATTGTTAAGTTCAACTGTTTGCTATTTGTTCTTCTTGTATTACTACAGAAAAAAATAATAAAAACTATTTCTGGAACGAAACATTCATTTATGTTCGTCGTCGAAGTATACAACTAAAAATGTTAACAGCTTTCAGTGTATAAGATCTTGATAAAATCATGGCAAATAATGTTTTCTTTTCAAGGTCAGAGCGAATAAGTTTCCAACACAACCGAGAACCGACGACCATCCTCGGAAGATATCTCAGAGACCTAATCTATATTCGAACACCATCAGGTTGCATTAATAGGATACTACGAATACTAGTCTCACTTGGTATGAAAAATGTTAAAATATTTACTTTGAACGCAGTACATTAGAATTCGTTTTTTAACGTCAAATAACTATTTCAGGATTATTGATAATCAGTTATATGGTCTAAGTGTCGAGATGACTATTTTTCTGTGTAACGAATTAAATGTACGCCAGCAGGATAGATAATATAATTTCGTAGGAACATCTGATAAACGAATTTGTAGGAACGAATCAAAACAGCTGACGAGTTTAACGCTTATGTGAGAAACTGACAGAACAATTTGTTATTGGTAGTGTAACAGAAATCAGAGTACTCTAGGCGGTCTATGTTGTTAGCTAATATTAATAAAATTAGAATGCATTGCAAACGGGACATAGAGTCAGTCAGCGTCGACACCAAGCCAGTAACCTCCAATCATCTGAATGGCAAATATCTACCCTTCCAAACCTGCCAGTAACATCTCAACCTCTGCTTACAAAAGAACAGATGATTCGAGACAATTCCCTAGTGCAGCCGACAAATCGACATCGTTAGACTATTTGTACTCTCCGTTGAAAGCTGATTTTGCCAATGTTTGTAAAACAATCGACAGTGAAGTGTCAAAGCTATTGACAGAGTACAATATCCTTATCTTTCGGTGGAGCACAGGAGTGTAAGTGTGATGGTGTGGAGTACAACTTGGATATGTGGTTGTGATAATCTTATTTCTCCGATGAGGACATCAATGATGGGGAATTCGTTAAGTTTTGTAAGTTGGATAACTAACTTCCTTTGAAACGTGGACTGCACAGAAGACTTACAAAAGGGCAAATCTGAACATTCACTGAGAGAGACAAAATCATGTTCGACTCTGCCGTGGTCCAACCAATCTCTGACATGAGTTCTATAGGAAATGCTTTACATCTGCTACGAAAAAATCTCCACAAGTAACCACACAGACTAGCGAACAAACAACAGATACTTGGATCACTTTCTAACGCTAGGTCAACTATTACATGATACTATCAATGATTAATGGAAGCAATTCGACTTAGTGTTGAAGTTTTAACATGCAGCCAAGTGTGTCTTTATCAAATAAATTCTCAGCATTTACAAATACAAAATACGAGTACTCTATTATCAGAGTACCATCATCTGTGTACTGGTGTACTCTATTATCTGTGTACTGGTACTTAACAATGACCATATGTTTATCTTTTTGAAGGTATATTTACTTGTGCCATAGTACTATATATACATCTCCTTGCTTTGGATATAAGATTGAAATAATAAAAGATTGAACTATTTAACATCGGAACTTATAAATTTTATAAAAGAACAGTGTGCCAGTAATCCCTATTCCTACACGAATACTCTATCTGTGCCCTTTCTTGGCTAAATGTCTAACCTCATATTTTCTAAGTCCGTGAGAGCTCCCTCGCGTTTATATATGGTTAGCGTACTGAAGTCTATATATGGTTCCGAAATCACGAGTTCGTTTCTCACTTGGAGCCCAGGTGATTTGGATCTTAATTAAAAATAAGTTGTACGACTTATATAGCATTGCTGCTGAATGGGATACTATATTCCTATTCCACCAAATTTAAGTGCGTAGTCCATCATTCGAATACACTTGAAGGTTATAGCTCTCATAAAAGTACCAACAGTTACCAATTTAGAGAACAGTTTAAACGTTTCGAGATTGAAAAGGAGTTGAGTTGATTTTGAGTTTAACTTCCCTTTCAGCAGCTATTTTATATGAGACGGGACCTACTAATTAACGTGAAATCCGAATCACATGAACTCCCGCCGAAAAGAGACAGAAAAGGAAGTCTAAATCCAATCAATCAGTAAATTACTATGTTTTTCATCCTTAAATGTTACAACCTATATTCTGTTGTGTGTTCTTTATGGTAGTATAATGTATGATATTACTTACAAAGGCATATAAAAGAGTAGAAATTTCTAACTCACCGTCGATGAATGCATATTACTGTAGGAAGTAACGAAAAATTTGGAGAGAACAGTTCTTTCGTCACGAAGTAAGATATCTAAAACGATTTTTGATACACTTATTCTAAACTAGGATGAAGGAAAGGTCAAGTTTTCAGCCGAGAATATGAAATAAATCTCTGAATCTAAGAAGATAGAATTCGGTATATCCTAATGAAGCTCTCCATTAACAGTAAGGTAACAAGTTTTCTACCATTTGAGAAAATTCCCCTCTTCAAGGGGATAAAAGAGAGTCCTTTCTGTAATATTCATATTTTCCTTAATTTACTTAGAAAGTTATAATGTCAGGATTTGTTTAAGAACGATGGAATCTTATCTATAAGGGGAGCGCCGCTTGACTTTTAAGATTGTGATGTAAAATTCAGTATAGAGATTTACAACTGAAAATAAAGAAATATGTGTTTTAGCGTTTAGAGAATTCCGCTTTTGATGGATGAAAGAATGGTAATTATATATTAACCATATTTCCCTTTCATTATCCAGGAAGTGCGGAATGTAAGGATTCGCGTAAGATGAATTTTGTGATATTAAGTGTAGAAACTCTTAATAAAATGTAATGAAATGTTTCAAAAACTCCTCTCCAGAAGAAGGAAAGTAACACATTACTGCAGTACCCACATTTTCTTTTTTAATTCAGAAGTTTCCAAATGTGAGGATCTTTTTAAGTTGGAGAAGTGATATACAGTATATAAACTCTTAATTAAAAGTGAAAGAATATCCGTTTAAGTATTTTCGAAGTTATAGGTGGAATGTAGTCCATTACTGTACTATTCAAATCTCTGTTCCTTTATTCACAAAATGCCAAGAGTGAAAATTCGCTTCAGTTGGAGGTGTGAGATACATTATGTGAACTCGTAAAGGAAATATATATTCCAGTGTTTTCAAAAGGATTGCTACGGAAAACGGATTATGTTATACAATATTGAAATTTTCTTTCTCTGTCCTAAAAATTCACAATGTGAGCGAACATATATTTAAGCGTTTACAAGAATTCCACTTCGGAAGTGGTAAAGGGATAATTACTATAATATTCAAATTTCCTGCTTATATTTATTACAAATTATTCTTTCATAGTGAAGAAGGATACTGTTACTAGTATTTAATACTCACAGTAACGAAATGGTGCATCTCTATATGATAATTTTAGGACTTGTATATTTAGATATTTTTGTATCTAACCTAGCAACTACAAAACTCAATTATTACAATTGCAATTGATAATAATATTTAATGAAAAATGACCAATTACAAATCAAGAATATTGTAAAATTAAATATTCTTAGTTCTTGTTCAGAAAACATATTTTCCATGTATTTACCTAAGTGTGAAACAACGTAATCGTTTTCAATTCTGTTGGGTTTGGTGTATTAATTAAGACTTTCGCCTGTAATTTCCATAACATTATAAAAATGTGTCAATAATATAAGAAGACATTATTTATGTATTATCCACAAGCAAGCATGCTTCTTTCCAACTGAGTGTAGCTACTTTTAAGGGGGATTTTCCTGATTTTGATAAGAATAAACGCGATGAACGAATACGTATTGCTTAGACAGATGCATCATGAGAGACGCCGAACTAACCGAGCCTCACTCCAGTATCGATTATCTGTCATCAACGTTACTACATCAAGTGAATTTTTTACGCAAGATAAATTTGAAAACTTTATATTGAGATTTCACCTGGAACCAGATTTAGAAAACATGAATATTTATATCCTGTTGATTTACAGAGTTCGATGATGATTATTTAAAAGGAAAGCATTTAGCGTGTTATATGTTTCACTACCGGTAATTTACATTTTAGCCTTTCATGTGGCAATATCTGTATATTAGAAGGCAAATATCAAGACTGAAACTTCTATAATACCAGGAAACTGTTTTGTTATTGACAGATATCTAGTATGAAATACAGTATGAAATATGAAATATATAGTATATAGTATGAAATACAGTATCTAGTATGAAATACAGTAATGCAAAAGTATTTTCTAATATTGATAGATCACTACTTCGTTTGATACAGGCGATACATACCTACATTCCTATTTTTATTTCAACAATCGTTCTCAAGCTTGAATAAAATCTTTACACTTTGTTAGTGACATTATCATATGGAAATAAAAATACAAATGTCAATATAACTCAATCTTTATAGTAAAAATTTGTATTTTGCGTATTGAAAGTTTGAAGTTGTATCACTCTCATTTGTGGTTCGTGCTAAATTAGTTGCAAAACTTCTAAAAACAAATTTTCAGTGAACTCCGTTGAATTTGTGAAACATACATATGGGTGATTCTACTGTCCTTTCTACATCGAAGAAAATTGTCTTATTTAAAATTTGTTGACCTTGCATGTCTACTTTTCTGTTGATTGTACGTGCTACACTTTAAATTTACATTCCATCTAGCCTAGATAGCGTCAAAAGATGTTAAGCTCCAGAGTCACACAAAATATAACTAAAGTATTTTCTTGTGGCTAAGTGGTAAATGTGTATGTTTCTAGTGACGAATTCTCGGATTCTATTTTCAAACGAACTTCATTTTTAAGCACTAGTCATTGATTCAGAATATAAGGGAGATTTTGGTAGGAAGTTTGCTTGTTTCAACTCCAATAGCCCGAATTGTTACAATATTAAAAACTACAATAAAAGATAATACTATCAATTTATTTTATTAAAGAAAGAACTATTTTTGCTTAGTTAACTTGCGTATATAAAGTGGCGTTAAAGTCCAAACCAAGTTTCAATTTGTTATAAAAATTGAGTGTGAATAATAAATATTGTTTATTGTTTAATTTAAAACGTTTTCTTGGTTACTAAGTATCTGTTTCTATCCACTCTCAAAGAATTTACATAAACTAAAGTGAGGTAGAACTATTCCCTCCTATTGTTTAAGATACGTGACTTTGTTAGTGACAGTATCATATGTGTTTTCCTTCCATTCTGGATTCACTTCTCTCTCTCTCTCTCTCTCTCTCTATATATATATATATATATATATATATATATATATATATATATATATATATATATATATATATATATATATATATAGGGTGGTAGGTAACTCCGCCGACAAACTTTGGGAGGCGATTCCTTATACCAAATGAAAGAAAAAAGTTCTAATAAACATGGTCCGAAAAATGCCTCCTTTCAGAGTTATGATCCAATGAAAATTCGAAAAATCATTTTTCAAAACTCCCTAACTTAGAAACTATAGGACCTATCCCAAGCGGTTTAAGGAATTATACAGGAAATAGTATGTTCTCTATTTCAATATCCATGCTTTACCATCTTCCGTTATCGGTGAAAGGAACTGTGGAAAGGAAGTTGAAGTATAGGGATACTCCTTTAAGTACTAATGGTGCGTTCGTTTCGCTGGTACCAGTGAATTCTGAAACATGAATATTTAGATAGAGCGTATACCAGATCCTGTGTAATTCCTTAAACCGCTTGGGATAGGCCCTATAGTTTCTAAGCCAGGATGTTTTGAAACGTGATATTTCGAATTTTCGGTAGTTCATAACTCTGAAAGGAGACGTTTTTCGACCAATGTTTATTAGATCTTTTTTCTTTCATTTCGTATAAGGAACCGCCTCCAAAAGTTTGTCGGTATATATATATATATATATATATATATATATATATATATATATATATATATATATATATAAAAGATTTTATGTTGCCCAGGATATTGTTTTAGATTAAGAGTCCTATAACGTAAAATTAGTTATTTTCAAAAGTACTAAAACTTCACAATAAAAATTTAAGATCATAGCTTTCTTAAACTTTGAAAATAATACAAAATCTTTTAATAACCGGGAATTGAATTGAGTTTTACGTCTCTTTCAGTAGGGAGGCTATATGAGAGGGGACCTACTGATTAACGTGGAATCCAAACTACATGAGCTCCGCCGGGAATCGAATCCGGGTCTCCGACCTGATAAGACTTTTCTAAATTGTACTTATAAGTGAAGATCAGATTTATCGTGTTATGATCTCGTGTGCGAATTTTGCGAACTTCTCAATCTTTCGATAATTTGACCAAAGCTCGTATAATTTCACTTTATAAAGGTAACCAAGAAAATTCTGTCGCTTTTTGTGGGGGTCTGTGTTCCGTTGACCCTCACAATGTGAGTTGAATGCGAATGGAGAGCAGAAGGTCAGTTGTTGGTATGGGTATATCCAACATATTACCTGGTAGTGGCAGCTCAGTTACGCCGTGAACTTGCTTAAGGACAGAGTAAAAACACACGACCTCCACAGAGCGTCGTAAGCGCGTGTATGCTTACGAGTTCAAACAGGGATCAAACGCCGCTGCAGCGGGGCGGAAGATATGCCAGGAGTTTGGTGAGAGTGTTATGACTACACGGTCATGCACCGGTGGTTTAACAAGCTTAAGGACAATGAAGAAACATTCGACGACGCACCACGTACCGAAAGACCAAAACATGTCCAAAATGAAGATCTGCAGGCAGCAATTGAGGCAAACAGTAGCCAGACATGTATGGAACTGGGACTACAATTCAGTGTGAGTGGAGAAACCATTCGGGAACACTCCATTAACTTGGGAAGCACTACAAGTTGGGTCGATAGATCCCACATGACTTGACTCCGGGCTAGAAGGCAACGCGAGTAGACAGTTGTGTTTCTTTGCTGTGTCGTCTGAGGAAGGAACCACTTGTGGACAGAGTGTTGGTATGTAATGAGAAGTGGGTCCCGTACGAAGCTACACGGCGCCGTCATCATTGGTTAGTATCCCAAGAACCGGTTTCAAAACAGCCGAAACCAGCACTGCACCAGAAGAAGTAGTTTTGTGGACTGCTCCCAGCATCGTGCATTGGTAACTGCTACCAGCTAGTCAGAGCATTAATGCAACTGTGTAGTGTCAGTAGTGAGCAATGTTCAAGAAAAACTCAAAACTCGGGGGACAGCACTTATGAATCGCAAAGGGGTCCTCCTATTACAGGACAACGCTAAGCCCCACGTACCTCACTATTCTACACCTTAGATAGGAAACACTATTGAATCCACCATAAACCCTGGACATTGTAGCGTCCGATTATCACTTCTTTCATTCCTTGGACAATCACCTTTGAGGACGCCAGTTGAAATCCTTTTAGAGGTGCAAAGTTTACTTGATACATTTTTCGTTTCACGGCCTATTATGTTCTACCCTAATGAAATCTATAGCCTTCCAGAATTTTGGCAGACGGTCGTCGATGCTGATTGGGACTATTTTTGATCTTCCAGGTACGTCTTAGTTGACATATCGATGTTTGAAATTGGTGGGGGGGAAAGCGACAGAATTTTCTTGGATACCTTTATAGATACTTCCATTAGTTGCAAATTAGAAATTCAGAGTTGATTACACGTGGACTGCTAACGTGATACGCTGAACAAACTCTCTTGAAGGTGAGATAGTGTGGTGTGAAATTGCTTACTGAAAAGAGCTCTATGCCAAGATTAGTCGGTATGCCCAGCAATTATGCCATATTTAAGCCTTGGTCGTGTGTCGGAGTTTATGTTAATTGTTGGTCGCACAATTCTTAACCTCGGTATTGTATAAATACGCAAAACATAAAACCTCAATTCAACAATCCCCTGTGCTTTTCTAAAATGCTCTGTTCTAGGTGTTAAACCCTTAGTATTAACGGGCAGTGTTTTTACAGTTTTACAGTTTTGCGGTGGTATTAGTGTTTTACAGTTTTACACTAATATATTTCGCACATAATTCCAGTAATATTATTAGATTGTAATATTTTTAAAGTACTGAGAACTTAACGTAGAAATTTGAAATATTGTATTCTTGATCGTAGCTTTTGAATGTGGTGTAGCATTCACCGTTTATTGAACAATCTTATTTTGGTATGCGTGTTTCAGTTTGTATTTTTTTAAAGAAAATGTCATATATTGTTCCGAGTTAAGAAAGAGACAAACATCTTAGAAAATACATCTTAATTGTTTTATTTTAAATATATTTTCATGAGTGTTGAGTTATTCACTTGAAGAAAATATTGTAAGAAAGATGAAAATCTAATGTCTACTAAGGTCGATTTTTCTTTGAAGATGAAAGCACGTAAAATCTTTACGTTAGCAATTAACATGCGACTTAAGACTATTACTTTTATCAGCTGGATAAAAATTATGTTCTTTTTATTATTTTATAGCTAAGTGTTACCATTTTGTTTCAGAGAAAAGGACTACTTTATTGGGACTCTTTCTACCAGTTGATATGTTTGTCAGAAGGACGCGTATAGGTAAGAGGGTACACTTCTTATTCAGAAACTCTCTTGGACCCTTTTAACCGCCGCACTGAAGTGTTAAGAATCGATTTCATGCCAATGTAATCTCTTTTCGGCTGACTGGCTGATTGACGTGGGGAACCCAGTTGCATTCATGCAATTCGATTACGTTAACCTTCACTGGCTGAAATCATTATTATCTTTTTATATAGCAGCCTTTGAATACACTCCATGTGTTTTCCGGTAATAACATATATTTTTGTGTAAGATAATATGCATTCTAATACAAGTAACTTAAAGTACTTTGAAAATACGTAATAAACAAATACGTTAGATTTACCCAAAAAATCCATTGGCAGCAAAATGTGGATCAAGATACGTACATTTCTTTTGTAATCTTCCAGAATATTTCGCCCTGAGGAAAGTGAAATTCATTGAATATATTAGTTAAATATTTTTGGTTTGCTTCTTTGACGTATAATAATTCGTTCAGATCCAACTATATTACAGTAGAAGTAGCCTACCAAAGATCAAATCTATACCTGTACGTATTTAACACAATACGTTCCAGTCATGTAGTTGAAACCTCGAAGTTTGCCTATAGTTATTCATTATTATTATTGTATATACGTACTTCCTTCTTAACTTTGATGTTTAAAGTTCTTGCTGTTAATGTAATTTACTATGTGAAGCTGATTTACCTCCTGATTCTATTCGAATGACAAATATACCGGTACATGAGCGATATTTTAATAATTTCAGTTATATTTTTTGATAATATGTACTAGAAGGTACCTATATAGTTTCTTCTCTCAAAATTATATGCCTTAGAAGGGAAAATAATCATTTAAAGATGAAAACAAGTCAAAGTCTTTGCGTTATAGGATTAAGCACTAATGCCTTAATAAACATCTTAATTTTCAAAATAATTGACTTAATGCATGTCAGATTAGATTAAAACTTGATAAATAATTTCCCATTAATAATTTGATACAGAACACTTTTATCAGCTGAGCCTTTAACTTTTATAATATATTTTCGACAATTCCAGAACGTTAACGAGAAACATGTGATCCAACGATGAGATATACACCAAACGATAGATCTTTTTAAGCGGAACAAAATGATATACCTGACTATAAAACGTCATCTGGAGATCTGGAAATCTGGAGAAAACCGAGAAAAATAAATTTCTTTTCAAATATAACAATTGGTGCTGTACGAGAAACGTGAAACTTATTGAAGTAAAAGGAGTGATGTGTATCTACGCAATAGGAATTCATACTCTACGTTTACACGTAAACAATACGTAGATAATGTAAACAATGTACACTATGTAATTGATGTCATCATCAGAGGTATTCTGCCATTATTGGCAAGTTACTTGCTGTAACTCAGAACATCCATGCTTCACGGTATTCCGCTAATCTCTTCTTCTTCACGTATGAGTAATCAATGAAGACAATGTGTAATCTATTTTATATCCAACTTTCGAAGTTTCCAATAATATAGAACATCTAGTACTTAAAAATAGGAAAGAACACGTTTTTGTGGTAGAAATTAAGACGAGATACTTGCACTCAGAAATATACTTCTGTGAAAATAGTGTTACTTTTCATTTCCTAAAATAAGTATTAGAAATAAGATCATAGTCATTAGGAAACTGTCATGTGATTATTGTCACTCGTAGACGATGTTATCTTATATATAAAAGAGAACGCACAAATCCTTTGTTCCCTCATCACGCTAATACGGCTGAACCAATTTCTTTCATTTTTGGGGGGTTATTAGGATTTGGACCCTAGATGGTTTTTATCATATCACTTTAATTTTTAATTACCAGTGTCTTGAGATAATTGACCATTCAAGTGTCCATAACGTACAAATCCTTTGTTAGTTCATCATAGGTAAAAATAAACGTATTTATATGCAACCCGCATGACCGTGTCACTCGGCGGGTTAACATAAATGACAGGCGATATAATGTTAACATTTACTGCAATCTACTATGGTTTTTATCATATCACTTGAAAGCGAAAAAGTAAAAATTATCTAAGTAACAAAGTTTATTGCGTTCCGGGGTGACCGCAGCGAAGCGGGGTGAACGCTGCTAGTTGTTAATATGTGATAATACTTGTTTTTTAGTTACTGTATAATAAGAAATGTTTCCTACTTCGGAAAATTGCAATACAAAGAATGTTTCTTTTAAATAATAAAATAGGGACAAATGCGCAGTAATCATATTTTCTTTGCGCCACATCTTTCGGAAGAAATAAAAGCGTTTCGGTAAAATAATTTACTATTTCTGACAGTGGCGTATTTAAGGGGAGCTTCAGGCCTTAAGCCCCCTGCCGAAATTTTATTTACTACATTAAAGTAAATGAAAGGTCTTGCAGAATTTTCACATTTCAAGGAATCAAGTTAGCAACGTCCCCCCGGAAACAAAATCGTAAATGTGCCACTGATTTCTGATTAACGTTATTTGTTTCATTGCTTTTTAAATTATTTTATTGTATTATTATTTTGTTATTTTTTATATCGTTCGACATACTTTCAAATTGCGAATATAGATTCATTATATAAAGACTTGCATATACAGAAGTAATATTGCATATTTGGGAGAAGTATAAAATAGTTCCGAAATGTCTTCAGTTTTTTTTTAATTATTCCTTAAGTTCTTATTAAGTCTTTTCTTATTCCTTTAGTGCCACCTATGGAACGTTTAGTAAGCTCATCAAGTATGTTGTATTTGTGCTTCTGTGCAGTTGCGGATTTATATTGGATTGCATACCAAATTATATTAAGGAACCAGATACCTTATATTACTTTAATTTATAATCTGAAGGGAAATAATATATTCTTATTCCTTTTTCTTTGTGAAATACTAGATTTCACCATAATTTTTCAAACTTGTGAACACATATATTGTAGTTATTTTCATGTCGATTTTTTCCTGTCTGTGTAAGAAAATGGCATTAATTATAATCTATGTTGTTTACATATCTACATTAGGGATGGTACCGAGACCGAGACGGTCTTTTATATACCGAGACGAGACCGAGACCGAGACCGAGACGGAGCTCTATAAATCGAGACGAGACCGAGACGAGACTTAGGTCAGTCTCGAAAGTCTCGGTCTCGTCTCGAATATTGATAAAGATACCTATTAAGATTGAACTTTACTCAAAATTTATTTTGTTGCTGTGTTAGATAATATGGGAACGGTTGACTAATGTTCAGTGGCGTATTTAGGGGGTGGCTATCGGACTTAGGCCCCTCCCGAAAGAAATTTGTGATCATTTTTTCGCATTGCACGTACTACCCAAATGTTTCTTACTCGTTCTCAAGTCTCTCCCGAAACAAAATCTACTGCTGATGTGTATAGCCTTCTCCCTCTCTCAACACACACACACACACACACACACATATATATATATATATATATATATATATATATATATATATATATATATATATATATACCAGTGGATCCAGGATATGATCGAGGAAGGGGCTAAACCATAGTTTGACATTTTATCAAGTGTAAAGAAAGAAGTAGGATTGAAGCCCATTTTATACAGTGTATAGCTGAGCGTCAAGGGTAACTATAACCCCTTCAACCCTCCCCTGTATATCTTATCTAATATAAGTAAAAAGAAGAGTTGGTTTGTCTGTGTGTCTGTGTGCCTGTCTTTCTGACTGCCTGTGTGCGGCCTGGGGACCAGACGAGAGTCCAGGAGTTACCAAATTTGGGTGACGGGTATCATGGCCTAGTAATCAGACCAAGAAGAAGCGTTTTTTTTTTAATTTTGGACCAGGGGGTCTTGGGGGGGGGGTTTCGGGACTTGTAAAAATAACTCAAAATGACCGATATTAGTGTCAAATACATAGTTTTCGCGGTTGCTGAGATAGTGATATTCCCACAGACCTTGGCTTCCAAATACTGGTCCCAGGCGAAAAATGGGTATTTCATCTAGTTATATATATATATATATATATATATATATATATATATATATATATATATATATATATATATTAAAATGCTGAATTTTTTAACATGCTGTGTGAAATATGGAAGGGGAATTTTTTCCAGATACTTTGCAATACCACTAGATAAACAAGCAGGGTTGCCAACGCAACATAAAGTTGTAATTTCTCAAATTGCACTACGTATGATATTACATATTTCTGTTCAGTTAATTGAATTTAACGTCTCTTTCAGAATAGAGGCTATATGAGACAACCTACTGATTAACGTGGAATCCAAACCACTTGAGCTCCCGCTGGGAATCGAACCTGGGTCTCTCACGCCAAAGGCTAACCGCTTAGCCACGAAAGAGCTCTACGTATTTCTAATTTAGATATTAAATAAAAGCAGCAAAGCACATATATTATTCAGTATAACAAAGGACAATACATATCACTAACATCAACATTTTGGAGATCTCTACTAACTCAAATGGCTGGAACATTATAACATTAGTGTTCAGTAGTTTTAATTACAAGTCGCAGTTACTTTATTTTAAGCAGTGTTGCGAATTTAAATAAATTGCTAAATATTATTATAAATATAGTGCAAATAACTTAGCTAAACTGCAAAATATTTTAAAATTACTCGTAATTTAAATTATGGTGCAAGAATGTTTTCAAAACACGATGTTTTTCATAGTCTTTGGGCTACTTATAATGTTAATGTCAAAGTTTTCGTTCCAGCAATACATGTAAAAGCAAATTGTAACTGAAATTAAATGTAACTGATAACTTTTCAGTAACACTAGTTGTTCTTCCTAAGCCTTAGGCTTGGCGTATTTTTTAGATTAAAACAATGCTTTATTAAAATTTTAATTACACTCTAACTGCATTTCATTTGTTATAGTTTGACCACCGACCACCTCAAACTCGATCCATACCATATAGCTATATGCAATTATTCAAGGATTTACAGTTAGTATTACACATTGTGTTGATTTTTGCTTTGGTTTGTTTTAGTTTAACGTCTCACGATTATGCTAGGTCGGCTAAAGGAAACGTGGAGTTACTGATCACAGTAGAATCCGAAAACTTCGGTCGTTGAACATTACCGCCACCGGGAATCGAAGTCGGGAGCATGCGAACCAAAATCAAGCGTGCTAGCCACTAGAGCAAAAGGGGGGTCCTTACATTGTGTTGATTTAAGTAATTGAGTTAGTGTTGCCAGATCCGAAGATCAAAAAGTAGCGTGTCTGTGCTCCAAAAGTAGAGGATATGAACTATTTGTAGGCCAAATATATAGAAATGAACTATTTGGCAACTAATGACTGGTACTAATGAAATAATTTTTAAAATAGACTGGAAAATGTGATGGACATATTGGAAGACGAAATTATGATCGATAGACGAAAACTATTCTAGACTGGATACTCCGTGACAAAAACAGTCTAGGAAAAGTCCACATACAAGAAATTGTGACAAAATCAGGAACCACTGGGCAGTAACCTGGAAAAGAATTACCCAAGTTAGATATTTGTAGAGAAAACTTGGGAAGATTTCATCCAGAAGTGGATTGATAATGGTTGATTATGATGATGGCGATGATTTTATATCGAGACGTAAGAGGTAAACTAAACCAAGTCATAATTTCGTAATTTTACAGGAGAAGCGAAAAACCGGTTCTTTAACTAAGATCTATAGTACTGTTTTTCAAACTATACTAAGTAGTTACAAAGTAGTAGTATGCTTTTAGACTTACATTATTACCACACTAGAAAGAACATAGTCTATTTAAAAAGTATTCTAACTCAATTTGACTAAAAAGTGACTTAGCATAGTCTACCACTAATGTTCAGATTGTGTAACTTTTACTAGGTAAGGTAGTAAAATTGGATCCAAATTTAACGAAAGTCGTACAGCGAAAAAAAATAAAATATTTTTGACTATTTAATACTTCATGTTGCTGCAAAACTACGAAAGTTAATACAAAAGAAAAATAGAAAGTTATGAATCACTTGTTTTGGCGAGAGAGAGAAAATAGATACAGATAGCTCGAATTACCTATATACTTATATAATATGTATGTTCATGTTTCACAAGTAATTTTCAATCAATATAAAATTTCAACGTAATGAACGCACGATTGGTTTTCTCGAATAAGGATCACATGCACCGCTAACAGCTCAGGAATAAGCTTAATCTATGTTACGGCATTGGATATATGGTATGTAATGCATTACAACTTTAGGAACTTGAACTTGTATAAGAAACAGAATGTACTTAAATTTAGACGCGAACTATGCGAAACATCTGACTTTGAATCTAACTTGTTTCGTGATGCAACCCGAGACCACACATAGCAAAAATGAGTGCCGTAGCTCCCACTACAAATTTCACGAAGTTCGTGTTATAAGGTGTCAATTAAACACGTATATGTGAAACGGTAATAAAGCATTTGATCAATTTTAAACAAAATATATTGTAGTAATACTTTACTCTATTTGTTAAGATAATGAACGTTATATTCTGTTTTTAAAATGACAGTCAAAGCAGATTGTATTGGATAATAAATGAGAAATTGTAGAATTTCAATTTCGGTAAGATTAAATACATTCGTCCTGCTATGTGTTGCGTTATCCGTTAGGAGATATTGAACAATTCTGATTCAAAGGAAGGAAATAAACTACTGTATAGTACTGGAGTTAATTTAATAGACTTTAATAGTATAGGCAGTACTGAGGCCATATGAGAAAGTCTTTTGCTGAAACTGAAATATTGGTTACTATTAGGGTTTTATTCCAGTCATGATATACCCACTGTTGATTGAGCCTGGAACACACGCATGGAAGGCATTAGCGTAAGCAAATTAGCTCTGAAGAAGTACACCATACTATAATTCGAAGTCAAGAATAAGGACAAAAATAAAAAGCAGAAACGACAGACTTTACGATAATAATACTTTTACAATTTTAATTTCACCTATTTATTTCGAGACTTTTGAGACGAGACCGAGATTTGGCCCTCGAGACCGAGACCAAGATCGAGACAAGCATTTGTTGACCGAGACGAGACCGAGACCGAGACGACGATTTTTGACTCGAGACGAGATCGAGACCGAGACAGCTATTTTTCAACCGAGACTCTACAAAGTCTCGTCTCGTCTCGTCTCGATACCATCCCTAATTTACATGTTAAAGGGTATGTCGTAGACTACGTACAAATTACAGTAGGGGCAGGCGTGGATGTAAAATTATAGTATACATGACATCACTGGGTGAAACTGATGCAAAATTATGCAGTAATCAATCTGTTCATTATACCATTAGGAAAGTCAAAGTGCGAGCCAGATATAGCCTAAGATTAGTATAATTAACGTTTAAATTTCGATTTCTGTTTAACTCAAATAATCGACAGATCACATTGAGCTAAAAAAAATAACATGCTTGGACGTAAATTCTCATAATAATTGACACTTTCTATTTTGCTGTAAGAAAGGAACTTTGTTTATGTGCTGTAGATGCAGCAAAATCTACTGTTAACTACCACATTGAATATATTGTTGTTTGTTTTATTAACGGTACCACGTTAAACTAAAAAGTTTTCTTAACGATGCACATACTTCCTTACGCACTTAAAATGTTAATGCACTATCACGTTAATCTTTAATTATTAAAAACTCTATTTTTCATTTTTTATAATACTTCAACATGACATGACATTTTTATACCAGTTCACTTTTTATATACCATGGCAAAATTATAACTACCAATTCAACATATAACCCATTTTGTTAATAAAATTTAAATTTTTTTTTCGATTTTGCTCCATATTCAGCATTAGCAGCTGGTGAGGCAACGATACTGTGACATGTCACTTTCTTAGAGGCATTAAAATAAAGGTTGTCGAATTCATTGTTATTAAAACTAGCGTAAACTGTTAAATAACGTACTTAAATATCATAACTTCTTTCTGAATAGTTTTTTTTTTTTTTTTTTGCTAGCTTTGTCATCGTCTAACTGATGAATTTAGCTTACGGTAGCAACACTGCTTCTGTTACTGTCACTGCAGACTCGCTGAAATGACATTTGGAATGTATAGCAACACTAGTTATACGAGGGAAACGGAGCTTGTCACTCACCATTACGGAAGTACCTGATACTTTACGATCGTTGTATTCTGCTACTGTCGATTAAGAAAGAAAACCGTAAATCTTCTGGGACTTTCCTAAATTCTTACCACTCTACATCTTGGTTGAAAACCAGCACAGTTTGCATAAAAGCAAGGCAAAATTTGTGTTTTAGCTTGTGATAGTCGGTATGGTAGTTATAATTACTTGTTGCATTATTTGAAATGCGTTACACAAATCCGCAAATTTTGCATAGTCCGTAATCGATTAAAGTCCGCGAGTAGGTACTAATTATAATAATGTTAAGATCACAAGCAGAGAGATGTTTGTCCATGTTAAACAGAATTAAAACTAGAATTTTGACGCATGGAAAAAATATAACATTTTGTGTTATTTCAACGAGACGTACCGACAAGAGTATTTGTTTTCGTCAAAATGTTTGACAAATATCGTGGTCTCAATCTATTTTTACTACAGAGTACAAAGAAGTTAAATATCCCATGTGTTACCTAGAATATTTTTTGTGTTACGACTCTTCATCCGTTTATGCAATAATTAAGAAATATAGAGCCTTAATCGGTACCAAGCTTTGCAAAAATTGCAGAGTATAACGCAACGCAAAACTTATAAAAATCAATTATAACTGTTATGCCTATTATCGCAAATTAAAACTAAGATTTTCCATAGTGTTGGCTTCTATGGCTTAACTTTGACAAAATGTAAAATTATTTTTTCTGTAAAGTGAATGAACAAAAGATTTCCCAGTATTGCCAGATAATTACGTTTAAAAACTAAAAGCAACGAACTTCCAATTTTATTATAAGGAGGTTTTTTTATAGTCTGTAGAACGGAAATTATAATACAGTAAGTTATTAAATAATGTGTATTCTTTTCTGTTATAGTTCCTTTTAAATTTACTGGCACCACTCTTGTTCCAGAAACCCTGAGGGATAAAGAAGCATAGTTTAGAGGGGAACTTCTCCTGCTAGATTATTAATGTAGGTTTGAAGTACGAATTTTTAACATCAAATAAGAATGAAGTAATGCAACATTTTTTTTTATATAGGGCTATAAAGAGTTGTTTTATGGGCGGTCACTCCTATACTCCCCATGGATACACCAGTGTTCAAAATGATCAATTTAGTGCTTGTCCTGTTCTATTTCTTTTGTAGAATAGGAGTTGTCACCGACAGGAAAGTAAGATATCTTCGAAATGCACATATACTCTTCACTTTCTAGCGATGATAGAAGCGAAGAAACTAGGGTGATTGTAAAAAAAAAAAAAAAAAAAAAAAAAAAAAAAAAAAAAAAAAGGTCGAATTCAAAGTTTCAACGGATTTACACGTTTCATGGTCCATAGATATGGGAAAGTGATCTTCCGAAATTTTCTTCTCTTTGCTCGTTCGTTCATTCGTCCTGATGTACATGCACCTGGAGAGTAAACCGCTCAACGTATCTCAACAAACTTCAAAGGTTTTAATGTGAACCAACTCTAATTTATTGGAGGAGTCTAGCGAAGAGGCATAAAAAGTACAGGAGGGCAACAAATTTCTGTATATGGAAAAGAGTCACTTTATATTATCTCATCTACATTAGTATACAATGTCTACGAATGTAGCATCGTCACCTGGCGCAAACACTCGCCCTCCTGTCCCCCTTCTGGCGTTGTAAGGCTTCACTTCTTCATAAATCATGAGCATCGCAAACTAATAGGGCATAAAAAATAAAGAAGGGCACTGCTAAGCGGATGTGGTGGCTATAAATCTTCAACTAGGGGAACTACAAGAGTAAGAGGAGCAAAAACAGTCAGGGAATTGTGTGCAGTTAAAAATGTAGTATAATATGAAGTTCAATAGTGCGTTAGTTAAACAGTGATAACATACCAATGATAGATTGTTCGTAAAGTAAACTTTTAAAGACATAAAAACATTTTCAATAATTACATTTACAAAACTTTCACGCATGATACATATTTCAATTTTTTTTTTTTTTTTTTTTTTTTTTGAATGCTAAGTTATACACTGAAAGAATGTATGCATCGGAGGAACAGTTCTTCCTCCGAGAGTTTATTACGTACCAGTGTTGCCAGACCAGTCAGTTGGAAAAGCAGGAGTTTGGAAGATAAAAAACAGGAGAAAGCAGTAGACACATACAGTGGTGGTGTTTGAATGTAAATCCGGGGGAGGGAGGCAATAAAATTTGCCATTATTAAGGGGGCAGTAGTCGAAACAAGCAGAGCAGAATTCATTTCCGATGAACTACGTTGAACAAATGAAAGGGAAAAGTCCTGATTTATATTAATATTATTTGATACACACGTGTGTGAAGTAAAACGTAGTGAAATAGCAAAGTGGACTGGGAAAATGTCTTTTCATGCACGTAACGATAACGTAGCTATATGGTACAGTCACACGTGATCGTGGCGTAAGACTATTTCTTATTGACGATCGTGGAGAAATGATCCAAGCCACTCTTTCAACCCAAGCCCCAATCTAAACAACACTTACTTGTAAATCTTACAGAGTCATAAAAACGCTAACCATAATGCATATAGAAGATGACGTACAGTTGTATTCTTTGGATTCATATTATATACAGTAAAGCTTTATAACTATATGCTCTACAGAGCTTTGTGTATTATAACAGATAAATTTCATCTTTTTATGGAAGGAAACATTGAAAATTCAATATTAATAATTAATCATCTCGAAGTAAGGAAAAAACGGGAGATTGTTCACTATTCATTTTCTTTCGCAGTAGATCAGTAGAACGTAGAGAAAGCAGGAGATCTCCTGCAAAATCAGTATATCTGGCAACACTGTTACGTACTGATACAAAATAGATCAATCAAAGATCTGTATCTCTTCTTTTTTCTACAAGCATTTCTACACACATGTTGGTCTAAGCTCTTTATTTTATCCTGGTGTCAGGAATCAATTTCCAAACGTCGTCAATGTTGTTTTGAAATTTCCTGTATATTGATGATAGTACGCGACTGACTACATCATGATTAACAAGGTGAAGGTGAACAAAGACATCCTCTTCTCGTAAAATGACATGTAGATGTTATGGAAACCAAAGTAAAGACCGGTGACTAAGCGACTTACTTATTGTTGTTGGTACCGATCATATCATCTTTGTTTGCCCTTTTCTGTTTTGTCTGTAATTAGTGGTTTTCTTCTATAGATAACGAGGCTGATTATTACTCTTTGGCAGTGGATTGTTAGAAATATGATTATCCTCAGATGCACTCAATAATTAGAAGAACATGAGCTCTTATTCAGTTTAATTGAAAACGTAGCTCGCAGGAGTAGTTCGTTGTCAAACGAGATAAAAAGGAAAGAGAAAAAGCATATCCTAATTAACTTACAATGCATAGAGGTTAGATTAATGTCACTGCTATGTTTTGAATCGTTTTTAAAGGGACAAGAAATTTAAGGATAACAAAGCATTTCATTCTTTTAGAATTCTACTGAGTTGAAAATGCTGGTACTGTAAAGTGCCATATTATTATTATTATTAGACGTGCTGTTAAGTTAGACTAGAGTAAAAATAGTAGATTGAGTTACGTGATCTCACATCAAGCATAAATCTTTATACAGCAATTTAAGTGCGATTTCTACGTGTATATAAACATGTTAAAGAACAAAAGAGCTTCATACTCTGACCACTAATTAAACTAAAATAGGAAACTGGAAAAATTTTGCTGAAAACTAAAGTAATCGTGCAAGTTGAGCTAGCGCCCTCTAACTTAAACGTATAGCAGAAAATTCTTTACATTACTTTATCAAATTCTTTTGAACGTAAAACAGATGTATAAGGAATTTTGTGTTTGATTCCCTATGAGTAGATTTCATTTTGAAACTGCATTGTTCAATAATAAATGGTCTTTTTCGCTAAAGGAAATGAATCTGGAAATCTTAATTGCAATATACAACATAAAATAGCATTCTACCGACAGAATAACAATATATATAAGTTTCTGTGAAGGGCAGACCCAGCGGGAAATGAATCTACAAACATCCCTCTCCAGATTTCCCGTCTGATAGTCAGTAATGTAAAATGACCCTACGATATGTACAGGGTTGGGTAATCTTATTTTGCGGCGGGATAGAGCTCTGAGTGCCAGCTAATTTATCGTCGTTGTTGAGAGAAGTAGAAGTCATGCAGCGAGTGGTATCCTCAGAATTAGGCAAGCTCATCTCCTGCCAGTACAAGTACCAAGTACCAGCTACCAAACTGGTAGCAGTCTAATCACAGCCCAGTAGAGTCCAACCCAAACCTGAAAGCCTCTGGACAACAGATGAGCCTTGTTCCCAGTCTTGTCTACCTCTATCTTTCAAATGAAAAGCCCATCACCTAGACGTACTGCAAACACATCGGAATACTCCCGTATCCTATTCCTATCCAATAGCAATCGTTAAGTCTCCATTTTGGTTTATTATTCGATCGGTTTACCCAGAGACCTTGCCTTCTCGAAGTGAAAATCTTTACTTGTTTGCCAGGGATCAGCACCTTTCCCCAGTTTGGCTCAATGGACTCTGGGATCAGAAAGCAGCCTCCAACAAGCAATAAAAGAACTACTTCTAATTACGTTAGGGATTAGCCACACATTAAGGGATTCAATGACTGATTTTGGGCCAGACTGCCTTTGCAGTCAATGTCATTTGGGAGTCCGGGTATGCTTCATTCTCCGGTAAGCTCGTCCAAGCAATATGAGGTTCCTTCTCTTTTTACGTGTTGAGCAACTACGTACACGTAGAAGCAAAGCATCGTCCAGAATCCAATAGCACGTGTAAGCCTCTATTTGTGAGAAGGGCCGTAAACACTACCTCTCTTGGTAGGGATGAAGGGATTTCAACACTTGTATATCTCTATATACGATAGAGGTACTTAGTACATTACCTGTCCTAATTACTGGTGTAAGCCGAAAAGTGAATGCAATCAAAGTCATTTATGACATATTAGCTCCTCTGGCAAAGACGTTGAGGCGTATTCCAACTACGTGGACTTATAATGCTGAGGTACCACCGCTCTTCCAGACCCAATGACACAAGTTATGTGACCATTTGGAAAGAAAGACAACGGCTCACTCTCCCGGTAGTTGTCGTACACTGTGGATCACTAGTGGGCAGTTTACATTACTGTCGAAGCCAGTTTGAGAGGATGAGTCATTGCCAATCCCCCAAGTTACCTTGGATATTTTACAGTAGGCTATTACAGCCCACCACATCTCGAATCATCCACATGATTCATCCTCGTTTGGTCAGCAAATTCTTTCTAACGTTACCATGCTACATGAATTTTTCTTTATAACACGTCTGAACTTTGGGTATCAGGTAATCTCTTTGAGTTCGAAACTTTTTGCAATGATCTCGAAATGCTCTCCAGAGGACAGTAGGTTGCATTGCTGAGGATCCTGAGAACAGTTCTTCTTTCTTCCTTAATAGTATGTTTTCGATTTCCTACAAAAGAGTGTGTTATGATGTGGCAATATGAATTAGAGGTTATAATGTCACTATTAGGTTTGATTGTAAAATCTGTTCTTCACAGAAATGGATCGAAGTTTTATGATCACCCGGATATCCAAAATGACCCAAAGTGTTCTTGATTCACTTGTATGTTGAGCGAGCAATATGTACTAACCAGTTCCTTTTCGTCTTATTTTTAGTCCGTCATTGATTTTGTTCCGTGAAAAAGCAAACACACTATACGTACATCGTACGAGTTCAACTGGACCCACCCGATCTGGATAAATCTTGGCATAGTCATAAACCTTAACTTCCTATAGAAGCGTGTGGAATATTAAAATATGCAGTCCTTTGGTATCCGAGCTAGGGACATCAAATTTTTTATCACGTTTTCGAAAACATTAACTGGAATCATCCAATCTGGATGAAACTTGGCAAATCCTAGAACTAGACCTGCTATATAGATTACTGAGATATCATGGTGCGCATGCTTTTTATTTAAGAATTTCGGATTTTGTTGAAGTTTTCAAAAAATTTTAATAAAATTTTGTTTTAAAAAATCAATATAAAGCGAAATTTGACGTTGAGAAATTTACGGTTCCCCTCTGGCTAATTTCCTCTTTGATTGAAACCAAGTTCTTTTGGCTCCATTTCCTGTTGATCTTTAAAATAACAAATAAAAGCTAAATAATGGAAAGGGGTAATACCGATAGCATTGTCCCGTCTATCTTATTCTATGTTTATGAATATAATTGATATATTTTATTATAATCTTTTTAAAATACTGATTAAATATTATATGATCGTAGTCGTTAATACTATTGAAACCTCATATTATCATCTCAAATTATAATAACAACATATTCGTATGTTACATAACCTCAATTGAGACTTTATATCTTCAGAGTTAGGTGCAGATTTACGTAATAGTTACCTATATCACTAGGTAATATTATTAATAATTATTTTATTTCATGGTAAATTCAAATTAAAAGTTGACGGATATTACTGGTGATGACATATGAATCTCGTTGACTTTTCTTCAAAAGTCATATTCACCTCACTATCAGTAACATAATCTTAATTTTAATATATGCAATAACCTGCTTTATTTCTCTTCAATTGTATTTACCTATATCGCTTAACTTATTCCTCAATCGTTCGTCAATAATAATTAAAGCGGAGCAGGACGTTGGGGCGCGGCCATCTGGGCACAGATAATTTGGTGCAGACGTTTGGGCGCATGGCCGTATATCTAAATAATTAAGATTTTCTACTTAAATGGATTATAATGTATTTCATAACGAGAACCCGATGTTTCCGCACTAAAAGCCTTGAAAATAGGCACTAATATCACAAAACATCTATTATAAAAAATAACGGCACAACTTAAGAAATTAAGAAAGATGAAAGTCGACCCCAATTTTCTTTTAAAAATCTTCAAGAAATAAATTTGCGTTACATTGTAGTATTCCCTGTGGCAAATAGTCACTGAAAGTCTCAGTTGCATTAAATGCTTAGGCCTAGCTTAGTTCTAGTAAAAATTTCCATAATGCAGAAAGAGACAAATCTTATATTACGTTTACTATGACATTATCATTACATGACGGAATTATTTGCCAAACCTAGCAAATATTCTACAATATCAACAGTTTCAAAATTCTGTACAATACAGTGAATTCTTTCATCTGCCTGAATATATTTTCTTCTTTCCCTAGGTGGGTCTTCTCCTCGAAGCATTGCCTCATACACTAAGTCTTGCCTTTTTGTGCCTTTCGAAGTGCATCAATAAACCGCCAAGTCGACCAATATCGTTTCTTTACATTATGTATATTATAAAGGACAATAGTTGATTATGGAGTGTGACAGGCTGCCTACAGTAAATTTTATTAGGCTCATTCTTCCTATTTCAATGTATAGTTCGAGCCTATAATTTCCTCTTTTTATGAAATATGAAATAACTTTCCTAATACTATAGAGTCTTAACTATCCGGCCTAATGGACATATCGAATAACAAAAAAGCATTCAATAAATACACATTCCTGAACCACCCATACATAGCATTAAAAACACATTTTTATTACAAAACCAGCCCTTATTGACTTTTTTACCTCTTGGTACAGGCCAGAACTTAATAAACATTTCTTATGTTTTGTAACATGTGTTTCAATAATTTATTATAGAAAAAGAAAGTGCAAAAATGAAAATATATACAGTATTGTACACATTTTAAGTCACATCTTGAAAATAACTAAACATTAACCAAAAATGTTTTTACACAAATCAAATGTCCTTATTACATATGTCTTAATTTATTAAAAAGAAATAGTCTTTCAAAACTAAGCCGCATAGTACGGAGATCAGATACTAGCGATTAGGATGGTCAAGAGTCTGCTGCAATTCCTTCCCTTCTTTTGAACTGGTAGAGATAAATTGTGCATGACGTGCAGAAACTTTGCTGTATTCAAGATGGTATTTTTAAAGTTTGCTAAATTATTGTGAAAGGTTTTCGAAATTTCCAGTCCCTCCTTTCATATTTTAGTGCTTAAACATCCGGGTTCTAATTATGAAATTCAGTATACCTAAGTAAGTAAATCTATTTGTACTGTATAAAAGGTTTCGCGTCCAAATGTCTCGCGCCCAAATGTCATGGACCCTAATTAAAGATCGGTAGTCCAACATCTCCCATGAACAATCACACTTATTTTTGATACAAATAGACTTGAGATAGTTGTAGATCTGGTATGTCTGGAAGGTTTCTAGAAATAATTTAAATAATTTTTCGGATTGAGTATAGCCCGCTCCCCCCAGTGATTTTTAACGAATCATAGTAATTCTAACGATTCATATTAGTTCATAATGAATCGGAATCGCATGTTATAAAGATTTAAGATGTAAATCTTGTGGTAAGGAAGCTTTAGTATAAGTAGTAGTGGTAGTAGTAGTAGCAGTAGTTCTAGTAATAGTAGTAGTAGTAGTAGTAGTAGTTAGTAGAAATAGTAGTAGGAGTAGTAGGTACGGGTTAGAAGCCCCGCAGGGGTGGGTTGGGTTCTGTTCTCGATATAAGTAGTAATAGTAGTAGTAATAGTAGTAGTAATAGTAGTAGTAGTAGGAGCAGCAGCAGCAGCAGCAGTAGTAGTAGTAGTAGTAGTAGTAGTAGTAGTAGTAGTAGTAGTAGTAGTAGTAGTAGTAGTAGTAGTAGTAGTAGTAGTGACTCTTCCAGTTCCGGCGACAAAGACCTGGGAGGAGCAGGCTATACACAAGCCAATTTTTCTTTACTTTTCATTTTCAAATTGAACACTGACACAATTCTGATTTTATATAAAGGTAACCAAGAAAGTTCTATCGCTTTTTCACCCACCACATTAGAACATCGATATGTCACCTCAGACATACCTGGAAGATCAAAAATAGTCCTTATCAGAATAGACAATCTTCTGTTAACGTTCTGGAAGGCTATGGATTCCATCAGGGTAGAACTTGGTGGGTCGTGAAGCGAAGAAAGTATCAATTGCACTTTGCACATCTACAAGATATTTGAACTGGCGTTCTCTAAGGTGATTGTCCAAGATATGGAACAGGTGATCATCGAACGGTACAATGACCGGGGAATATGGCGGGTGCAATAGTGGCTCTCATCCAAGGCGCAGAATAGTGTTCTGGGTCATCCGTCACGTGGGGCTTAACATTGTCTTGTGACAGGACCCCTTTTCGATTCATAAGTACTGGCTCCAGTTTTGAGTTTTTCTTGAACACGGCTCAACTGCTGACACTAGACAGTTGCATTGATGCTCTGACCAGCTGGTAGAAGTTCTTGATGCACGAGGCCGCAAGCAGTCCACCAAACACAGCAGGACCTTCTTCTGGTGCAGTGCTGGTTTCGGCTGTTTTGGAACCGGTTATTAGGATGGTAAACAATGATGACGTCGCCATTGACCTTCGAACAGAACCCACTTCTCATTATATCTCAACACCCTGTCCAGAAATGGTTCCTTCCTTAGGAGAGATAGCAAAGAAACACAGGTGTCTTCTTGTGTTGTCTTGTGGCCCGGAGTCAAACCACGCGGGACCCATAGACCCAATTTGTAGTGCTTCCCAAGTGGACGAAGGAGCTCTCAAATGTATTCTTCACTCATACTGAAGTGATTCCCAGTTCCTCACATGCCTGCCCACTGTTCGCCTCAATTCTGACCGAAGATCTTCAGTTTGTACATGATGTGTTGGTCTGCCGGCACGTGGAGCGTATTTGAGTGTTTCGTTACCGTTCTTAAACTTGTTAAAGCATCGGTGCATGTCGGCGTAGTCACGACACCATTACCAAAGGCCTGGCACTGCAGCGGCGTTTGACGCCAGTTTCAACTCTTGCAGCATGCATGCCCTTATGACGCTCTGTGGAGGTTCCTTGTTCATTCTGTACTTACGCAAGTTTACGGCGTAACAGAACTATCACAACCAGGTAGTATGTTGGCTATATTCAGACCAACAACTGACCTTCACCTTATCTCCATTCGCGTTCAACTCACGGTGTGAGAGCCAATTGAACAGAAACCTTCAAAAAAGCGACAGAACTTTCATGGTTATATTTATACTACCCTGATTTACAGTATAATATTCTGATTTCCTTCATAGATTCGACTATTATACATCTAAATATATATTATCTTTTTTCGTCTCTTTACTCTTGTAATAATTTTCAAGTGTAGTGCCTAGAACAGATAAGTGCACAGCTATGTATATGATGTATATGTAAGGTAATATGCAAGTTGCATGTTATAACAAGTTGTACAAATTCCGTAATATAAGCTGTTTAATTATAACAATAATTACTGTATAAATGTAATTATAAAGTTTACGAAACTTAAAACTAATTTAGTTAAACTAAATACGAAATAGAAACCGATATGCTAAACCTAATACTTTTATGATTGTAAATCTAACATGATATAGGGGAATATGAAGTAGAACGAGTAGTTGGATCCAAACTAGGTACAGCACGTTTTGTGACATTCTGTCTCTTTCTTTTTCAAGAAGCAAGTAATTTAACTTCTAAACACAAGCGTCTTATCATGTTTACTTCTTAAAAAAGGACGAGACAGAATGTAACGAAACGTGACCTTATTGATGAAGAAAAATATTACGTCATACTTCTCTTAAACGATGTACATAGATTGCAACTACATGAGCGATACAGGTGTATTCAACAAATGCGGTTAATCATCAGCAGGTGGTATATGGAAGGCCAGAAACCCAAGTTAATTATAACAAAGGTGTCAAAGATAATGCAGTTTTAGATTTTGATTTCAAGAGCATTACATATTCCTTATTTATTCAAGTCTTTACCATTTCTCTTAAAAAAACTTGCCCAATTAACTCTACTCTAATGTTATTTCAAATGGGATAAATTTTGCTTTCAAACAAGTAGCTGCAATTGTGAGTAGGTAGCTAACAATTGCTAGACCCACTATGGTTTAATTAAACAAATTACTATTACCATTATTATTATTACCTAGTTTTCAACATTATTATTTTTTGTTTGGAGTATCGAACAGAAACAAAGAATAAATCAAAAAACTGATTTAATGTATCTGATACAAAATATTTTTTCACTAATTTAGTAAAGTTTTTATACTAATAATTTGAACGTAAAAATATTTTAAATCTTTGCTAAGCAAGCTACATTATTATAACAAATGCACTAATTTCACGAGAACCGTTATAAATTAACCACAGTTATACTTTTGGATTTTTAACAGCTTATAAGTAAGGAATTATTTTTTAATAAAAATGGTAATCACGGTAGCGGACGGGTTTTGTCGGAAATTGTCTGAGAGGGGCAATTAAGGTGTCAATCGATTCAGTAGGGTCTAAGAAATGTTTTATATTCGGTCTCATCACTTGCTGATGAGCAGTTGCCGACATATTTAAGATTAAGGTGAAGGGCGGGTTTTGTCGGAAATTGTTTGAGAGGGACAATTAAGGTCTGAATCGATTCAGTAGAGCTTAAGGAGAGTTTTAAAGTTGGTCTCGTCACTTGTTGATGTGTGGTTGCCGAGATATTCAAGATCAAAGTATAAGGGGAGGGCGCCATAGAATAATTACCTAGGGGGCGCGGTGGCTCAGTGGTAGAGCGTTCACCTCCGATGCTTGGGGTCCATGGTTCGATCCCAGCGCGCACCGTGTGGACTTTGTGGTAGACAAGCACCGTGCTCGTGGGTTTTCTCGGGGTTCTCCCGTTTCCTCCCACTTTCTTCATTCCACCATTTCACTCATCTCGCATCACCACCGTCTCCTTTAGCCTAACCGACATAACCGTGGGACGTAAAACTTAAAGATTTTCAAATAGTTTTTTATCTGAACGTTTTTTACTGTAATTCTTTCTCTTGTTATAGAAAAAATACTTCAGAGATTTCTCCTTTTATCCATAAAGGCTAAATTGTTATTTTTGATACTAATTTTCGACTGCTGAATAATACTTTTGTTCTATTAACTACCATTTCAGCAAGTGAATTCTATGTGAAATTACATATCACAAAAAAACGTTGACCTTCCATGCACTGACAGGTACACGAAGTTCACCACACAGAACAAAGAAAGGCATTCGAAGCACGCAACAATTAGGTGTTGACGTTGCCGTGTTCAAATACATGTAGTCGCTACTGCGCTCAATAATTTCGTTTACTGCGAAAGTTCTCTGTAGATCGAACGTAAGATTGGTCTATAACGCCATACAGGGAAAGAAACTTTAAACTTCGATTGGAACTTCACGAATCTTCATGATTGATGACTTTGTTACATAACAAATCAAGTACATGATCATGACATATTAATGTAATTCTTTCGAAAAAACAAGAATTTCTTTTCAGAGAAAGAGAAAAACAAAAATGTAAGTTCTGGCCAATAAAGTGAATGGAAATAAATTCAAATAAAAAGTAAATAATAGTAATGAAAATATCGCACATTATAGTTTCTGCAGTTGTGAAACACGATGTATATATAAAATGAAGAGATATTCAACATTATTATCATTTGTTTTAGATCTACGATTCAATTCCTTAAACCATATTAAATTTCCAAGCTATGTTCATAAGTGTCGGCAGTTTATAAAACGGCATTGTCCGTCTGTGGACAGATATCAGAGCAAAAACTGTCAGATATATCTAGATCCTTTTTGCAATCGACTCTGCGTCCCAAGGATAGGTTCCCTCTCGTCCCTTAATTCTCCACTTAAATCCTAAGTGGTTAAAATCAATCATATCCAGCTGTATCATTTAGTGCCATAGAATAAAAACGGTAACATATATGGAGAATGATTTTTCCAAAGGATTCAGCGTTTTAAGACAATGTACCATAATTATCCGAACACTCTATCAAAACCGGGAGTGATTCAAATTTAATATTACTTCCTGTTATATACTCATTTCCATAGAGCACGAACAGTAAGTGATACCAAAATAAGGTTTTTCACAATTAATTCAGTTTCCCAGGAATAGGCCTCACCTTTTCCACTTACTCTCTATTCAACCAGAAAGTGGTTCAAATTAACGATTTCTAGTTTTAATACTTATCGCCATAGAACAAAAATAGTAATATATAGCGACAAGTCGTTTTCTACTATCGTTTCAGGATGCCAAAGAAACATTACCATCACAATTCTCAACACTGTACCAACACTGGAAATGTTTGAAATTTAGTACTACTTTCGGTTTCAATACTGATTTACGTAGATCAAATAGGTAAGATATATCGACATGTAGTTTGTTGCAATCGGTTCAGCTTCCCAAGAGTAAGTTCTATCTTCCCCTTTAATCCTCTATTGAATTCAAAAGTGGTTGAATTCAAAAGTGATTTAACGATTTCGTACTTCATCCTTTCCATAGAAAAGAAAACAGGCATAGCGAGTAATAGTTGTCCACTTGTTCTTGTTTGAAAGCCATAACGTTGTATGGGCGTACTGGCTTCCAATTTCTTGAAAGCAGTGCATTCATATAACAACGTTATTGCCAAACTGTACTAATTTCGCTCGTGGAACTTTTCAGAGGTGTACTCGTCCCGAACTTCATCTTTATAGTTGACAATGTGCGACTGTATCGATCCACGCAAGTGCATTCAACGTACAAGGAGCACGTTCTATCTTTGATATTATTGATCTATTCGAACCAATACTTACAGATATACTACTTCAAGTTGGAGTATTCAGCTCTCAAACTTTCACACTGTGAAACAAAACTAACTTTTTTGTATTAAAACTAGAATTACTTAATTTAATGGTCGATTTCTTGCATGTTAGTATGTCAGTGCATTTGTTTTTGTATATCATACAGTCACTGGAATTCCCAGGCTCCACAAAGTATATTGTGACTCATACCAAAACTGGCAAGAATTAATGTTTATCAATTCTTTTAATCATCCTGATTCAATTCTATATGTAACTGTAGCCTATATAGAAACATTATAAATCCAAGTACCCGAGTAATAAATTGTAACTATAATTCGGAAGTGGTCAATTACCATCAGTCGATTTGTTTCGTCATCACACATCAATTGATGACTGTCGATATGCTGTCCATATATCGACAGTTCTTGTATATATTGTCTGTTTGAACGAGTAGATATTCTTAGGTCGCGAAAAGTAAATTATTATCTATCATTTCTTTTGTTCAAACTTGAGGACAAAAGTAGCTCCCGTATACTGTGTCATTCCGAAGTGGCATAAGTCAGTGAAACTTGAAATATACATAGAAAGACGTGCTGCAGTACCATACGAGAAACAAGACACAGAAAGATATGACTAGAAGAACAAAAATTACACTGTTTATAGAGACAATAACTTACGCTGAAGAAACTGCGACTCATGGTGTTCTCCCTGACATTACAGAAAGAGTGAAATGGTTCTTTGAAGGATGAAGGACAGCGTACATGCTCTGTACTGTGCTTCAATGCTGCTCACAATTTTGGTAATTAGTTGATTTCGTGTAGAGTTGAATTCCTTCAACAACTATGTTGACAAGTGCTGAATGGTCATTTGTTCATCTGGACATGCTGTAAGATATCTCCACACAACATCCCATACATGTTTTGATGGAATGATGTCGGAGGAACAGGACGGCTAGTCAATTAGCTGAATATCCTCTAGTTCCAAGAGCTATGCAATCTACGTTTTTGATACAGTCGCTTATTATCAGCTATAAAGATGGAATCTGGGTCGACTGCACCTCTAAAAAGATGCGCGAGGGAAAAGAGTACTTTCGCAATAATGTCTCTTAAGTGTACTGCGTTCAAAAAACTGGAAGTCAGTATGCCCATGCAACATTATGGATTTCAAACAAGATCAACTGGACCACCACAATAATGTTTGACAACGTTCCTGCTTTCATTGTATATTTCACCTTTCGCCAGATTCACTACTCAGATTGATAAGAAAAGAGAACGTTTCCTACTTCTCCTTGGTCCATCCTAATTTTCTTGGCACTACAGTATAAAATGCCGCCAATGATGTCAACAAAATGTAACGTAATATGCGTCGAGCAAACAGACTGCACAAAGCAGTCAATGTGCCAATGTAACGTATAGTCGTGTTTGACGTCGATCCCTTCTTCCTTGTTGCACAATGTAGTGGTCGTTCTCTGCTACGGCTCATCGTAGTTGACCACCAGATTGCCTTCGCACAGCTTTCCCTGTGGTTCGGAACTCTCCTATGTACCAGAAACAATGCAGTACCAACTTTAAAACCATACTTGTCACACTTTGTCCTTCTTCCAGTTTCCCGATGATTCCCTCCCTCCCCCCCCCTTCCCGTAAAATTATCCAATTGTTGTGTCTGAGTCAAGCTGTTGTGAATAATGCCAGTATAATGCACCTTGAAAGTCCTCTGGTTACCACAGTGTCTTGTTCTTTCAATCAACTGCTTCCTGTCGGGAAAGCAGAATCGTTCGGTGTTATGGTCACACTGAGCCACTCTATGGATCTTACTTTGTGTGTATGTGTATGAAGCCTCTGACAACAGGTTGTGGCGTTTTCATTCATTTCTAACGAATATGAAATATTTTGTTTCGTTTTATTTATCCTGTCCTTAAGTTTTGCACACCAGTGTAGTTTCATACATGTTGATATATTGTAGCTTGTATTAAGTTGCTGTGATTTTGAAATATTAAATCACTACTTCAATAAGCTACGTGTTTTTAAAATGGATGGCATAGTCCTGATTAATATGTTTAGAAGAAACAAACGAATCTTTTCTGTCTTCGAAAAATCTATTTCATTATCAGAATACTGTGTTTTACTTATTATAAGCTTACATCTTTACGTTTTCTTGGCTTAAAAATGTTTCTTGATTTAGAATGGATATCGTTAATACGACCATTAAAGTGGGCGATATGTTTTATTGAAGTAATAGAGAAACAAATCTTGTATATTAGGGTGTCCCTTATTTTGGCTAATTTTGTGTTGCGATACGTACCCCCCCCCCCCAAATGTATTCTATATGACCATAAACATTCATTAGTGAAACAGTAGCTCTGTACGAGAACGTTAACCCGTGCCGACTTAACGACGAAGTCATGAAATTGCGTTTTCACATTATAATATAATTAGAATTTCCATCCGTGATAACGGAGAAACTGGAAGAGACAGAGAAACGAAACTTTGCACGAAGCAACTAGAGAAAGAGCTATATATGCTCGTGTATTGAAAAACAGCACCGGATGAACAGTGTTGCCAACCCAAGACAAACTTTTATTGTAAATAAAATGACCTAAATTGAATATCATCTTTGGGAGTAGCAATGAAAATAAAGATAAAGTAGACTGTAAAGGCAGATCAGTGTTGCAAACTTTTCGAGAAATAACGTGTAATATGTGCTGGCGCACTAGGGAGTGAGGTACTAACGATTTGTACACCTTAATCAGATATTGACAAGAATTACTTGCGTTGACTCTAAGTCTAGAAGCATCCGCTGAACAGTGTTGACATCAACAGAAGGGAGAAGAGCATGAGGAGTAATGCCGAGTATATATATCACAGTCATGTAGCCAGGATTTCGTAAAGCCATGGGTCCGTATTTCATGTAGCCAGGGGTCCGTGACATGAAATACTGTGATCATCACACCAGGGGCTCGATCATTCTAAACTATTTTACTGGAACGTATATTGGTTCCTTTAGCCAGGATTTCGTAACGGCGGGGAGGGGGCGGGGTGATATGAAATTCTGAAGGCTCAGGAGCTTGATCAATGTAAACTACTTTACTATCAACGTATATTGCTTTGTTAGGACAATAAAATGAGGATACGTTGGTAAGTATTTTAATAACAAACTATGAAGAAATCTGGAGTAAAATAATAAAAAAAAACGTTTTGAAAAAGATTTTGCAATATCTGCGTTCCTTTTTCTGTTGAATCAAATGTTAACAGAAATTTCTTTCCACATAATTTTTTGTTTTTATTATTCCGTCAACTACTGTCTGTTCCAAATGACAGGTTAAAGGAGCAGTAGAAAATTACTTTTGAAATAACATGTTTGATTCTGCAAGGATGCGATGACGAAAAATTATGATAAAAAATGTTCACGCTGTTACTCAACGGTACTATGCTTTGGGAAGCTTGAAATTCCCCTGACTAGTAGCAGAACTTCTGAGAATTCCGTAACTTTTCTAGAAATTTCAAATTCTCTGACTCTTTCAGTATATCTTGCTCACCTCGCCACCATGTATTTCAAATAATGCAAATCTCATAAGAAAGAGTAACCAAAAGCTTCCTGTAGTTTTTTTTTTTTAATTTTTAACGCTGATCCTTCTTTTTCTCATTTCATTTTGTTTCATCCTTCCTTATTTTTTCATTTCTGGTCTCGAAGAGGAGCGTCCGGCCCCCCTTGGCTACGTGCCTGTCTATCACCAGAAGCTACCATAAATAAATTTTCGCCATTGAGTAGATTCTGACTATCTTGGTACCTAAGGGACTTGTGAAGCAAACTACACGTAATATATTGCATATGTAGACGTAGAATAATGATGCATGGAAGACTATTCAAGAGAAATCGTCGGTCTAGCGTTTGAAAAGTTTTTTGATCTTGAATTCGCTGGACGGCACAGAAGGTGATGCTCTATAGAAAGACAGTGATGATGATATGAATCATTTGCTGGTGATGACTATTTAAACAATGGAAGTAAAGTGGCAGAAATTTTATTCCTTATGCTTTCAATGCTTCATTAATAGAGGCAGCTTATAATGGTAGTCACTACAAGCTTAGGAAAGATAGCTGTATATAAAATCAGTATATTTCTAAGCTTTCTTTCCTTAGATTGTGGCGAGAAAGAATATATTTTTTTTTTTTACCGATGTGACTTCCATCAAAAGTCACAAGTGTTCATTATTATTCCACTAGTTTTTTAATACTTATTTCTTTCTGGGAAGTACACAGGTTTATAATGCAATAAATATGCTACCATATTTGTCGATCTCGTTGTATACTCGCCTTGGATAGATTCTGCATGATATGGCGTGCTCCTGCTTTAAAAAATCTGCATCTCCTCGCTTTTGGCTTTTCCGAGTTTTAAGCTATTGTACTGTTACACAAAAGGAGGAAAATGCAAGCACAAAGAGAAACATTGAACATCATTATTGTTGCTGACTGTACGACTAGATATATTAGATATATTTGAAAGCTAAGGATAATTGTATGTCAAGTCGGTATACCACGTCCAGTTACAGTAGAGGAATTCGATTCTCGGTGGCGAAACTCGGTCAAAGAGTGTAAAAGTTTTTTCAGACCAGCATTCTAGAGAAACAACAGGAAAATGCAGAGATGGTACGTACCATGTAGCTCTCAGATCATTTCCTTCTTTCCCCAATCCTTTCTTCCTTCCCTTTCCTTGGATAGTGTGATCGCCGAGGGAGATCATCCCTCATACGTGACGGGCTAACATCGTCATAGATATTGAAAACCCAGAAATCTATTTCCTAAATTCTAAATCCTATAGAAGTGGGATACAAGTGAGGGTGAAAACTATTCTGAGACATTTTCTCCATATTAAATTCGTTTTCTTACTAGTTCTGACACAATTTGCTATAATAGGGTTCATATTGAAAACGGAAAAGGTTAAATTTATTACACCTAGTTGCAACAAAATGATAAGGAGGGATAAGAAAGCTAATTGTTTTACGCTCAAACTACATATATCAAAGAAGTTATATTTGTTCTGAATTGTTAAAATACCGTTAGTTCAAAAGGGGAAGGGTTCAATATTGTAACTGGAAGAGATTACTTTCACTTTTAGTTCCAATGGATGGATAAAATAGAAGATGAAATATACTTAGATTATTATTGAGTCCATATCGGAAACAATTTCAACTTTTCTTCTTTAAGTTTTAGCTCATATGAATCCAATATTAAAACCAGAAGTAGTAACACGAAGGATAGGATGTAGCCTATATTCTAGAGAAACAATGAGATATATTTTAGAGAAATACTGAGCTTATATACTAGAGAAACACTGAATCTGCATTCTAGAGAAACACTGAGCCTACATTCTGGAGAAATACTGAGGTATATTTTAGTGGAACACTGAGCCTATATTTTAGAGAAACAATGAACCTATATTCTAGAGAAGCACTGAGGTATATTTTAAGAGAAATACTTAGGTATATTTTAGAGAAACACTGAGCCTATATTCTAGAGAAAAACTGAGGTATATTTAGAGAAACACTGAGCCTATATTCAAGAGAAACACTGAGCCTATATTGTAGAGAAACACTGAGCTCATATTCTAGAGAAGCACTGAGCCTATATTCAAGAGAAACACTGAGCCTATATTGTAGAGAAACACTGAGCTCATATTCTAGAGAAACACTGAGCCTATATTCAAGAGAAACACTGAGCCTATATTGTAGAGAAACACTGAGCTCATATTCTAGAGAAACACTGAGCCTATATTCTAGAAAAACATTGAAGTCAAACGTTTCCAATCTTTCCTCTACAAGTATCAACTATTGAAACTGGAAGTGATTAAAATTATCACTTTTGATTTTAGGAAAGAACTAAGTGTTTTGATATAATCTAATACCCGCCACCTCATCCATGTCGTTCTGTGAAGAATACTTAATTTTGGGTTCGTAAACTGAGAATCGAATCCTTGACTTTAGGTTCTCCTTCTATCTAGATCTTAAGTCGATTTCTTACAGAATGTTGCGAGAGATAGAGGAAACATGGATTGAAGACAATAGAAACCTGATAATTAAATGATAAAGAGGTTTTAATTTCATTACTCGTTCTTATAATGAGAATAAAGGCTGTGCTTGAGATACGAAGTAAGAAATCTGAAACTATCAGATAAAGATAACATGAAAAAGGCACTTACATTATGATCCTTCTGTAGCTGTAGTAAACCTCGAATACTCCTCTGTAGCTTATGTAACTTCTAAGGCGGATGACAAGTCTAGAACTGAAGTATAGACTTGAAGTGTTGTGTCAAGTGAACGTTGGTGGTCCTTTTATATAAAACTGCGAAACGCAATCCACATGCCTTTCATATTTTCTTGTCTGGAAGTTCCACGTGTATGTCTGATAGAATAAAATAAGTTTTGGGCTCATTTCAATAAAGAGGACTAGATCCTGGAAACAACTCTGACTTAATTCATTCAATTAAGACAATTAATATTTTGTACTCTAGCCAACTTTCAATTATTTACATATATTTTTTAGAAGAGTTTAAATATTTACAATAATTTCGGGGTTTTTAAAATTTGGTATATTACAATAGAATCTTCGATCTCTTTCAAGACCTATTTCCTACAAGCCATTCACTCAAGATGGATCCATTATATAACGCTAAAATAGTTATACGCGAATGTATGATCTCTTGTTGAAACGTTAACTCTATTAAAAAAAAAAGATTCTCGCTATCTTTAACCGAATTAGGTCTATGTGGATCCAATACTGAAATCCAAATTGGGTAATTAAATCAGTTCTGGTTTTAATAGACATATATGGATACATTAGCAATGCTATATCCTATTTTCTTTGTTCTATTGGGATACATCATCGACTCCTGAATCGTCTAAATGACGTTATCTACAGTATTTTTATTTTCAATAGAGAAATAAGGATGAAAATTAAACTACTCTTTTCTTACTTACTGTATTACCACTTTTACTCTATGAAAAATCAGTATTGACACTCGCATTGGTAATAGTTTTTTCCCTTATTATTTCTTTATTCCTAATAAAATATTTTATTTTATTTTTGTAAACAAACTTTCGGGCAAGCTTCGTAAATCATACGTTCCGCTCTGTTCCGCATAATTATTTGTTCTTGTTATTACAGAATTATTACTAATTATTCCTTTTGAGCTATTTGTTTTTTTTTTCTTTAACTAATTAAGCAGAAAGACTATATTCGTATATTGAGATAGTTTTAAATGAATGTAGTAAAGAATGATTAGAACTTGCTTTACATGCCATTGTAAATGTAATATGATAGTTATGCACTAGGGATGGTAGTGATATCGTCTCGATAATTTGAGACGACACCGAGATGGACTTTATATAACGAAACAAGATCGAGACCGACTTTTTATAACCAAGACGAGACCGAGACAGGCCTCTGTAAATCGAGACGAGACCGAGACGTCAGTCTCGAAAGTCTCGGTCTCGTCTTGAATATTGATACTGATAGCTATTAAAATTGGCTTTACTCAAAATTTGCTCCATTGCTGTATTAGATAATATGGACACGGTTGACTGATGCACAGTGGCATATTTTGGGGGTGGCTATCGGGCTCAAGCCCCTCCCGAAATAAATTTGTGTTCATTTTTCGCATTGCACGTACAACACAAATGTTTTTACTAATTCCTTACAAGATCACATGCACCGCCGAGAGCTCAGGAATAAGCTTAATCTATGTCACGGCACTGGATATATGCTTATGTAATGCATTACGACCTTATGAACTTGTGTGAGGAACAGGATGTACTTAAAGTGAGACGCGAACTGTGCGAAATATCGAAATTTGAATCTGACGTTTTGGTGATCCAACCCGAGACTGCATGTAGCAAAGATGATTGCGTAAGTCCCACCACCAACGTTCAGGAAGTTCGTGTTATAAAGTGTCAATTAAACACGGAGATATGAAACGATAAATAAACATTAGATCAATTTGAAACAAAATATATTGTAGTAATAATTTACCCTATTTGTTGTGATAATGAATGTTATATTCTGTTTCTAAAATGACAGGGAAAGCAGATGTATTGGATAAAAAATAAGAAATTGAAAAATTTTAATTTCCGTACGATTAAATACATTCGTGCTGCTGTGTTGCGTTATCCGTTAGGAGGTATTAAACAATTCAGATTCAAAGGAACGAAGTAAACTACTGTATAGTACTCGAGTTAATTTAACAGACCTTAATTTTGTAGTGAGTACTGAGGCCATATAAAATTAAGTCTATTGCTGAAAGTGAAATATGGGTTAATATTAGGGTTTTATCTAAGGTATTTTATACACACTGTAACCATATAGTCCAACTCATCAAATGTTATTTAAGAAAAAATTAATTTTTTAAGTGAACCTTGTATAAAAGCACTTTTAAGAATTTTTCTCTCAGCAAACAAACAAATATATATATATATATATATATATATATATATATATATATATATATATATATATATGTGTGTGTGTGTGTGTGTGTGTGTGCGTCGCGTATGCGACGGAAGTCTTGGTGGACCCCTTCGCTTCTCCAAATAAGGTGCTAGAATCCGAAATAGAAAGCAAACTTCGTCTCCAAAACATTCCCTTCGATAGGTTGTCATAGTTATTTTTAGCTCTGCCATCAATAGGTTGCATTGCGAGCATCTCCGTTGGGTAGAAGAACGGGAAGTCGCAGAGAAAAACTAACTCAGTTTAGCTATGGACGGGCAAACGAACAACAAGCCAATTCACGTTTGAATCTCCGTAACCTATAGTTTTAGTTTGGCTTAGGTACAACAACGACAAACACTCCGCGAACTATGGTACATTCGTAATGACAGTGTTTAGCTTATCAAAAGTCTGAATAGTTCAACGATGAACTAATACTAAGTATATGGTGCGTTGATTACGACGAAAATGTTGCCAAGAAAAGAAAATCTAAATTTGAAACATTTGTTAGTAATTGTTCCTTATAAAGTGGTCTCGACGCCAAGGAGCTAGCCGCGCAATGGAGAAGACTCAGCTGATCCAACC
This sequence comes from Thermobia domestica, assembly GCF_964235325.1. Classification (NCBI taxonomy): domain Eukaryota; kingdom Metazoa; phylum Arthropoda; class Insecta; order Zygentoma; family Lepismatidae; genus Thermobia; species Thermobia domestica. The sequence goes on along the minus strand of NC_137455.1, from coordinate 147,448,806 downwards.
GAAAAGGAAGAAATTTGACATCATATTAAATGGAATGTCGTAAACAAGGATTCCTACAAGCAACTACAACTCTGCATGGATTTGCCAAGAAATCTTACTCTTCCCTTCCAAATTATCCAAGGAGCTAACAAAACTGAGGCAATCGTGAAGTGACAGTGAAGTTCAACCGGTATCCCGCGACTACCGCGGCTTCCGCGATCGTAGTAAAAATTATTGGGCCAAATATTAAATTGTGTTATTATATTTAAATTGATCAAATCAAAAGTGCCAGTATGTAATTTAATTTGTACTAGTGAAGTTTCAATGTTATTAATTAAAATCAAGAAATTATAATTACATGTATCCTTTTATAATAATTTACTGAAATAATTAGAATGACCTAAATTTATCTTTTAGAGTTTAACAAAATTTTAATTTACTTTTCTTTCCAGCATAAATAATTAATGCCTCTACAACGTAATATTTTTTGTATTATTAAATTGTATTGGCATTAGAGATGCAATTGGAATGAGTCGTTACGTCAGTTTCTCAGAGTGATCTGACCCGTACTCTGAACCGTATTGTCCAGTGGTTATATGGTCGGCTTAAGTAAAATCTCCAAACTGCTATTAAAGCCTAAAGGAGACGTTCAGAACATAGAGGATCGAATCGCGGACTATCATAAACGCCTAAGCCTTCATAAGAATCCACAGAACTCGAACCATGAAATGTCTTTCCGAACAGGGTCTACAAGGTTCGAACCCAGGGTAATCATAAATACAGTCATAATACTGATTATTTAACCTGAAACACAAGTATGGAAAGCATTAGCGCTAGCAAATTAGGTATGATGAGGTACTCCATACCATAATTTTAAGTCAAGAATGAAGGAAAAAAATAAGAAACGACAGACTTTACGATAATATTACTTTTACAATTTTAATTTCACACTATTTATTTCGAGACTTTCGAGACAAGACCGAGACTTAGCCCTCGAGATCAAGACAAGCATCTGTTGACCGAGACGAGCTGGCGATTTTTGACTCATGACCAGATCGAGACCGAAACCGCAATTTGTCAACCGAGACGAAACCGAAACTGCACAAAGTCTCGTCTCGTCACGTCTCAATACCATCCGTATTATGCACTGGACGATCATATAATGAAATTAGGGATCAAACACAAATTAAATACAAAATAATGTTTCCGGAAAATGATCGATTTGTGCCAGAAGGTTGTTCATGAAAAACGAATCGCGTATTTTACATATTTCTGATTTTGTTAAACATCAGCTAATTATTTTATTTAGAAAATCAAAATTAAACACAGATCAAAGCTAAATAAATAGTTCCTAGTTAAACGATGTTAAAGGAAAACTAGCTCAAAGTCTGGAATTTGATTTACTGTATTACACAGTAAAGTTCCAGGTTAGGAATGATAAGTTGCGTTTTTCCTTGGCTACTGTTGCCTTGGGCTTATGGGATACTCACGAGTAGACTACAGCAATGCCTGGACCACTCTTAGCTAGCATATGTGAACTATGGCAGGATGAGAAATGAAGAATTCTTGCTTTTTACTGTATAAGCTAGAAACACCTATACACAGAACATAAAAAAGTCATAAATTGACAACGTGTAGACAAAAACAAATGTAATTTATTTCTAAATTCAAGTCTAAGACTGAATTAGCTCCTCCCTATATTGGGTAAATTTTACATGAATACTTTTATTTTTCATTTGGTACTTATGCAAATTGAATTACTAGCAGTTCTCTTGAAGTCCTTTGATGTGATGTTTCTTCCAGATCCGCATATGGAGTTTTCAGCGACTCCCGTGAGGCCAAGTTTCAGTTTTGTTGAATGTCTGTCTACTAGCAGAAATTGTTATATCTGCTGCTAGCTATTTTGTACTTCTCTAAGCTTGATTGAAACACATTTTACTCGTTTTAGGTACATTCAACCTCGACTAATATTTAATCTTAACTAATCTAATGCTTATATCCATGATAAAATTGATATTGTTTGTTCTTCAGTTGAATTACTGTGTATGAGCAAATGCATTCAGCCCATACACAAGTTATTTGTGGCGCATAAATAATTAACATTTCTTTATATAAATTAGAAACATTATCTGCATTATGTTATATCAGACACCTTAAATTGAAAATTTGTTATTTTTAAGATGTACCGGTAAAATACAGGAACAGATGATTATTTTATGAACATACGTAGAACATTCTGCTACGTTCTTCCAATTAAGAAGCTCGGAAGTACAGAGCGTCCAATATACAATGCAACCCGAAGTTTGGGATAGTAGAACTTTAGAACCGGAAGTGGTACACAAATAATGGTTGTACCAAAATGAAGCCTTGCTTATGCATATATTTTAAACTAGGAAGTAACGATTGATGTACACTAGGAACCACACAGTGTTGCCAGATGTAACCGAAGGTGTAAATAATTTTTTTACCATACACGTAAATTGCCTCATATGTATAGATGTTTTGTCGTTAATTTTCAGTTTGTATAGTTGGAGTAACTTGGAAACTATGGAATGGAGAAAAGAATTTTTCATTTCCACCGATAACTAATCGGATGAGGCCTCTGTAAGGAGTTACTATAGAGAACGTGGTTTTCATAAATTAACATTCTGAATTGGCAACAGTGATGATGCTTCTGTGCTTTAAAACGTGTGTTAAGAATCTGTCTACATTTTGCAATTCCTGAAAACAATGAAAAAGAAACTTTGAAATTATCGTTATAAAACTTTTACTTACATGCACCCGGCAACACTGCTATTCATTGAATCAAAACGGGGGCACTTCCAGAACTCGCCATAGAACTGACAATTCAGTTCGTGATGAATTACAATGTTGCCGGTTGCATATAAGTAAACATTTTATCTTGATAATTTCAAAGTTTCTTTTTCATTGTTTCAGGAATTGCAGACAGATCCTTAACACACCTTTTGATGCACTGAAACATCAGCACTGTTGTCAATTCAGAATGTTAATTTATGAAAACCACGTTTTCCCTAGTAAGCCCTTACAGAGGCTTCATCCGATTAGTTATGGGTGGAAATGATTTTTTTCATTCCATAGTTTCCAAGCTACTCCAACTATACAAACTGAAAATTAACGACAGAACATCTATAGGTATGGGTTATTAGTCAATTTACGTGTGTTGTAAAAACAAATAATTTACACCTTCGTTTACATCTGGCAACACTGTGTGCTTCCTAATGTACTTCAATCGTTGCTTCCTAGTTTAAAAATATATACATGAACAAGGCTTCATTTTGGTATAACCATTACTTGTGTACCGCTTCCGGTTCAAAAGTTCTACTATCCCAAACGCCTGGTTGCATTGTATATTGGATACCCTGTATTTCGGCAAGAATTTATATGCCTCCTTAATCAATGTATGGCAATACCACTTGAAACCTGGATCCTCCGTGGTTATATATGGTTTATTGTATGATTTCTCAGTGCGGAAGACCGGGCTTCGTTTCGGATCCCATATTCGGCTATTGGTCCATGTCTCATACACCGTCGCTGCTGAAAGGGATGCTAAACTCTAATCCCAACATCCAATCAATTTGAAACTCGACGTGGCATATCTACCACTTTTGCTGTAATGTAGGAATAAGGTCGGATATTGAACTTTTCTTGGGACGCTGAAACCATACGAAGAAAGGAATTCTCGCCATTTTTAAATTTGTTTCTGGTAGGTATGCATACTCAGAGTCATTGTGCAAAATTTCCCATTATTAATGCATGTCATACTTTGGAAATATAAAACACGGCATTCGAATGCATTAGTTTCTTCTTGTGGAAATACTTCGTTCTTAAATCTTGAACGCTTGTTTCTATAAAACAGGAGGCCCACAGTGGCTCAGTGGTATAGCGCTTACCTCTGGTGCATGGGAACTCTGGCTCAATCACCGGCGAAGTAAGTTTGGGCTGAACAACGTCTTGTTTGTGGGTTTTCTCAGGATACTCTAGTTGTCCGCCACAATTTCATTTCACAAATTCTTCCATCACCATTGACTTGTCTTGATCATCCGTCTCTCTTAGCCTAAGAGACATAACCTGAGACGTTAAACTGAAAGATTTCATTATATTCTTCTTTGATAAACCTTCTACTTTTCTCAGCATCTTCTTTTCTGTCTATTTATTGACGGTTCCCTTTGCATAGAACCAATCACACCATTGAAGATGATCCTAACTGACTTTTAGAAACTGTGTTGTGTAAATAATAAGTCCTATTAAAATATTTGAATATCAATACGTTGTAAAGATAATTCTAAAATATTTTTTCTATTTCAAATTATGTAATAGTTTTCTACTTGGAACAAACATGTATCTAAAACGGGAAAAGAAAACAAGCACAAAGAATTTAAAATATCTCGAGTTAAACAGCATAATAGAGTATGTCGTGTTAAACCACAGTTCATTTGTATATCGACATTTAATGATCATTTCGAAATAAATGTAATTAATAAATGAATATAATTTAAACGAAGAGATGGAAGATCGTTTTTGTTAATACAAACTGTGTAGAATACAACGGCTAATACCAAGTGTTACTGTGGTACTTACAATCGTTGCAAAATTTGAAAAATGATTCTTGAATTTCTGTCAAAATTACTTTCTTTTATCATTCCTTGGGTAAAAACACAATAGTTGTAAAAGAAATTGAAAAGGTAATGACACAATTAAATTGTTTCTGTGTATGTCATAGGCTATTTTAAAAGTAATACTCACGTATTGTTCTTATTTAAAATCATTCAGTTGAAACAAAACACTGGGACACCAGGGAACTGGACCCTATCTATCATTGCTTGCAAAGTAGGACATTTGTGTTAACTACTTTTTGGTGACACTCGTGCTATTACAATCCCTTTCTAACAGTGAATTTCAAGCACTGTCATACTCTTTCCTCAGCCAGTATCAACTGAAACTAGATTAAGTAGTAATTGTAGTAATTTCTTTTGTTTGAGTTAGTTTGAGGATTCTCAATCGACATTTTTCAGTTCCAGTGAGTCAGTAGATCATCAAGGAGCTAGGCCTTACCTTTAGGGCCTTAAAAAGTAGAGCATTTTGACTAATCCATTTTGGAGCTCGAGTGAACTTGATATCGGGTTTACAAAACCATTTACTTTATTTCAATGTTTTTCTCTACGACAGATTCGTTTCGGATTACCAGTTAGAACTTGGACCAAAACAATAAAATGAAATCTTTGAGTTTTACGTCCCACGGTTATGCCGGTTAGGCTAAAGGAGACGGTATTGGATCAAAACAATCAATAATACCGGTAAACCCATTCGGTGTGTGTCACAAGCTTTTAAAAATATTTTACTTCTAGTGCATGATCATTTGAAATATTTGAAATTAGATAGGACTTTGTGCAAGAAAGAAAGAACAGGGCTTTGTGCTAATTCAACTTGTTGCTTATATGCAATAGCACTTGTGTTGTTTTTATCCCTACAATTCTGTGGTAACATTATAATTCTATCACCCTGTATATATGTATATATTCTTCCCGTAAATGTATGTATATTTTCGTATTATATGTATGTGTGGAGATTTAATTATCATAAGTAAATCGCCTTACTTCAACTGAATGAGCAAATATGTAGGGACAAAAGCTTGGCGAAACTTCTTTGCAAGTAAACGCTAACTCAGAAATATAAATGACCCAGTAAATTCCACATTCGAAACAGGAACAAAAACAGTATCCAAATTGTAGCTTTTGAGCTTAAAGCAGAACATGTCTAGCAAACACAAACATTCCCAAGTTCGTGAATTTTTAAAATCGGTCGAGTTCGAAATTCCGCGCTTTGAAGCTTGGATAGCCAAGCGGTACTAAAAATAATAGTTGCTTTCCCTGGGAAGTTCATTAAATATTCTCACTGCGGAGGTGGCAGAACTGATGGATTAGCCCTTTCTGTGACCAGAGGAAGACATCTCTTCTCGTTCGTGCAATTAGCCATTTCATAGACGTCAGAAAAGAGATAACGACTGTGGTTCACGTAGAAATTTGCAACATCTACAGCTTTGCTTCTATTAAAATCCCTTTATTCTAAACCACATTCTGCCAGTGGTTGCTCTAGTTGTATTTTTATCTATTTCAGTGTTAATTACCTACTTGAGTAGTCCCAGTACTAGTTCTAATTATATATATATTTCAACATTATTTAACCGACAAAGTGATTAATTAATATTTGACAAACTTCTTGTGTTTAGTGTAAAAGTACAAATTTCAGATCTCAAATTTAAAATTTTAAAACACACTAGTACTACTTCTTTTAAATTTAATATTTCATAATATTGAGCTACGTAAAAAATATATTTTAATGTTCAACTCTTTTATATTATTAATTAAAATGCTCAAAACCACACTACTGTTGCTCCCGGTAATTCCAATTTCAATATCGTATGTATATATATATTTCATTTTCTCTTTACCAGTGTCTTTTTATAATTTGTAAGAACTTTAATCATAAAGAAATAAACTTTTTAGATTAAAATATCAGGAAATCAGTATCAGCACTATAAGCTATCTCGTGGTTTAAAATTGTTTTCATCAAGTCGGAAAGTCACCGCATGCTGCGAATTCGGTTCATTAAATATGGAATCAAAAATACAAGGTAGAAACTATTATTGCTATTAATTATACGTTTACCTAGAACTACTGTGCGTAGAGATACTACGTTTAATATGGTGCTTTCTTATACAAAAATACGAATATTATATTTAAAAGTACTCGAATCCAAAATGGTACGTAATAGATATTTTTTTAATGTTTAATTCTTTTGATTCACTGCTTAACTTATTTGAAACCACACTGCTGTTGGTCACGATAATGCTAATTCCCGTCATAAATTAATACAATGGCGATAAAGACATATTTAATGCGTAAGCTAGTCTCATTTTTCCGAAAAGCCGACTTAATGAATAATAATAATAATAATAATAATAATAATAATAATAATAATAATAATAATAATAATAATAATAATAATAATAATAATAATAATAATAATAATACGTAGTAGTAATAGTAGTAGAAGTCGGATTTTTCACCGTCACCGTAGTCACTAAATTTCTTTTTTTCTTGTTTTCTTTTTTCTTTTTCTTTGTTTTTCTTTTTCTTGTTTTTTTTTTGTTTTTTTTTGCTACATACTGTATAATATTAATATTCACTAGTTTGCAAAAATCTTTTAAAATCTTGAAGGGAAGAGAGGCAAATGCTCTTCCCCTTTTATTGTATGTTCCTCTCGAACGTTGGGGTCACGAAAATTTGTATATAAAGTCTTTTTGCTTTAGAGAGTACACACATGTATATTTACTTGAGTGAGTTCAATATTTGAAACATTGACTAAGAAGGAGATTCAAACAGCTATCTGCGGTAATACACAAAAACACTTCCTTCAAAAAGCTTAATAAATTGAATAATATTATGTTATTGCGCGAGGATCAGATTCTAATATTTCCAATAGCGTAATGGGATATTTGTCCAGCATCCTTCTGACATGCTGGTTCAAAAAGAAATATAACAAAATATTTTTAACTGTCCTAGTGGCTAATATCCTTGAGATCTGCCTCATTTCTGTGTACCTGGTTCGAGCTCAAAGCGCGGGTAATGATTTAGATCCAACTTACATAATTTTGGTGTTGATAACAGACATTAACCTTAATAAGTAAATAAATAAATGATAAACTAAATTAAGAGTGAAGAAACAAGTACTATTGAAATAATTTCTTTCTATCTCATTTCCTTTCTAATCAAACACCTCAATTAGCAAAGAAAGAGGAAATCATATTGATAATGTATACTTCATATTAGAAGTGGTCATCTTGTCATAGTGTACTACATCCACTATGGAATAATCATACAGACTAACTCAACTTGTATGGGAAATCTGACAATATTGACTATAGAATGTCTGTGTAAATATGATAATGTTTTATTTAATATTTGATAGTTTAGTAGTGCACTATAAAAATTAATGAAAAAATGAAATTAAATCTTCTACTTTTACGTCCCATGTTATGCCGGCTAGGCTAAAGGAGATGAAAATGATGAAAGATGAATGCAATAATGGAATTAATAAAGTGCGAGGAAACAGGAGAACCCCGAGACAACCCACGAACACGGTATCTGTCTACCACAAAGTCCACTTGGCGCGAGCTGGAATCGAACCAGGGACTCCACGCTCCAGAAGTGAACGCTTTACCACCGTGCAAAACTTAATGCTGTTGCAACAAATATGCGTACCTATTAATTCTAAAGCAATTAGCATGTTACTATTATATGCACAATGTTACAAGATATTACTCTGATTTTGAAGATAATAATTATTCTGTTCATCCGAATTATATAATTTGAAACTCTACCAAATGGGGATTATAGCACGATTATTCGTAAAATATTTCACATTTATTTTACTTCTAATACTAGAAACGTGAAAAGAAACACACATTTAAAATCTCAGTTCCCCTGCGTTCTAGAAAGTGTAATCCTGAACTTGGCTTACTCTCTGCTTGTAACCAGAAGTTCGTCACGCTGGTATTCTTATTTACAATCAGAAAAAAATTCAACTCACACAGAATAATCCCAACTGTATAATCAGCTTTAGGAAATTTGCAAAGTGGATATAATGGACTTTTAAAGATGTAACTTTTTGCAAAGTTCCAGTTGCTAATGAACGCAAATGACAAAGTTGTTTCCCAACTAGATTTTCGAATCGTTAAGTCAGATATTTTTGTTTCTTTTTTTTAAAGGGAAATAAATCCAGAAGTTATCATGTATATATGAGAAGTCAAATACATATGTTCTTAGCATAGTTTATAACATACATGCTACTTATAAGATGGACCACTTATTTCACAAGTACAAATGTATATAATAAGAAAATAGACACATATTTATAAACTTTTCCCTTTATTGAACTGTATCAACTTGATACAGAAACCAAATGGTAATCAAAGAATACATCTTGTTGATTGATCTTTAGCTTAAAACAAAGTCTTAACCTGTTGTGACATGATTTTGATCTGGGGGATATTTGAAAATTCTTTACGCAAATATTTAAGGAGTTCACCACATTAAGCGGGTTTTGGGAACGTCTACTAATGGTACATTCAAACTCAGACATGTGCTCCTGGATACATATCTGGAGACTGGCTGACCTATTGTAGTTTCCAATAGCAATGTGTTGAAATGCTCCACAACGCTGTATAAATTGACATATTACAGAGGAATCTGCCTTTGATATTTCCCACTGGTTTGGTTTAAACAATAATTTTGTTTATGGAAGATGTCATATTTTGTTTGTCAATTTGGATGTCAACAATACGACATCTTCCATAAACAAAATTATTGTTTAAACCAATCCAGTGGGAAATATCAAGGGCAGATTCCTCTGTAAAATGTCAATTTGTCCAGCGTTGTGGAGCATTTCAACACATTCCAGCAACTCACAATGTCCAGAGCTCTAGATAACTTTCCACATCGTCGGTGAAAACCCTCCATGTTTGACCGTGGGTTGTAAGCGGTCCAGGTGGAATCCTTGAAAGACTTATCTAAAGATCAATGTGCATCCGCTGGGTGAAAATTTGGGAAAATATGAACTCATTAGAGATGATTGCCCGGCGACAAAATTAACATCGTACCGCACCCGAATTCTTACCCATTATTGTTGGAATCTGGTTTGCCTATCACATTTATTTTAATGTATTTTAAAATGGATAATATCTTGACTGGTAGAATCTGAAAGTTTTAAAATATTTCGATATTTCGTCTTTTGCTTTTGCAGCGTTTGCCATTATCCCACTACCCGACAACATTCGAAATCACTCAGCTCTTTGGCTCCTTTAGGTAGTGCCACCATTGTTTCCCTTGTGGTATCTTTACACTGTCTACATCTAAAATAATACCAAATTACGATTACTAACAACTTTCAACTGATTACATTTTATTACATTCCAGTGTGTTTATTTACTTACGATATGCATGTCTCTCTGGTACAGTGTTGCAGAATCGTAGCAATTTATTTCCATTAGTCTAATCATATACATTTATAATGCCTATATACAGCGTGAACCATAAGTTGCATGGTACTAGACGTTATTGAATTGTCATTGAGTAGAATAGCATTATCTGATTGAATAAACATTAAGCTATGATGTGATTTGTAAATACAAGATGGTTCATCAATAATAACTTGTAAGAAATGATTTTATAAAAGTATTTAACTTCTGTCTTTATATTTGTAATTGAATATATATACAATCAATTGGATACAATCAAAGGATAAATGTGTATATGCAGTTGAAAAGTGGAGGCACCACTCAATGACCAGCAATCAATAGATCTCAGTTGAATGGACTTTTCCTTCTAGGAAATAATGAAGACTAGTTCTTTTCCTGAATAGGTTGTAGATCAAGAGCGGGCGTTCACTTAAAAGAACGTATATTATTCCTTAATTTGATAAACTATCATCCAACAGCATTAGCTTCGTAATATGTTCTTCTGTGCTTGAAAAATATAATTTGGGCATTGATATGATGGTGGACATTGAACACTAGATTTGGCTCCTAAGGGAAATCATCAGAAAAGTTAGTTTCATCGCTTGAAAATAAGAGTAGATAGCCTACATTTTTAATGTATTTATTGTTGTATAGAAAGATCATACGCGAAGACGAAGAGGTTAGCGGAGGACCGTGGAGCATGGAAGCTTCTCAGCTGCGGCAAGTGACCTGCCAATAGAGGCAGAATACCTATGATGATGATGATATTGTTGTATTCAACATTTAACACATTACATAATCTTTATTCGCATAGGTTATTCATTTATTTATTTATGACTTATTTTACGTGGCGAAGTTAAGACTCTGCAGCCTTCTCCGAGCACTTAACCACGTGCATACATTTTTTTAAAAACAAAAGCACCAATACATAGAAAATATTAACAATTACAAAAGAAAAGTATTGAACCACATAAAAAAGAATATACTACTTAAGTAAAAAAACAGTTAAACACTTCAAAACAAAAATTGAAAATAATATACAACAGAGTAAACAGAATAACATGGAGAAACCTAAATTGCATATTCCAAATAGCGGTACTAGAAGTATGAATATTGACAACCCAGCCACTCAGTGCCTACTTGGGGATGCAAAGTTGAGTGCAACTGGATGCCTTCCACTCACCATCTAGAGTAAGTGGGATGAACTTTGATATTAATTTGCGAGAGGTTTCTCATTTGGGGATAAATCAAATAACAATACGTCCACTTCATTAATTTAATATCACTGAATTTAGTTATGCTTATGAGTGTACTGTAAGATTTCAGAACGCTAGTAACGACGGATATTAAGAATCATTTGCCAGACGGGTACAGAAACGGTCAAGTATTGAGCTTTTGAACCCTGAATCGGTGCCACACATACCTGGATGAACTGGTGTCTTTCCCTCGTTGCTCCGGCGTTGAACTCGGCTCCTTTAAGCTGAATCTCCTTGCTGTTGAAAGACGGAAACGAGCATTAAGGTATGGCTCCTCTCAATGCTACTCTCTGCGTGATGTTCCACGTCGTTAGAAAGATTTGAAATATGAAGTATTTTCTCCTCCTATCATCTGGCTGATTCTCGGATAGAACTTGGTTCTCCAAACTCGAACCAACGAATGATCACTGTAACTTGATCATAGACTCCACTATGGACTTCCTTCTAGGATTCGACCTCTAGGACACAATTTGTGGACTCCTCATGGACTTCCCATGAACTTCCATGAACTTCCATCAACTTCTCTCCACTTCTCTTTCAAAACATTTCCGTCCTCCAGTTTTGTTTAGCTTTGTCCAACCTCCGTCGTCTGCTTGTCGTCTGCTTGCAGCACGTGCAACACCGTTTTCACATGGAGAGACAAATTCCTTCCATGTTTCAAGACTCAAAATTGCAATCCTCGACACGTTCTGATTTCCCGATTCTAAGCAATTCTCCGCACATCCGTAATCTCATGAAATTCGTGAAATCTTACAGATTCACTCTATACAATTTCTAGAATCTGGCTAATGTGAGGATAAACACATTGTCAACATTTCCTTCCTACATTGCCAGACTCTCAACGAAGACATTCTTATACACATTTGTTTACAACAAACTGCTGACACAAACATTTGCAACATTGTGCAGCTTGCACTTACTCACATATACAACATTTAATTCCCATAACCTTAATAAATGATTTTGTGACATAAACATTAAAATAGAATCAAAATATACAAATTACTTTACTCGAAAATCGAGTACTGCCACATGACCCCCCTTAAAAACTTGGTTGCCTCGCAATCCAAGGTAGACCTCGTAAGAGGGCGATTTTCCATAAACACCCTGTACATCATATAAACTGAATCAATATTGAAAGATAAATATAAACTTGAAATAAAATAAAATATGTATTATTATGCAGAATAGTTATATAAACAGTAATCAATATTCCTTCACCTAAAATTATTAAAAATATATATTTGAATCTTTAATCTTCTTCTTTTTTCCTTAATTCCTATAATTATAAAATACAAAAACTTCAAATGTAATCTGGCAAAGTATATGCTCACGACATCTAGTGAGTTTTCGCTGAAATACTTGCTCATCACATTTGGTCAAGAGTGAGTGTGCATAATTACATATATGTTCGTTTGCAAGTACTCTTGAATTATCTTCTCTTCGCAACAACGCTTTTAGAGTCTCATGTTACCAAAAATTTCCACTACTCTGTCTGTCCATACGTGCCAACCAATAAATTTATTGGCCGTATCAGTGCTGGTTCAACTTCATTTATTTCCACCGCTATGTGATTGGAAATCTAAAAACAAAAACTTGTGACATAGTTTTAAAACATAGTTAGTTAATATTTTTACATTAGCACTGTAAAACTAGAAAATATAATTGTTTTATTTTCAACATAATTTTATTCACTGACATTTTAGCATGAACAGAAATAAAATCTTGCCGCAGGGCGTTGGATATGCTGTAGATACTTCCAGCCTAGTAACTGCAAGATCAACACTTTTCAATCAAGGTTAACCTGACTTCCTTTTCCTGCCTTTCTGTTCGCGCGTCACTGTTGAACGGGTAACATCGAGTGTTAATATTCACTAGCAATTATTTCGCTATTAGTTTTAAAACACTGTATTTATAGAAGAACCACGTCGCACGATGTCTGTGAATATTCTTATCCGTGCCGAATGTTTATTGGATTCACCAAAATTGTTCCAATTCTTGACATTTACTTGCGGGATTTCGTGCGGGACCTCATGCACTGCAGTAGTGTTACCAATACTCAAGGCTCATGCTAGTACTCAACCTTTACTTTACCAATCTGGCATATCCGTTTGTGATCAAAATATTTAAAATGTGATTAAATATTAAAAGTGATAAAATATTTAAAAGTGATAATGTTATTGGTTAATACGTGATATATACTTAAATGGATATAATTACTTTATGGACATTACACAGGATTACACAATGGACTATTTACTGGATTAAACATCTATATGGGTAAGTACAAACTAAAATTTACACGCGAATATATTTATTTAAATACTATGAATATTTACTTATTCTTAACCTACAATTATTATTATCCCTAACACTTGTTAACTGCATACAAAAATTGATTGCGATTCAGAGACAATGATGGATTTTACATTTCCTTAAAATCCTAAAGGCTTTGGTTGTTAAATACGGCAACCTGACTTGCCGTATCATCACAATCAAGATTTGGCTACAGCTAGCACATTTATTACTATCTATATACATGGTTTTCTAAAAATCTGACCGGTTTTCAAAATTTTAAAAACTTGATTCTTCTTCATACTTGAATTTAATATGACTATCATGACGTGATTCTTTTTTTTTCTTTCAATCTTGAAGACGTGGCTATTTATTCTCCTAGATCATAACAATAGACTACTTATTTATTATATTATTTACTTATTTATTTACCTAATTACGTTATCTAGGATGGCCATTTCCACAACAATTTCACTAGGTAAACAATTCATTTTATTATTAATTACTATTAATCTTCTTATATTTATTAACTTATTACTCTCTCTATACTTACTACTACATTAAAATATTAAATTATTAAATTATTTTAACAATGCCGACAGGGCCTATAGCTTGTGAGAAGGATTTCTTCCGAAGAAAGTTCAAAACTGCTTCATATTTCCAACTCAAATACGTACTAAATCTGTTCAGGGCTACACTCGTGCAGGAAAAACCTCTGCATGTCCCCGATAACATTTCTTTTTTCTCTCTATTCTTGCGCTTTATTCATATATATTCATCTACTTATATTCTCTTAGAGTACTCTTAGCGCTAACATATGCATACATATTCATCTATAAATCTATTCATCGATGCATGCTTTATTCTATAAACTCATTATTTACTTCCATTTTCTTACTCTTATTTGCTTATTAAACATTATTCATTATTTATTATTTCACTCTTCTTCTCTCTATCCACATTTATTATTAATTTAGTCTATGTTGTAAATCTACAATTACTTATTCCTTTACGTCTAACGTCTTTAATTGATTACATTTTAAATCTATCTTCTACTAAAATTTCCTTCTTCTCAATACTCACATTCCTAAAACCAACTCTTTTCCTCTTTCTTTCTAACTAACACAAATGAAAAGATTAATCTAGACAACTCTTACATTATAACTAGAAGAATATAACTATATTCTTATTCTACTATATTTTAGATGCCCTACTTACATCTATTTCTCTTCTGACTATCCTACTATTCCCTAGGATATCGAATGAATTACTCGCTAATTATTACTATCTTAATTTTAATCTTACGCTAAGGGACTGGCTAAAAATGAAGGATATCTCCACCAAAAAAAATTTCACTGCTTTACACGTGATGTACGAGTCAACTCCTGTGTCTCTTTTCAACAATCACGGAAGACTTATGTGGTTCAATAAATAAAATATTCTCATCGACGTTCGGTAATCGCCCAATTTCAACTCGACGAGAATGGGATGTCCTTCCTGATTAGAGTTTCCCCTAATGAAAGGTTTCGCCTAATTTACAGGGTTTCTTAATTTTAACTTATGTCTAGATTAAATCTACTTCAATTGCATCATTCATTTCTTGTTTTTTTTTTCATTCTTGCCTTTTCTTACATCTAAAATCCTAATGCAAAACTAATCACAAAATCATTCATGTTTTCATGTTCTCTTTTCTTTTTTCTCCATAGTCTTTTCCTACTTTTATTCTATTTCTTACGTCACTACATCTAAATAAAATACTATATGTCATAAAGACATAGTTCAACTAATAAAACAATGGGTCAGATTTCTATTTCTTAAAACTATAATTATATCACTAATTATACTCATATCATGCTTACTTCTACACTTATTTTACTAATTTAACTGATCACCAAACTAAAATTAATAAACTGGAATATGTGTACACTAAAAATTATATCCTATATCTATATGTCCCTTTAAATACTAGTAATAATACTATTTACCAAATTTCCTACTTTCTTGGTCATCTCTAGGCCGATAACCAAGATGTCCTCTCCTTGAAAAATGTTGCGAACGCAGCTAAATCCAATAAAGATTTATCACTCGCTACAACTATTCTTGCTTGTTTCTCGAACTGTGCTAATGTTGTTATGAAGTCAGAGATTCTGACAGCCTGTGTACAATTAAATCTATGCCTGAATCTTTCTAGCCATCTATTAACTACATCCTGGCTAGCACCACTTGAGAACAATGCACATATTTTATACTTTATCTGATCCTCTTTCACTGCAAAAAATACAGCGTTTCTTATCAACGTATTGGTTTCAGCTATTCCTGTCAAAATCGACAAAAAATGTCTTCTGAAACCTAATTCTACCAAATCTTCTATACTAAAATTTCTCTCAGAGAACTCTATTAAATAATAATGCTTATATGCGTAACCTAACACATTGCATCTAAATGCTTGTTCTTTGTTATCGCTATACGTCGGAGAATATTCTGTGAAATGTTTTAGTACTCCTAGGTCTAAACAATAATATCTAGACTTAGAAAACATAGACGCTGGCTTTCCGTTGTCTTTTAACACTGGGTAATGAACCCTGTGATTATTCTTTAAAGATAACATTGTAAGATCTTAGTGCTATTTTCTACTAATTGAATACTAAATTGTTTACTTTTAAGATTAATATAGGTTATATTTAATCTATTACACAGTAACTGCTTTGTCTTTGTTATTCTTCCTGCTCTGCTCGTAACCTTGAAACGGAGCAAATAATTCGAGCGGATCTTGACGTAAAATGAACAATCGTGTGCCGTCGTGTCTAATCGGCCACACTCGTGTTTAAGCGCTTGCGCCACAATCGTCGTTCGCTGTGCAGATCCTAACTGAATCATGCATCTCGTTCGTAACAACAAAATTATTTCACTACTTTTCTTTTCTCTTATTATTATTATTCTAAACTTGTAATATATTATCACTATATGTGTTACTATTATATCCTTGAATATTATAAAACAAGCTACAATGAAATTACTACGTTTGGTGAACGTAATACGTTATTTAATTTAAAATATCACTGAAACACATTCCTGTTATACAACCGAGAATCGAACTCAGTCGTAACACTTGTTATACTATTATACTTGATCGAAGTGAGGGTGGGATGGGTGGGTTTTATTTACGTAATATAATATCATTAAAATGAGGGTTTAATTTTACTACCAGTTAAATTACCCATTTACTGAGACCGATACAAAGGCGTAAGCCACCAGCTTCTCCAACATGAAAACCCCAAAATGGGGATAAATCGAATAAAATATGTATACTTCATTAATTTATTAAAACTGAATTTAGTTATGCTTATGAGTGTACTGTAAGATTTCAGAACGCTAGTAACGACGGATATTAAGAATCATTTGCCAGACGGGTACAGAAACGGTCAAGTATTGAGCTTTTGAACCCTGAATCGGTGCCACACATACCTGGATGAACTGGTGTCTTTCCCTCGTTGCTCCGGCGTTGAACTCGGCTCCTTTAAGCTGAATCTCCTTGCTGTTGAAAGACGGAAACGAGCATTAAGGTATGGCTCCTCTCAATGCTACTCTCTGCGTGATGTTCCACGTCGTTAGAAAGATTTGAAATATGAAGTATTTTCTCCTCCTATCATCTGGCTGATTCTCGGATAGAACTTGGTTCTCCAAACTCGAACCAACGAATGATCACTGTAACTTGATCATAGACTCCACTATGGACTTCCTTCTAGGATTCGACCTCTAGGACACAATTTGTGGACTCCTCATGGACTTCCCATGAACTTCCATGAACTTCCATCAACTTCTCTCCACTTCTCTTTCAAAACATTTCCGTCCTCCAGTTTTGTTTAGCTTTGTCCAACCTCCGTCGTCTGCTTGTCGTCTGCTTGCAGCACGTGCAACACCGTTTTCACATGGAGAGACAAATTCCTTCCATGTGTCAAGACTCAAAATTGCAATCCTCGACACGTTCTGATTTCCCGATTCTAAGCAATTCTCCGCACATCCGTAATCTCATGAAATTCGTGAAATCTTACAGATTCACTCTATACAATTTCTAGAATCTGGCTAATGTGAGGATAAACACATTGTCAACATTTCCTTCCTACATTGCCAGACTCTCAACGAAGACATTCTTATACACATTTGTTTACAACAAACTGCTGACACAAACATTTGCAACATTGTGCAGCTTGCACTTACTCACATATACAACATTTAATTCCCATAACCTTAATAAATGATTTTGTGACATAAACATTAAAATAGAATCAAAATATACAAATTACTTTACTCGAAAATCGAGTACTGCCACAATATATAAGCTGTACAAATTAACGTAGGTTACCTATTGGTTGTGTGTTCAAATATGGGTTATTAATAATTTGGTAAAACGAAGATGCCTCATGTGCTACCAGTATCCTTATTTTTACTTAAGAGAAGAGAATTTACAGATTTTTTAAAATCTGTCAACTGTGGAAACGTTGCGTATTAATTGAGGTAAACTGTTCCAGAGGCATGTAGTACTTACTGTGAAGGGTTATGAGTATGAATCAGAATTATGACTGGGTATGTAGAGCAAGAAATTATCTTGTGATCTTCTGCTTCTAGTATGAAAGTCTGATAAATATAAAAATCTATGGGCTAGGTACGATGGTTCTGACGTAGTAAGTATTTTGTACAATAGGGTAAGATTATGTAAATTTATTCTTTCAACTAACGTCAGCCATGACCGTTTTTTTTTATAAAAAGATGTGAGATGTTCCCTGTAAGTTAAATTGAAAATAAATTTAATGCAGGCATTTTGCACTCTTTGCAAGCGCTTTGATTGATTTTCTGTTAGATCAGAATAGACTGAGTCGCAATAGTCAAGATGTGGAAACACCAGTATCTTGACAAGTTTGATCTTTAGAGATATTGGTAAGAAATTTATTAGTGGATTTAACGTAAACAGGGCACCAAATGCTCTCTTACAACTTCATTTATTTGATCTGACCAGGAGAGATTTTGATTTAGTATGACTCCCAAATTTTTGACAGTTGTAGAGAATGGAATAACAGTATTGGACAATTTTATATTTGGGAACTGATAGACATTAATAGAAGAGAGAATTCTTGGGGAGCCAATTAAGATGCACTGCGATTTTGTTGCATTTAATTTTAACCCGTGAGCCGTAGACCAGTCGCTCGGTCGACTAGTTGATTTAGTTTAACTCGGTATTTATTTTTTCAATTGCATTTTTAATATCTTGTTGGGGAAAAGAAGCATATAACTGAAAATCATCAGCGTAAATATGGTATTTACAATATGTGATCATTTTAGGGAGATTAGTAATGTAAAGGGCAAAGAGAAAGGGACCTAGTACGTTACCCTGCGGCACTCCACTGTTGATACAATGCCATGTCGATGTGTGATCCTGATTGATCACTACTCTTCGTTTATGTTCGTGAAGGTAAGAATGAAACCATTTAACCACTGATTCAGAAAAATTAAACACTAATGATAATTTCTGAAGTAAAATCTGAAAATCAATCGTTTGAAATGCCTTACGATGGTCAAGTAGAATAAGGAGCGTCAGTTTTCTGTTATCAATAGCCCCTCTTATATCCTACGCTACGTTTACTAGTGCAGTGCATGTGCTATGATTACTTCGAAAACCAAATTGAAATGTATCCAATAAATTATTTGTTGTTAACTATTCCCGAATTTGATCATTTACAATATATTCAAAAACTTTTGAAAGCATGGGAAGGACACTGATAGGACGATAGTCTGCGATATTGTCAGCGGTGTTCTTTTTTGAAGTGGGAGGACCTTAGCGAGTTTCCATACTGTGGGAAAAGTGCCTGTGACAAGAGAGTAATTAAATATGTCAGTGATAGGATTAAGTACGTGCGGCAGGGTTTTCCTGATCATGGTTATTGAAATATCATCTGTGCCATAATCTTGAGATTTAATTCTTTGGATTGCTTTTAATACATGTGCAGGATGTACGTGAGAAAACGAGAACAGAGTTAATTTCCGAAGCTACAATATTATTCATTGTTTGCAGTTTCATGGAGGCTGGTATCATACGGCTTTGACAGAAAAAAATGTTCAATTCATCTGGCGTATAGTAAACTACGTTCTTGGCCATGTTTCTCACAACACCTAATACTTTTAGCCGTTTCCAAAGAACTGCTCCATTATCTTCGAATTCATGTATTTCATAGGCAAAGCGTTGTTTTGCCTTCCTTACTTAATATTAAGTGCAACAGTTTCTTAATATTCTATAGTTTTCGAATTTTGCACTGGGATTTATAGTGCTATCACTAAAAGGATCACTATTTTTAACATGTCTCCTGTATGCTGTATAAGCTTTATCTCTCTGCGCCATTAAAAAACGTAATCCATCGGTTAACCATGGTGATGGAGGTCGCGAAACGCGTTTCTTAACTACAGGGACGTGTCTATCGTACAAATTTATTATTAAAGAATTTAGAGTATTTACCTGCTCGTCAACTGTAGGGAGGCAGTTTATTGAGTGCCACGGCAAGTAGGCAGCGTCGATGTTCAGGTCTACTTCATTCATGCACTTAAAGTCTCTGTATGATGTGAATTTAGTTTTATATTGCGGAACTCGGAGTTTGTAGGATATATATAACATATCATGGTGCGAGGTGCCGGGATGTGGATTTGACTGTGGCTAATTACATGTTCTTCCTTGGATACCGGTATCACATTTATCCATGATTCTGAGTTCCTTATGTGATGGGTTGGACCAAGAGGACAGATAGCAAGATTAAGGCCCGAGATCTATCCCGATATTGCGAGACTTCGTCTTTCGTTGTTAAAAGATTCCAATTTGTATCACCCATCACTATGGAATGCTGGTAATTGGGTACATGTTTTGCAATATCGTCAACAAAGTTTGTGAAAGATGTACGGGGGTACGATACATAACACTCAAAAGCAATGTCTGGTGACCTACAGTGACTTCGAGTATAATATATTCTGAACTATTGTTATATACACTAGCTGACTGAGACAGTAGTTTGACCTGGAAGTTGTCTCGTAAGTATATTGCCATACCCCCGCCGCGTTTACCCTTTCTATTGTTTGCAAAGAGATGGAAACCTGATAAATAAACGAGGTTGTTTGAGAGGGAATTCTGTAGCCAAGACTCAGAAATAAGTACTGCATGCACATGTTTAAAAGAGGATACAATGCTTTCAATATCCACGAAATTTGAAAGAAGGCTTTGTTCATTGAAATGAATAGCGTTGAAGTTCCCTTCGGCAAATTCTGGTCTCTTGTCATAGGAAGTAGTTTCCAAAGGGGAGGGAGGAGGTTCATTGTCACTTTCTATGAGGGTGGAAGTGTCAAGCCCACTGAAACAGTTAGGAATCAAGGTTGCCATATTTAAGTTTGCGAATGTGTCATTCATTGTCCTATCCTGAGAAGATAATCAGATGCGATGTAATGTATAATTGAAATGTTTACAAGAATCCCTTCCCTATACATACGTACAAGATAATCGGTAGTTCTACTTACCAGAATGTTCATCAAAAACAAAAATAAGACGAAACACCGACATATTAGCAGTAAGAACACACACAGAGAGAACAAAGCGTCTCCTGCCGACACTGGATACATAAACAACACAACAACACACACAAGATATCCGACATATGAGGAGAATGTTGTAGGCGCTGCACAAGAAAAATATATGTAACTTAGACATCCCTAACTTTGCAATATGAAGTGGAGTACAAATACGAATTAAAAAAGTTATTGATAGATATGTTAAATACACTGAACTATAAAAATAATTCACGATACTAGCAACAAATAAAAAATAAGTTGAATAGAAACATATTGCAAGAAAGTGTTCATAATTATTCACAGAAACGTGCAACCAGGATTGCACCTATATGTTGTCCATCCTAGCAAAGCTACTAATATAATGCTTAATATTTCCATGTCTCACTACAATTTGTAGTTTCAAGCAATAAAACTAATAATAACTAACACCATGACTTCTGTCACAAACCGCCTCTGCCCATAAGTAATTTCCTAGCCTAATTTATGGTTATGTTACAACTTGTAATCCCTGTATGAGGTATAAAAGAAGAATTCTGTTGAATTTGTGATCATCGCCTAACACAAACCATTAGCCAAGCTTGAAACTTGAAATGTGTATAGTACCATAAGAAATTTGCTGCTTACACTAAGCAAGGACTTCTTGAATTGTGTGTGGACGGAAAGAGGACTGAGGTGGAATTGCAACTATTATAATAAGGTAAGATGTCCATAACATGGAATTCCTTAAAACTAGAGATGTGAACTTGGGTATTTGGACTTTCCATTTAAAATATTTCTACACACACTTCAGTATTTTTAAATGTTTGACGTAGAAAGGAAGGGAAAGACGCATGGATCGGTTCACTAAAAAGCCTGAACGATGTGTCTGAATTTCGTGCGGGACTTAGAGTTCAGGAGAATTCTATACGAAAATTTTCGAAGAAAGAATGCAAGAATTCACACAGGAATACATAGAATCACTTGTTAGTAATGTCATAATTTTGTGCATGATCAATAATTCATTTCAAATACATGTTGTCGAATGAGTTATAGCCCACCCTATATAGCGACTAATACAACGAATTGTCTTACTTGTATCGTTTTAAAAACTTTGAAAGCAAGGCGAGAAGAAGTATTTCTGAGGATTGTGAAGCAAACGAGCAAAGCTGATTGACCTTAATAGAAGTGACTCCGAAGAGAATCACATTAGTCTCACTCACACTAAGTAAGTGCCGTTCTAGATTGTGAACCTCCGATAGAATCATCCAATATAGAAGGCGGAAGTTACATATATACACATATATGAAGTAAACTGGGAAATAAGGTTCAACATTCCCGTGCACTTCAATGGAATGACACATACCAAACAAGCTACCTTTGCCATCTGAAGGAGGCACGGTGGCTCAGTGTTAGTCCCTGGTTCAATCCCCTACCAAGCAAGTATGTGGGGGAACACATCTTGTTCGTGGGTTTTCTTGGGGTACTCCTGTTTACTGCCACCTTCTCTTAAACTGAAAGATTCCATATTCATTTCGTACTTTGCTATATGAAGGTACATTTCCCAAATTAAATTACCTACATACTGTTCTGTGGTTCGACCCCAATTCATTCAATCTAATAACTCAATTTCATGGAAAAATGGCACTTACCATTATGTTTTCCCGAGCCGTTCATATATTATTATTTATCGACTCCCTTATTTAATGACCCTTATTTATCGACTCCCGTGGATTTGTTATTTTAGTCTCACCCCCTAAAATTGTACAATTTTCTGATTAAGGTAATCCATGAAGAAAAATATATATCTCAATTAAATAATATTAAATTATGCTTCAAGTGACATCAAGTTTTGAATACATTTGTAAGTAGAATATGTGACAAAGGCACCTTGTAAGTTTGGAACGGCTATAGGGAGTTTAGGAGCTAGTGATCTACATATCAGGCTTTACGAGCGCTGGTAAGACATGCTGCAGTTGTTCGGCCTATTTGATGGACTGGTACCGTCAACTTAGACACCCGGCCCGTGTTTCCTCTGTCTGGACTATTAGTTCTCGTGCACGAAATGTACCGTCAGTATTTTCCCCTTAACCTTGACTCGCATTAGCAATGTAACCCTTATTCTCTAACAGAATGAGATACGCCCACTGCGCGGTCAAACCAAGTTCTGAGTACCTACTAGTTACTTACTGTAGAGGCAGACTGCTAGCGAGCTAGTCATCTCATGCTCTGCAGGCAAGCTTACATCCCGTCCATGCTCGCCGTTACCCAGATTCCAAGTAACACCGTATCTTGGATTCTTATAATAGAGGTACAACTGCATTATTTACTGTTTAATACTATAATGGCGGCCATATTAATTGCACCATCGATGATACGGTCCAAATTGACTCTTAGGAATGATTTTGTGTGACATTTCGCTTCCGGATAGCTTTCACGGCAAATACAAACCTTACGTTATATACGAAGATTTCAATGTTCATATTTTAAATTATCCGTGGAAGTAAACATGGAGAAATTAGATATCATATTATACACACATCAAAACATTATGGAATGATAATTCATCTCAACGTTGCTGTATATTATTTATGTAATTCTCATCTTTTCATATTATATGAATAATTGGAGCCCAAGTTATCATATTTAAGTTATCGTTCTTAAGAGGGCTCTAAAGACGTAACCAGTAACAAAATGCATACAAAATTGGTAGGATTGTGGAGAAGTAACCAGTAACGAAATGCATATAAAATTGGTAGGATTGTATTTGGGAGTATGCAGACGTGATTAGTGTGGTAAAATACATTAGTTCCAATTTTCGTCATCAGAGAAGTTGTGGCACTGGAGAACACAGATTAAGTGCACCGTGAAAAACGGTATTATTAATAGCAAACGATAGGGAAGACCATAATTATCTTCTCTGTGTATCTCATGGCGTTTATTAGTAGTGGTATTAACACTTCCATAGTTTAGTGACTACCATGCTTGTTAAAAGAGTGACAACAAGAATAAAGTAACTGAAAAGGAAATTCAGGAGTACAGTTTGATAATAAACTTGGCAGTAAACCCACTGTTCACTGTTCCATTTAGTTACTAGTGAGCTTAATCATTCAAAGAACATTGCATGGCCAATCACGTTTACTGCCCGAAATATCAGTGCGAATGTCATGCAAACTTCTGTATATGCGTGACGCACTTGTAGGATGCTATTATAAAACTTTCCGGAGAATTTTTACATAGTTCAATACGGCAACTACACATATTTTAATAGTGCATTTTCTCTAACTGGTACCTCACAATTTTTCTTTTCGGATTTCTCCACAATAGAAGCAGCAAAGCTACTTTTCCTGGTTTCACACATAAAATATCGATTTTCTCAAACGTACTTGCCATTTTCTTCAAATTACATGGTGTAATATGACTACAACGTAACCTTATTCGTCTGTTAGTTTCAGTAATAAGTCTCGTCCTATCATGGTGTGCTACACAATTGATATCCCATCAGCGACTACTGTCTTGGGCGACACAGTAGACACTTGTGCATGTCTCTCTGTAATACGCACCACAGCGCCATCAAGCGCTAGCAGTGTAGTGTTGTGGCTTTGCGAAAATAAGTACCATGGTTCAATGCATTTCCGTAACCAGTTGCTATCGAACCTAAACTACCCCCACTCATAATAGTGGTAGCAACTAGACCATAGTTATAATAATACCATTACTAATCAATACCACGAGATCCACAGGGAAGATAATTACGGTGTTAACATTATGAGTATCAGTAATATTGCTCTTCTTCCGTACTACTCTTAATTAATGTTGTCCAGCGCCATAATATCCTCTGGTATCAAGAATTGGGGCTTTTGTTTAACAACACCAATCTCTTCTGCATATTTCCAAATATACTCTTACCAAGTTTAATCACATTCCATTCACTAGTTACATCTCTATAGTCTTCTGAACAGCGTTACTTCAATCGTGATAACCTGATGCAATTCGTATAGGGAACTCCCTCTTAGCTGTATGATTAGGCTACAAGTATTCGGCGCGTGGGATCCGGGTTCAATTTACCATAGGAGCTCATATTGTTCGGATCCCACGTTAAGCTTCAGATTCACATCACAAATAGTCTTGCTGCTGAAATGGAGGCTAAATCCCAATCCAACCAACTAGCTACAACTCATTATGTCACTTTGTAATTTGATTCAGTTTGATAAACTTTATGGGAACAGCATTTTAAGTAGTTAAGAAGTCTTAGAAAATCTGTAGGATTACAATGTACGTATTATTACTAGTAACTGGAGAAAAGTTTCTCATAAACAAAAGAAAGCTTGTGTAAGATTTATTCATTTAGAAATTTCTTTAGAGTGGGTGAATTGTGAAATTTTGATACGAGTGCTAAGGAAGTTAGGATGGGATGGGAATGTCGGAGACTGATATAAAACTTGTTCATGAAATAAGAAACAAAATTAACAATATGGTAGAAAATCAAAATAGTAGTAAAATTTGAAGGTTAATTCAACAGGGATATTATCTTTCACCAAATTTATTCAATATACTGTACACCTAAAGATATTCATAAAGGGTCATGACTGTGAGACATAATATTTTGTAGAAGGTGGAAGAGATACCGGTAAGTAAATTTGATTATATGGCTCTTGTCGCGCAATCGAAATTAAAAATTTACAGAGTAACATTAAAACACGCTATCAAGAAACGATAGAACTTGAAGGACAAAATTACAAAGTAGAACTAATTTTCGATGACTATATATTGTGAGTGAAAACATGAAATGTGTAGAGCAAATAAAAGACAGAAGAGAATAGCGAATGAAGTATTTTAGAAGAAAAGTGTATTTTGTAAATCTCTAAAAAGATCTCATCAAATGTTTCGTATGAGGTATTACTTTATGTAGTACCATTACGCAACAATCTCATAAAAAGGGGTAGAGTCTTTGGAAAAAGTGAGTGTGAAGAAGAGTATAGAAAATTAACTTCATAAACCGTTAAATTGATGAAAAACGATTAGGGAAAGTTGACGAGAACAATTAACTAGTTAAGACGTTGAACCATTGGAGAGGAAACTTAATTCTAAGAGGTGATAGGAAAACGAATTCTGGTGAAAGGAAACTAAGGAAAATGGAAAATACATTTCAATTACTCGGCTTTGTTAAAGCTGATGATTCCTATATCGAGACGAAAATGTTGGGTGACGGTAGTGGTGAATAGAAGCTTCTCACAATCACTTTGAAATAAGTGGTCTGAGAATGATTTCAGAGTTATTATTATTATTATTATTATTATTATTATTATTATATTATATTATATTATATTATTATTATTATTATTATTATTATTATTATTATTATTATTATTATTATTATTATTATTATTAAGAGGGACATACTGAAAGTTGTGAGCAACATTTTTTCACACCCATAATCTTTATTTGTAACTGAAACCAAATATATTATCTCAATCTACAAACCTTTCTTTCACTTTTTCACATAGTTTCCGCGAATATCTTCCAGCAAAACTCCTTCGCATTTGCTCCTTCACAAAACCGAAAAGATGGTAGTCGGAGGGCGCCATGTCGGGGCTGTAGGGAGAATATGGAACTGTTTCCCATCCAAATCTCCTGATCTGCTCCATAGTGGCACATGCAGTATGGAAATGCGTATTATCTTGTTGAAAGATGATCTTTCCAGGACGTTTATCACGTAATGCACAATGGAGCTTCAAAAGTGTCTGGATGTAGCGAGCAGAATTTATGATTTGTCCAGGTTTAAAAAAATAAACTAGAATGCAACCCTGTGCATCCCAGAAGACGTTCCCCATAACTTTCCCTATCGATTGAACTGTCTTCGCTTTCTTATTCGGTGGCGAATTCAAGGGGTGTATTTCCATACTTTGTTGTTTTGTTTCGGGTTCATAATGATGGAACCATCTTTTATCTCCAGTCACAACACTAGTCAAAAAGTTATCACTTTCATGTCGAAACCTCTGAAGTAGGGTTTGGGCAATGGTTAGTCTATGAAATGTGGTTCTCGGTTTAAAAAAGTGGGACCCAACGGGCACAAACCTTCCAATAACCTAAGCTGTGAATCATTTCTTGCACCACACTATGTCCAATATTAAGTCTTGCAGCGATTTCGTTAACAGTGATACACTTATCTAACCTAATCATTTCATCAACCTTTACCTTACTGCGTTCCCTGGAAACAGTTCGAGGTCGCCCGCTGCTGGGCTATTCTCCGATTGTTCTGTTTCCATAATTAAAATGTTTCACCCACATCCTAAAACTGCTGGTACCCATGCACTCTGCAGTATGCGGCATCTTTGTAGGCACTCTGCAGTCTGCGGTGGGTTTCAGAAGCAGATTGGTCCTTTTTAACAAGGAATTCAATCACAGCGCGGTGTCGAAACAAAACATCACTGCCCGCCATTTTGGAAATCCTGCCTGTAGTCACGTGATAGCAACAAACAGCATCAACGCCTGGAAAGAAAGAATGAAAGAAAGAAAGGTCTGTACATTGACATTATATACTTGGTTTCATTTACAACTAAAAATTATAGTTGTGAAAACATGTTGCTCACGACTTTCAGTATGCCCCTGTTATTATTATTATTATTATCATTATTATTATTATTATTATTATTATTATTATTATTATTATTATTATTATTATTATTATTATTATTATTATTATTGCAAGAAAATCAAAGATTGTAACATTAACCAAACTATAAACTAGAAGAAAATATCAACGATTGTAGTTATCAAGCAGCTCCACGGATATTTTTCTTTCATTCCACATAATACGGCTCGAACAGACAGCTCAATTTTACAGAGTTTGTGCAAGTAGTTTCGTGTAATGGAATCTGTGAACCGAGTCTGACT
This sequence comes from Thermobia domestica, assembly GCF_964235325.1. Lineage (NCBI taxonomy): Eukaryota > Metazoa > Arthropoda > Insecta > Zygentoma > Lepismatidae > Thermobia > Thermobia domestica. Next base: position 147,420,768 of record NC_137455.1, on the reverse strand, counting down.
GCAGACTATAGAACAGACTATGTATATTTACTCTCACAATTTTTCATTTCCATTTCTATATAACAGATATTGCTTGTAGTTGGTATTTAAAATTAACAAATGTGAGAGAAATATTTTAGTTGTATTACGCAGAAGCGATTGAAAGTTTGTTAAATTGTTCTTGAAAATTCATACTGTTTATTGAAAAATCCTGGTGCACTGGTGCATTAGAAATTCGACCAATGCCCAAATCAATTCTCCAGTTCCAATTACACGCTTCGAAAGACTTGAATATTGCGTATATTGCTATTGCACTACATTTATTAACAAAAGCTCCTTTTTCCTACAAGTGGCCCGTACGTGTGTGCATGAATGTCTGCAGGAAAGTATGAAATTGAACGAGAGAGAAACCCAGTAACAAAGAAAGGAACATACATGACTTTTGCTTTATTAAAATGCTGTTGAAAAGAGAGAAAGAGGGGGAGGGAGAGAGAGAAGAACTTTATGGAAATTCTGCTATTCAAGATAACTTCCGCGAATTTCTTCTTCATTCTATCAATGACATCAGATTTTGAAATCATGTTGCAAGCAAAGAATATTTAAAAAATTATTGAGAAGTACTAATTTCTTTAGTAGTCTTTTAAAATTATATCTTGTTGTTGTTATTGGTAACGTAATCCATAATTCTTAATTATGGTATTCATTTTAGTAATCAGAATGCTTGGATTTACCTTATTTCATTTTAAGGGATTCATAATTCATCATGTTCAAAGATAATAGTTTAAAACTACAATACAGAGCGAGTGCTGAAAAGTTAGGTTTGATCCCTCCCATTCACATGAAAATATGATTGTAGGTTCATATGAACTTAACTGCAGCTATAGATTTCTTGTTATTAATGTAACCTATTTTAATGCTTGCGACAGTGATGATGGAGATTCAAACAAGTTTCACAACTTTGGAATGTCGGACCGTTATAAAGTTTTTGTCTCTCCAGGAAATGTCTGCAAGGGACAATTGTCAGAACCATCGAAGTTTTACACCTAGAAATCAGCAAAATCATGTCGTGAACTTTCTGGGACGAAGAGGCTATTATATTGTGGAATACTTACATTGGAACTCTAGTGTCACCAGCGAGTATTATTATTGGACAGATTTACGAGGAAACCAAGATGAAACAAGTTATGCAATGAAATTACTATTTTGCGTGACAATTGTCGAGCTCACACTTGCCGTCTTATGGCTGCTAAATTAAACATCTTTGGATTCCAATTGGTCTTCCGTCCTCTCCCTTTGCCTGACCTGGCTCTCTATTATTATAATTTGCTCCCAAAGTTGAAGAAATTTCTGAAGAAACATTTTTTATGACATTCTTGTCATTCAACATGCTGATGGATCTAGTTGTAGGTCCAATCGAAGGAATTTTATCTGCAAGGGTTAGAAAACCTTTAGCATTGCTTTACAGAGTATATTAGTCATATTGCGGAAATATAAAAAATATAACTGTTTCTTCATCCCTCTATTTCTACTATTTCTTGACAAAGCCACGAATTTTTCAGCTTCCATTTGTATTTGATAACATGTTTTATTTTTGCGAAATCTGACCAAAATATATATATTGGCCTCATAATTTTCTAACTATTCAACATAAATAATTAAAATCTTGGATAATGATAAACTATTCTTAAAATATAATATTTATCAATATAGTTTTCATTCAGAATGACGAATTTTCGATTTTTGATCTCAACTCTGAAATTTCGTTTAGCAAAATTTTTGTTTGTACTCCTTTAGCCACTTCTTTACGTCCACGCCCACATCACCCAAAATGTTTCGAGACTAATTCTGTTTACGAGAAAGTGCTCTGTTTACTTAAAGGAGCAGTTCGAATTAGAAATGCATTTTTTACAATTTATTTCCATTTGTAGAGTTGACAATTCTAAAAGGAATGGTGTTTGTTTGATGGCGATACGATCAGTCGTTAGCGAGTAACAGAGGAAGAAAGATTTTTGTGATGACGTCATAGGTGGGCAAGAAGCGAGAGCAGGCTTACATACTACACAGTGCCAACCATTTCGTTTGTGAGAGGTGCGGTGGCACGTTTTAAGTGCGGTTTCCTTTTCGAGAACTGATTGCAAAGACTTACAAATATCATCTGCATGTAGAAAATGATCTCTGATGGTGGGTGTACAAACGTTTTTATAGTATTATAAAACGTATCCTATAAAGCATGAGTTCAGCGTTTCAAAAAAAATCGAAACCAATATGTAAATAGATGGCGGACGAGATTGCTGCAACACCTAAGTACCTTTTCTTTAATCATTCTTCCGATTCCCAGACATAAGTATGTTCAGAACCCAGACTATGATATGTATATCATGTTTACTAAAAACTTTCAAAAATATCTAAATAATAGCTTAAATCAATTTTGTCACTCACAAACTGGGGGGCCTTAGCCCCCGGCCCCAGCCTAGATCCGCCACTGGCATTAACTTTCCTTTCAGTAAACCTGACTTCTAGAAGGCAGGCTCTTCAAGATGTTTGGAACACGAATGATTTTATTTGGTACATTTTTTCCCATTGATTTTCTTGGGCCATAATTTATACCGATCTCGTGATTCCTCACGACTTAGAAACGTAAGAAAAGGTACTTTACGTCCTCAGCTTCAATTACACAAGAATTACAATCGAAAACACAGAGGTGTTAGGCATTTCTACTTTACTTCACAGACACAGCACGCGCTGTACTAACACGTGTTTTCTACTTCACACTAGTGTGTCTTTCAGGAAAAAAATCCGGGGGAGGGACACTTAGTATTCGGAGAGGCACATTATTTTTACACAGTACTATTATATTTATTACTTTATAGACGTATTATTTTGGTCTCCTCCGGGGGAATCTCTCAGAGCTCCGGGAGACAGTGCCACCCTAAAAACATGTTTGGAAGAAACACAACAAATGTAATTACTGCTCTCTCTCTACTCTTTTTTATACTAATGCTATAGAAAAAACAACTAACAAAAACTTCCCTCAAGAATTCAACACAGAGCAAGACTGCTAACAAATCCAAAACACAATCTATTAAATCCAATGCACTATTAAGGGTTTATCAGCTGCGTCCAAGGGAATAGTTGCTGACTCACATTGAGTTTCTCGCGTATCCCACCCATGACGTCACCATTTACGATTCATCAAAAACAAATGCCTATAGAAGCTGATCGAGACGGCCTATCAAGATATAAAAAATACGGGTCTCTTATTTTTTGTTTCTCTTTCTATTGCACCAAACTTGTTTTTAACTCGAACTGCTCCTTTAAGTTTACACACTACCATCTTCAAAATAGTCACCTTGTAGAGTAATACAATGCTTTCATCGTTTGTGCCCTGCAGGAATGTGCCCTGGAAAACTTCTTATTGGGGCGTGTAAAGCACCTTCTGCGATTCGCGCAGGATCTCCGCAATTGTGTCCAAACGCCGAACTTTGAGCTGGATCTTCAGCTTCGGGAAGATATCGAAGTCCACAGGGACAATCTTTTGTGAGTGGGGTGAGTGCGGAACTGCAATCAACTTGTTTGAAGTGAGTAATTCACGCGTGAGGAGAGCACGGTGATAGGGTGCATTGTCGTCGTGAAGCAGCCAGTTTTTCGCGCGCCACAAATCCGATCGCTTTCAACGAACGCTCTCCCTCAGATACCTGTGGGATAGCCTTAGAATACAACATTTAAAATCAGCAATAAATGGTACATCAAGAAAAGTTCATACTCTTCCTTTAGGCAAGTCCATACGCCTTATTTCACAAAGACAATGCAATATGTATCCCGTAATGTGCTAACCTTCTTTAAGGAACGATCGGTATCACTACTTGCATAACCTGGACGATCGCTGATATGTCTCGAATTGAATATGTATGCGATATGGGTTTCTTGGAACATTTTATCAAGGTTCTTATGCAGACAATGTCCATTTCTTGTGGGACCTTATACAAGCAACGTTATAAGCAATTTCTCAAGAAAACGCTCAAAGTATTTGATTCGATGTCATTACATGTAGAAGCTCTGATTGCAGCAGGTGTAGACTTCACGCCAAGATCTGAAGTATACAGTAAAACCACATTAATCCGAACTATTTGGGGAATAAGTTGAAAGCTTTCTTTTGAGCTTTCTTCCATAATAGACTAGCACCAACAGTAGAAATTGGATGATAATGGCCTCCGGCAGGAATTATCGTATTTACGAAAGTCTGAAATACCTGAGACAATTAAAATAATATAGAGAAACTGCATTAAAATTCTGTTTATTGCAACAAAGTACGTTTATTATGGTGTATTTAAAGGATATAGACTAAGATACATATACTACTACCGTACTGCAGCAAATTGCCAACTGAATTATATACATACACATGTAATTCCCAATAATGAACAAACACAGTACAGCACTTTAAAATCCTATGGATTTATGTTTTGATTATGATTGTTGACTTCTACATGATATATTTAAAATCATACATTCTGACCTTTTTTATCCTGTCCGGATTGATCGAAATCAGACACATCGGAGTCCGAATTAACGAATTTTTACTGTATTGTAGAATTCTGGAATCATATGTATTTCTGTACAGTCATGTAATGAATCTATGGTATCAATTTCATTTTCCATGGAATTTGGAATGTCTTTCTTCGTATTACAGCATCCTCAAAGAGGAATTATTATAATTATAATATTAAAATTAGTATCATGATTCATTACCATTTTTGTTGTTATATTGACAAGAGACTTGACAATTGGTGATTGCAATTAACACATGCAGTCAGTAGAGATTAAGTTGCACCTGAGAAAATAATATTAATTTAGTTAATAAGTAAGAATCAGATAGTATCTACTTTTTACTGGAATATAAACTTTTTATTGGAATATTAAACTACTAGCTTTAAGTTAGTTTAATAATTATTAAAATCGAGCCGTCTAAAGTGCACGCACATGTGACTCACATTGCTAGTACGCGTATCGTGCATAGAATTCTAGTCGAAAAGACTGCGGAAAAGAACGCTTTAGACAAACGAAAGAATAGTGTACAGTCAGGAACGTTATTTCAGATTTTGCAAGACTCAATATTGGTCCAAGTAGTGTTCCATTTGACTTTTATTAGTAACGTTATATTCAGTGGCAAAGGGTGTAAGTTTCAAGAGGATAGGCTCAATGTTCTACTACTACTACTACTAATAATAATAATAATAATAACGATAATGATGATAATAATAATAATAGTAGTAAAATGAAACAGATTAGACATAAATATTTTACTACAGAAATACAAGGAGACGAATTCACATAAATTTAATGCAATTGTAGTTCATCGACAGTACTTATTCAATCCGGATCTCAATTTTCATAATGAAATTGACGTATGTAACTCACAGATGATCTTAATTCGCCATAATGCAATTTTATTGTTTTAATTGGCGTGATCGGGTGGGGAAGATGACTATCACATTATCTGCGCTTCACAAGAAATATATGTTGTTTAGTCTACATGTACTGAAACAAACTCTGCTTGTAAAATTTTGTCTTTAATTATATTGTTCAAAACACATGACAAGCATTCAATCAAGATATTTTGTGTGTCACTTAATTCCCGTTTAAAAACAGAATCAGACTTAAATAATCATGTACCAATGCATGCAGAACTCTCTTGCCCTCTGTTTGTTCTATTTTCAACACAGGCGTTAGTCTTCTTTCCTTAATAACACATTAATTTCCAAAAGACCACTCACATAGAAGGTTCTTTAATAGGAATTATATTACGTATATTCATATTCTCCACATAGCCTACTGACATTTTCTCTCATTCACTTTTGCAAATGTAAGAAAAAAATCACTCCATCTCAAAAACACATACTCTTTCTAATGAACTCAACGAGTCTGATTTCGTACAGGTTTGCGCCAACGCAATGGAATAAAGGGGCATTAGTTTGCGATAATAGGTGTAGCGCCTTTAGAATTTCTTATTCCAGTTTTTGCGTTGCGTTTGAGTCCGCAAAATTAAGTAAAGTTGGAACGGAATGGAGTCCACGTTATCTTGCTCTTTATTTGTTTGATATATCGAATCAAAATTGAAGGTCTCGAGAGAAACTAGTAGATAGAAACGAAAGTCGATAAGCGCTGAGGCCGGTCTCTTTCGCAGGTTATACGCTGGTGAAGTTAACGTCATTACCAACACGTTCTCTCGCGGGATTTTCTGAGTAGCTTGGCGGTAGTTCTACTGCGCCTGAGACACTGCTCGGTGAGCCTCCCAGCAGTGGTGCCTACCACGATTTCTTTATCGAATCTTTTTCTTTTCAACTTAGAAAATATCAAGCATTCTGTGCAATAAAATGAATTAATTATAAATTATAATTTCTGAAAGTAAATGGGTAGGCCAGGCCTCAGGGCCTCTTACCACCCTTCGCCACTGGTTATATTCATATATACAGAGTGTACCACAATGGGTTTACACTATTAATAACAGAGGAGGTTGTTATTATCTGGCGCTCTCATGACTAGTAAGTGTAGTCATTCATTTGTTTTGATTTCTTTCCCATTCATTTGGCTTATTTTTCTTTCATTTTAGTTTAACTATCAGTAGCAACAAGTAATTGACAAGATGATTGGAAACCACTTTTTTTTTTTTTTTTTTTTTTTTTTTTTTTGAGAAACGGAAATAAATTTTTCTCACATGAAAGGAGTGCAGGGACAATGGCTGGCAGAATTTGATACTGTGACACCGTCAAGTGTAACAATTACAAAATTACGCGACAAGTTTGAGAAGGAAGGAACTTTGTGTGATCTGAAGAAAGAAGTCAGAAGCGGTCGAAAGAAGTGTGGAAACAGTGTTAGACGTTCACAAGATCCACTCAGAAGTCCATACGGCAAGCATCGCGCGAATCATGTGTAAGCAAATCAAGTGTTTACCGCATTTTAATGCAAGCAAAGTGGAAAACCTACATTCCTAAGTTGCTTCACGTGATCTATGAGAACGATCTGGATAGGCGCCTCCAATTTTGTGAATGGATTTGCGATAATGAACAGTTGATTGGTTCCATTGCTTGGTCTGATGTGGCAACTTTTAAATTGAATGGAACCATGAATTGCCACAATTATGTGTAGTCAGCAAGATATAATCCCATGTTACGGAGAAACGAGCTCTTAGTCTTTCTGGCTCATCAGTGTGCTGTGGTATGTCTGTCAGAGGACTTGTCGGACCATTCTTTTTTAAAAGAACAGTAATAGGGGTAGATTACCTTAAGACGTAGAATGAAAATAATGTGTCATCTTTCATGAAGTGTACCAAGACTTTTCAATAAAACAGTACATCGCTACATTACTACCAAGACATAAGGTAATTCCTGAATGAAATATTTCTTGAGTGATTGAGGCCGAAGAGGAAGTGTCAAATATCCACCCAGATCTCCCGATGTAACGTCGTTAGACTTCCTTCTGTGGAAAACTCTGAAGAACGCTATCTACATTACAAAACCACGTACGTTGGATGCAGAGCCGTCGCGTGCGTTGTAAGCGCCCGGGGCGAGGATTCCCAGGCGCCCCCGGTTTGTTATTTAAAAAAATAACCAGAGTTTATTCTGTACTCCTAGATTTAAATATGATATGTAAAGTCATAATGTAAGATAAAAGAAATTGGTATTACGTCATCTTTTAAGTGAATGACTTTTGTAGTTAAAACATAAAAGTTAATGAAAACATGGTTTTTGGATTATTGAAGTCGAGTGCTATTCTTGTTTACTTTGTACTTGATACACATCAACACAGTAATAGCATAGAATATACAAATAACGATACAAATATTAAATTCCAAGATTTTAAAAAAAACTCTTCTCACAGAGGGCTGGAGAGAGCTCCAGTTAAATAATTCTAAACGATGTTTTACATTACCGGTAATTTTCAAGCTCAATATTCTATCAGGAGTCCCTCAAGGATCTAATATAGTTTCCCTCTTGTTTCTTCTTGTTATTAATGATATTTCTCTCTGTATTAAAACTTCTCAAGTTCTTCTTTTTGCCGAAGATCTCAAATTATACTCCAAAGTAAGTTCAATTGATGACTGCTTGAAACTTCAACAGGATCTACAAAGAGTTCAAATATGGCTTGATGATAATAAATTAATCCTGAATGTGTCCACATGTAAATCTGTATCATTCACGAGGAAAGAAACTCCAATTAACTTTACCTATACGATAAGTGGCACTTCCTTGTCTACACCAAATACTATGGAAGATCTAGGACATATTTGATAGCAAATCAAACTTTGCTCAACACGTTGACACAATAGCGAATAGTGTCAATCCAGGTTTAATTTATACAATAGGACAAGATTTCTACAAAGAATCAACATTTATAAGGTTATATTTTTCGTATGTGAGATCAAAATTAGAATACTGTTGTACTGTTTGGACAATAAATTTCACTAAATACTCTGATGCAATAGAAAATACGCAGTTTAAATCTTTAGAAATGTTTGAAGCCAGTTTGTACCCAAAGTATGTCCCATATGGAAACAGTATTGAATTTTAGTTTTCAAACATTAGAAAAAAGGAGATGGTTGTTTGATCTGTTGTTCTTGCATGAATTATTAAACGGTAAAATTGACTGTCCAGAATTAGTTTCAGAAGTATTATTACGTGTCCCAATAGGTAAGACTATAACAGCAAACACTGAAACATTCTACTATAGAAAAGGAAGAACGGACATCTTACATAAGTCTCCTCTGAGGAAAATGTGTGCTTCATATAACGAAATGATTATATTTCATGTAGTAGGTGTATTTAGTATGTCCGAAAACAAGTTTAAAACAACTGTCAGGCAATAACTTCTGCATAATTAAACGACGTATATTTGTGTATATATAATAATGTATGTATAATAGTGTATGTTAGATAATTATGTACACGACACAATAACTGGGGGTTAAGCCTGATGTGTTGTCCTTATGAAATAAATAAATAAATAAATAAATAAATAAATAATATCTGAATTAACATTATTTTTAAAAATAAAAATTAATTTACCAACATAATCTGAACTCTTTGAATTTTATTGATTTGTCGTCCCGGCGCCTCCCTTGGCCGCGGCGCCCAGGGCGATTACCCCGGTCGCCCCGCCCACGTGACGATCCTGATTGGATGCCATGAGAGAGGCGATTGAGACTGCCTGTGAATCCATTCCAATGAAAACAATATGTTTGTCGGTCTGTTTCACAGCATTACTGACGATGTATGTGTTGCCACATTGTCATATTTTCAAAATATTCCACATTAGAACATCAGTAATATCTTTATGATTCAAAAAATTATATTTTTTGGCTCGAGTTATTTAAATTCAAACATGTAAACCTCTTTCCGGGACACCCTCTGCATATATAAATACATATGTATACATACATACTGTATATACATACATAAATATGTATTTATATTTCAGCATAACTCTGGAATACCTCGATCAATTTCAATCAAAGTTGGTGGACACATTAGTTATTTAAATAAATACTTTGGGGAAAGATACTCCTAGCACCCCTAGAGTCTGCTAGGAATGAAATGTAAAATAATCAAAAACGAGAAATATTAATGTCCAATTTATAATTTTTGGTGTCATTGAAACAAATATAAATCCGTATAAATCCAATTTCATTCCCAATGGGATAAAAGTCTTCCTAGAATGAACTTAGGGAGAAGAGGATAATAAGTAAGATAATAGAAAATGACAAATATTAATGTCTAATCCAAAGTGTTTGGAGTCCACAGCGACGTTTCCAATGACGATTATCTTCAAATTCAGCTCCATTAGCACCGTAACGGGAATGACATATGAAAATAATCCAGACAACCGGTATTAATGTCGAATTTATAATTTTTGGGATCGCTGAGATTAATAGTGGCACTTCCTATACCCTCTAAATCAAAGTTTAGCCCCCAACGAAAGTAACATCTTTAGTGTTTGTAGTAGGTAGAGGTTATATATAAAATAATCTAAAACTATAATGTTATTGTCAAATCCACAGTTTTCCCCATCGCTGACATAAATAGTGACAGACCCGATGCCGTTTAAGTTCAAGTTCCGAACTCATCTGGACGAGGAGTCAGAAAGAATGAAAAATTAAATGTCCAAAATTACCGAGATTTGTGTCGAATCAATAGTTTTCGGAATCGCTAAGCAGATTGGTGACCTTTCCGATGACATATACACCAAGTTTAGCCAAAAATGGGCATATTAACCTGCCTGAGAATTGACAGGAGCAATACCGAAGGTGTTTCTCATCGCCATTTGTTTTAGTCAAATTTTTATTGTTTAATATTGTAAGTGATGAATAATTCTATGGAAGATGAAAGCTGATTTTGTAAACTAGAATGCCAATTGAAGGTGTATCAAAATTCAAATACATCTTGTTCGTTCAAAAGTCAATACTCAAGTCTCTTTATCATTTTCAATTCTTGAATTGTTTGCTTCCCGCTTAATGCACAGGACACAACGGGAGAAAGGTAGTGAGTTATTGTGCCATTAAGAAAGAAAAATCACATTTACTCACTGTTCACGGTTTTAGAAATATTGATAATATGGAATAGACTAATTCTGACCTTCCATACGTCCATCACGATTCTGAAATATCTATTTTTAATAGGAAAATCCATTTTTATGCACTGTTCATCTAGGACCACTCAAGTAAGTCCGGGAAAGTTTTATCTACTTTGCTCTATCGAGAGTAGATAAATAAAAAGATACTTCTAGAAATGAACCAATTATGTAATTAGCTAACTTTTAATTGTACGCAATCATACAATAACTGTTCTTTTTATATATTGATGTTTTATAGCAGCTCCAAAGTGTCATAAGAAACAGAATTGTCCATTACCTTTCGCATAGAAGGGTATAGTCATAGAAGATTAGATTAAATACTTCATTTACGCTTATATGAGAATATAATTGAGTACTAAATAGTTGACGTTGAATAACCAGGTCTTTAAAACAACTGAGACTCTGTAACTTACACAATTTGCCAATTGCTGTCTTACACGCATACACTTTCATATTTCTGCGTGCATTCAATATTAGATTCCGATTGGCTATTAGAAATTGCTAGTTAGTGATTTGCAATTCACACCTTGAAATTCCAGCAAACAATCCGCTCAAGTTTAGTTCATCTGAAAGATCGATCCATTACTGAAAAAGAAAAGCGTGAGGAACTTGATTCATGTCATAATTGGATTATCACGGTCAAATTAATCCCGAAAGTGACACAACAACACGAAATCATTTCTGAAGTGAATTGCATCGTGCAGAATGGACTACAGGCAATTTCAATTTCAACAATGAAAACATATATAATCTGGGCCTGCAGCATTTTCAGTGTTTGTATGGTAAATGGATTTTCACTTAATATATTGCTAAAATCAAGGAACGATCATCTTATCTTTGAATAAATCAGTATGTTATAATTTACCTTGCACTTTCTTCAAACTGGTCAATGGACTGAATTAGTTTATAAACCCACGGGTGCTAACATTGTTAGTTTAAACTTCAAATTACATTGGTTCATTAAAAATTCTAAATGTACAAAATTATATTTATACCTCAATACAGAAAGTATACCTAAATTACACCTGTAAAATAACACTATAATAATACACAAGCATTATTTACAAAATACAAAAGAAAATGGAAATTATTCAATGGAAATTCGCTTTCGCTCCAGTTACAATTTAATTTTATCTAAGTAAAATCATAATTCCAGATTTTCCATACTAATAGTGTATAACATACACAATATTCCAAGGAAGATAGGACTTCGTATTTCAGAACTACATCTTCCGGTAAATTAATTTCATTACTTAGTAATGCAATGCGTCTCTTTCAATCAAGAAAAATATATGGCTGTAGCCAAAATAGGTAACTTAATGATTTTAACAAATAGACAAATAGATAATATACTTTTCAGTCTTAAAAAAAAACACATGGCGATAGAACATTATATGTAGCCCTTAAGAGAAAGGTATAATATTTTTTTTTTTAGGAAGAAGAATCCAAAAATAAAATAAAAAGTATCAAACAACATGTTACATAAACAAAGGAAATCATTTAAATTTCAAGCTACTCTCCCCTACTAAACAAGAATCGCAAACAAAAGTAGCGTATTCCGTAATTAGTGAAACTTTGTTATGCAACTCATAGAGAATAGGAATAAGCAAAACAGCTATTCTAATAACGCAATTAGGAAGCAACATTCTGCTTATGCTTTTACAACACTAGAGCACTCAAAGGACAAATGCTAATGTATAAACTTTCCATCTTAACCTTCAGGATGTAAATCGACCATCTAAGTATAATTTGACTACAACTTTAACTTTTCACATCTGGTAATGTTTATGAGATGATAAATCTGCTAATTTAATATACAAGTTGAACGTCCAAGTATATTGTACCTTATTAGGTTTGACACTTAACAAAATTTAGCTCTTTTCTGATTAAGATTTGTAAGTCAGAAAGCACTTTATTGATGTATTTTTCTAAACACATTTTATGTATTAATACTATTTGTTACTCTATTAGTATATTTCACAAATATGTATAACGATAAGAATTAAACACCTGTTGAAGATATTTTGAAGTTTCTAACATTTCATTCTGTTTTCAAAAAGCTCAGTATTACCATTGTTTCTTAACCTGTGAACTGGGAAGTTTCCGAATCAGAAAGTTGCATCTGAATAGTATTTTAAAAACACGTATTCTGAAATGAAATGAAAGCTTTGAGTTTTACGTCCCACGAAAAATACGTATTAATTCGTCACGCTCACTTATTATGACGAACGTAGTCGTCAGACTGCAAATACAAGCGAAATTCTCATGATGAGTTGTGTCGTCATTGGCACTCAAGAGGTTAAGAGAAATCTGACATTTTTTTTTCAATCAGCTCTCTGCTTTAAAATAAAATATGAAATAATTCCTAGTATTTGACCAAGTTACTAAGGTAGTTGTATTTTCATTTGCACTTATGTACTTTCCATAAGGTATTGAAAACTTAGTGAAAAGACTAGTACAGAGAGGAAACTTAAAAAAGACTCAGTTTTAAAGTAAGCACCTAAAAGTAAGCGTTGTATATTATTTTATATTAGAATAAATACGGAAAATGAATTACAAGAAGTATGAGCGTAAATAATACGTGTCACAGTTAAGAAAATACCAACAATAATAGATATAATATACTAGTCAACATTGTATTTTGCTTCATATACAGTACATAAATATATTTATGACATTTTCTCCCAGAAAAACGATAAATGTCAATTATTATTTGGAACAAACAACATACTTTCTGGCGCAGCACATGTTCGCTTTCTTGATGTTCAGTAGAACTACATATAAGAATTTTTCATCTAAAGCATGTTATTTTGATCAGCGCAATGCAATTGATGAACTGATGTATGTCTTATCTTTGGATAATTTTTGAGTTACAGAAACAGAAATTCACATTTAAGGTTGGGGGTGCGGTGGCTCAGTGGTAGAGCGTTCACCTCCGGTGCTTGGGGTCCCTGGTTCGATCCTATCTCGCGCCCTGTGGACTTTGTGGTGGACAAACACCGTGCTCGTGGGTTTTCTCGAGGTTCTCCCGTTTCCTCCCACTTTCTTCATTCCAATATTTCACTGGAGCTCCTCCGTGGCTAAGCGGTTAGCGTACGTGCCTTTGGCGCGGAAGACCCGGGTTCGATTCCCGGCAGGAGCTCATGTGGTTCGGATTCCACGTTAATCAGTAGGTCCACGTCTCATATAGCCTCGCTGCTGAACGGGACGTTAAACTCAAAATCAACTCAACTAAACCCCAATATTTCACTCATTTCTCATTATCACCGTCTCCTTTAGCCTAACCGGCATAAGCGTGGGACGTTAAACTTAGAGATTTCATTTCATTTTTCAAATTTATGGTTCATTACAATTTATCCTATACCTGTTTAACCATACAATGTAGTATCGTCTTCGTAGTGTCATAAGGAAGAAATTGATTATGTTTTATTTCAGTATCAGTTTCACCTGAATACATGGTTCCCGTACTGTATCGGTTTTGAGGTTATCAAAATTAATAATTTTTCATATGTTGCCTCGATGTAGAACTGGGCCTAAGGTTCTATGCTCCAGATGTCATTTTCTTTGGCTCAATAAGATCAATCGATTAGTAAATGTCTCATCCTTATACAAAATTTTCTTCGCCAAACGATAGTTATATCGTAGAATTGATTTTTGAAATATCCAGATTCGTCATTAAGATACGTAAATTTTATTTATTTTTTACAACATCTCAATAAAATATCGATAGGTATCGTTTTAGCAAAACAATGCTCGTCCGGTACCCAGCGTGCTCTAGAGTACTGTTGGATTATCATTTCCAAATGAATACCATCTTGTTTCTAATTTTCTATAAAAAAGAAAATATTATTTATATCTTTAATGTCTGTGTATTATTCATTTACTTCTACTTTTAACTTTTTAAATACGAATGAATTAATGAACTAATACAGAACGTAAAACATTTGCAAGAAAAAAGTATTTATATTCTACACGTGCCACTTGATTCTTAATTACAAGTGGCATGAAATTCAAGTTAGTAGAAATATATGCTGTACAAGTATTAGACTAATTAGAGAATGAAAAGTGTGTTGATGATAAACCTGAAATATGCAGTAATTTGGTTAGTTGTCATGTACTAAATCGTAAATTGAGATAACATATTGCAAAGAATTACAGTGACGCTTCGCAATGCTAGAGGTTTCGGTGTGTGTGACTATTATGGTTAATATAGCTCGATATTAATTAGTTCCGTTCTCGTTTTGTTCACATATTAAGCTTAAAATATTTCAAGATGGTGTGTAGTACATTGTAAAATCGGTCACGCATACCGTAAATAAGATAAGCTAGAGCGTTTAAAGTGGAGTGTGACTTGTAAGGCATAATATTCTGAAAATTTCAATCTCTTATAAAATTGATTGCTAAAATGCATTCAATCAGGATACTAGTTATCATACATATCACAAAAAGATCTTATAAATTTTGATCTCGACATGAGATTGTAGTTCCGAACTTTATTCCAGTCACATTCTTTAAAAAATTTGAACGTTTTGGCAGTTAAACTTGAAATCAAATATTATCCCTAAATATTTTGCACTAAAATTGGCATTATCTGAACTTTGTGAACCTAAATATTGATAAATATAGCATTGCTTTCTACACAACTGTCTGCCCTCGGTTACAAGATAAATAAATCTTACTACTATTGATCTAGAGTTCCCAGCAATTACATCAGACAGATAATTAATCTGTTGCGCGATGCAGCTTTGTGTTGATTGTATTTTCATTCCTCAATGTAGTAGAGCAATATCATTCTCAAAAGTGTAAGTGAAAATATTGTTTATATCACACACACACACACATACACACACACACACACACACACACACACATAAGCAATATATATATTTGGCTTATGAATTATTTGTTAACTACCATAAATTACTCAAACAAATGGATGTAAATCACGATGAGAACTGACAATTCACACGCAAGTAGAAATATGAGAGGTTATGCTTCAATGCAGAAATGTAACTCAACAGTTTGGAATTATAGCGACTAGATTAGGTCGAAAGTGAAAAAGGAGATAGAAGAGAAGAGATAAAATTATTAGGTTAGGAAATGGAAGAAAAAAATAATAAATTTTGTCCTCCTATTCTCTTAGGCTAATAATCTTCCAAGTATGAATATCTATTCCGTATAATTAGCGATAACAGCTAATTACTTTCTAAATATTCAAAAATTCCTATCTACGTCCTTACAATAGTATCTGCTCGTAATGTCTAGGGTATTAGGCTCATATCAAAGAATATTAAATGAAATTTCGAGAAATTAAATAGGAGATTATTCGTTTATTTACAAATAGATTACTCTAATTTAAAGGTAGGTTACTAACTTTAACTCAGGACGCCACTCCGCCCTATATGCACTCTATCTTCCTTCTTACCCTTCCCCAATAACTAATGGAGAAAGGAAGTATTTTAATCTAAACTCTAGAAATCCTAATTTCCTTATTAATCAAATTACTCTCTATTATAGCAGGGACCTGTGGAAATACGGTTTACAGAATTCAGTTACTTCTGGACCGTACTCCTTGCTTTTAAAGACGGGACCTTGACTCAAAGGTCACTGTCTGGCCTAAACCTGTCTCTGGGACTCCAAGTTAAGTCCACAAAAGGATTCTATCTAGCTTAAGCAAATAATTTTATAGGATAGGTTTGGTATTAGGGATAGGATTGTCAGCCTTTACTCACGGCTCTAAATTTCCTTACACTCAAGGAAATAAAGGAATTTGGTTAAATACTCACTCTAACACTCTCTTAAATGAAAGTTGCAGTGAGAAATCTCTAATCTCTTACAGCACCTAAATATGCTATAATTACATAAGCAGGGATCGAACCCAAACGCATTTGGAATTCAAAATAAATGTTCCTCCACCACTAGGACGGAACCAAAACCTCGAGTCTATACGTGCGTCACTCACCTCCGCCATAGACCCTTAGGAAGCTTATATACTCCCATTCTAAACAAGCAATAGTAATCCAATAGCCTCTGTTATAGGCGTAGGATTAAGCATCTAAAAATAACAACTTATTTCCTAAATCCCTATCATTTGAATATCCTATCTAAACGGCCAAAGCTCAATTGCTTAAGCGGGCATCTGTAATGTAGTAGAACCACTATTCTCTCTACATACAGTCTCTAACTAGAGGGGACTCTCTCCAAACTGCACTATTCACTTCCAGTGCAGCGGACTGGCTGGCCAAGATCCTACATTCAGGAATCCTCAAATTGCACAGCGACGAAGATAGGGGAGGCAGCCTTTTTATACGTTTTGACCTGCTAAAAAAAATAGCAACAAAAATTCTTTAGAAAGTTTTTTAGCGCCAACTTCTGGAATAGAAAATTCCCAGTAAGGGAGACTGAAATACAATGGATTTAGCAGCTAGCCTCCTCGACAGGCTTCTAAGAGAAAAAGTTAGCATGGAAAAAAAGCAACGATAGAACTAGCTAAACTGTAAATAATAATATGGTTAATTCTTAAATAATAGGGGATGATGCTCTAATATATATATACATAAATATACAACATAAATTGATTAAATATTTTTTTACACTAATAATAATAAAATAAATGAATAGATATATATATACCAATAAATTAATATATTACCAGGCCTGGATTTCTAACTTATAAATAAACACAATTATTAAATAGAGCAATATTTAAATTATATCAGTTATATTTGAATATAATATCAGCAAGGTCGCAAGACGTACCTTGCATATAACCCCATCACAAAAAAAAGAAAAAAAAGAAAAAAAGAATATTATTCTCACTTGTTACTTTGAGTATTCAGTTTATAGTCCGGATCAGTCTTATATTTCAAAAATTTTTCATCACAACACTATCACAATCACAAAAAACAAAAACAAACAAATTTTTCATTTAATTTCGTAACGACTTAAAATTTTTTAGGGAGAATTTCCCTTCAGTTCTTAGTCTCGTGACCGTCTAAAAAAAAAAATAAGCAAAAAAATTAATAATTTCCAATTTAATTCAGTATTTGTTCACTTCACTTGTTCACTCACTTCCACTGATTTTTTCTGTTTATCTGCACTACCGACTTGCAGATTTCTGTTCACTAGAAGTCCAACTTCCTTTTTGCCGTCTCGACTCCGTTCACAGTACCTGATAAATCTAAGTCCTTACCTGGTGTTAAGGGAAGGTTATCTAATCCCTCACCATCAGTGATTAGATCCAAGAAACAACCATCCTCGACAATAGCATCTGGATTACTGGAAGAATCTTTCGAACTCGGTCCACCAAGGTTGGAGTCCTCTTTCGTGAATAACTGCTTATTAAACTTTTGCAACGATTCTTGATTCTGAAGTGCTCTAATGTCCTTCAGAGTATAACCTGGGTCATTTACTCGAACTTTCTTAATATTACTGTTATTTAACTGTGAAAAACGCATACGACGCTTATTGTTTCGTGAAGCATCTACGTGACACAATAATTCAAGTTCAAAACCTGCATCTGCTTTAGGACGAGCAGCAACGTACACACTACGTGTAGGTTTCTTAAATCCGTTCGACATTTTTTCAAAGCTTTTAGACTACAAACAACGATGTTTACAGTAAACGACGAGACGAGAAGCTGTGATCTTGGCCAGGCTTGTTCCCTAAACTAGCTAAATTTCTCTAAGAAAGAAAAAAATAACAGCACAAAGAATCTTTTTTAAGCTTAAATTACTACGTCTGTGGGATGTTTTATTTTCCCCCCAACTTTACTTTCTCTTTCGTTTGGAAATAGCGTTTTGGCAAACTCTGGCTGTAGTTCACGGACCTTCTTACAAAATTCTGGGGCCATAAAAACAGGTTTGATCATATCAGCGTTTGTCTTGACTGTTCTACCACTGTCTTGATTCCGAATTATATAAGTATTTGTAGCTAACTGCTTTTCGATCTTCCAAGGACCGCTGTATCTCGGTAAGAGGCCTGCACTCACTTTATTAGTGGGGGAAGAAAGCCGTATTATCCGCCACCATACCATCTGACCGGGTTTGAATGGATTCGGTCGTCGACCTCTATTGTAAATTTGTTTTCTGTCAGCATGTTTTCGTCTCTGTACCTCATTCGCGCGTTTGTAAGCAGTCTCCATTCTCAGTTGGATTTCCCGAACATATTTACAATAATCTGGCTCCTCTTGAACTTCTTCTTTCTCTTCTTGGGTTTCATATAACGGGTGTTTAAAAGACCTTCCAAAGAATAGAAATGCTGGGCTGTATCCCGTAGCCGAACAAACTCTGGAATTTATTGCAAATTCAATAAGTTTAATATCTCTCGCCCAATTTTCATGCTTGTTAGCATACATGCCGAGTATTGTCTTTACATCTTTTATCATTTTTTCGCTTTTATTTCCCTTTGGCCTATAAGCGCTAATAAAATGACATCTTGTCTTAAGCAGACTCATTGTTTCTCTCCACAATTTTCCTGAAAATATTGAGTGATTGTCACTAGATATCTGAGAATAAGGTCCAAACTCCGAGAAAAAAGTTAAAAGACAGTCTACCATTGTCTTTGCAGTAAGCCTTCTGACAGGATAAATCTTTACCAATCTTGAAAATCCATCAACAAGGACTAATCCATATCTATATCCTCCTATTTTACTTGGCACTAAGGATCCAAAATTATCGACATACAAGATCTGGTTAGGCCTAACAGCTAATGAAGATTCCATAAACCCATACTTAGTATTAGTATTTTCCTTGTATAAACTACAGGGAACACAAGCTTTGCAAAAATTTCGTACATCGTCACGCATACTTGGCCAGAAGTAAGCTTCCCGCAACTTTCTTAGCGTTTCTATCCATGAAGGATGACCTGATTCTTTAATTATATGAGCCATCACACAGAGAGTTGCCCTCAATGAGTTTGGGATCCAAGCCACATCCCTAACTTCCTCATTTACTCTCAATCTTCTTTTCAGAATTCCATTCTCGTCTATAAAACAATTTCTCTTCAGTCTCTTAAATTTTTGTCTCAGCTTACTTGAAACTGACACCTTATCTCCCTTTAAAAAAGCAATGAATTTCGAAATAAAAGTATCTCCATTTTGATTTTCTCTAAGTTTATCTAAATCTCTGATTTGCGAGAAGTCTGCATAATTATTTTCTTCCTCTTCTTCTACTAACATGCAGTAAGGTAATTCTGATAGCATTTCTCTCTTTTCTTCTAGAGAAAATTTTCTAACTTTGCTCACGATTAAGTTCTTTCTTCTCTTCTTTTCCTTCATTTGTTTCTTTAATAGTTTTACTTCCCTAAAACTATTATAATCAATGAGTAAAACCTCAGACGTTGGTAGCTCCTGTACGTCTACTACTTTTCCTTCGCTTGTCTCTATCTTTAGAAAACCAGAATCGTTTTCAGCTTCTAACGGTAATAATTCATTAGCCTCGTTGCTCCCCTCAAACTCTGGACCTTCAGTGTGCGAGTTTTCGAGACGAGACAGAAAATCTACGGGATTTCTCTTCCCTTGCTGAAATCTCAGCACAACTGGAAATCTCATTATTCTTGTTAACCACCTCTGTACAAGCGCTGGTACTTTCATAGATTTTATCAGTGATAAAATCGGTCTATGATCTGTATATACATAAATGACAGGAGCATGAATTAAATATAATTCGAACTTCTCAAGTGCAATAACAATGGATAAAAGCTCTAGATACGTAGAACTATATTTACTCTGAGTGGGAGATAACTTTCTAGATCCATACGCTACTACTGCTAAACGGCCCTTTTCATCCTTTTGGCAGAGGGTGTACCCAGTAGCCACCGAGCTTCCGTCCACATATAAATAGAACGGATCATCTAACTTCGGTAGAAGTAATTCAGGATCTTTGGCTAATTCCTCCTTTAGTTTCAATAACGCTTTCTCGTGCTTCTCTTCCCATTTAAATTTTGCATCTCGCTTCAACAAATCTGTAAGCGGTGAAACTATCATAGCCATATTTGGTATCCGAAAGTGAAAAAACTGGAAAAATCCCAAGATCGCTTGAAGCTGTTTTACATTCTTCGGCCTAGCGATTTGCTGCGCCATCTTTAATTTCTCCGGAGTGCATGTTATTCTACCGGGAGTAATAGTATATCCCAGAAATTCTATTTTCTGCGTAAAAAGAACTGCTTTATCAGGGTTAAGGGTAAGTCCTGCATCGCTAATTCTCTTCAACGTTTCTTCCAGAGTTTCAATTAACTCATCAGGTGTTTGACCGCCCACCACTATATCATCATAGAATGAGATGACCTTAGTATAATATAGTTCCTTTAAAACCATTTGCATTAACCTGGCTAAAGCAAATGGGTAATTACATAATCCATAAACTCCTCTAATGAACTGATACGTGCCCAAATGAGTTATAAAACCTGTATACGGTTGACTTTCTTCATCTAATTCAATCTGAGCGAAAGCATATGACAAATCAAAACATGCATAGAAATTCATCTTTCCTAAGTGAGTTAGCGCTTCCATTATACTTGGCAAACCTACTTTTTCCTTCTCTGTTAGTTCGTTAACTTTTCGACTGTCTAATATGACCTTGAAACTACCATCCTTTTTCTTATGCAAAATCGGGCAGCTTACGTACGGAGTACTCGCCTTTTTTATAATTCTATCTTTTTCCATTTGATTTAACACTTTCTCCATAATCTGCCTTTTCTCTATAGACATAGGTCTAAGCCGGCAGGAAAAGGGTTTGGGGTTTTTAATATTTATATGATGTTTCATTAAATGTGTAACTCCTGGTTTGTCTGAAAAAACGTTCTTATATTTTTCCAAAATATTTCTCATTTTATTTTTTCTCTGTGGGTCTAAACTAACATTGTTTAACATCTTTTCTGTAAGTTGGCTGGGGGCATTCTCAATGGCCGCACAAGGGACATTTCCCTCCCCTCTACTTTTATGAGGTTTGTCATACTCGCATACCGCCATCCCTCCGTTCTCAATACACCATCCTCGGAGCGATGTACACAAAACAATCTTTGCCCTTGCCAGGCAATCTCTTCCTGCAATTATGGGTTTCAGAAGGGAAGATACCACGTGGAACCGTTGCCTAATTTTATGGCCGTAAAATTCAACTTCTACGAGCACACTCTCTAAGGAAGTCGTTGACCCACTCGCTAGACTTAAATACAATGGATCTTTCTTAAACTTCGCCCCTCTCTCTTTCCACAAATTTGCTTCGTTTTCGTCAACAAAGCTCAGTAGGCTGCCAGAGTCGCAAAACAAGAATACCTCTCTATTTAATATTGTCGCTTTTATTAGTGGCTCTGTTCTCCACCCTTGAGATTCCTTTTTTCTTTCGATGCAATAAAAAAGAATTCTTTCTTTTTCCTGACGCACCATCGTTTCCCTCTTTACAAAGAGTACCGTTATCCCTCATTGATGTTGACAAACTTTTTGAAGTTCTCTCTCGATCCTCTGGAATTACGAATCTCGTAAGAAACGACTCATCGCTAAAGCACCATGAATTTTTCGCAAGGTAAAGATCTATCTTTGCTTCTGATAGAAAATCAGCACCAAGCACTAATTCAATAGAAGCGTGAGAAAGAGCATAGAATTTATGCGTAAATTTCCTCCTTTTTATGAAAAAAGTTGGCATAACCACAAGACTACAGCTAGCTTCACCTGTAGCTAACAAAATCTTTTCATTTACTTTTTCCGACTTCGCTCCTTTCTCAATCCATTTTTTCGCGGTCTTAATATCAATTAATGAAATAAATGATCCACTGTCCAAGTAACAGTCTTTAATCTGTCCGTAAAATTTCCCAAAAAGATAAGGAGGTGCCTTTTTCCCTCTAGCAAGTTTTCTAGGAAATCTAGTGACCGTAGCTGCAATATTTTCCCGTTTCCCATGGTTCTCAACCTTTTTCTTGCTGGGGCAAACATAGCTTTTGTGCCCAAAACCTCTACACGCATGACATTTAATTTCAGCCTTACTTGGTCCCTCTTTTTTACTTTCTCTCTTTTCATTTGTTTGCCTGCTAAAATATGCTGGATTTAATGCTTGCGGCCTAATCGGGGGGACTGACTCAGTGCCTATCTCTCTACTACTCACTGCAGCCAATTGGATACTTTCTTCCTTCCCTGCGCTATGCTGCTTAGCATAGTTATAATCTTCTAATAAATACGCTTGAATTTTCAAGGCGTATTCTTCCAACTCCCTTAAGTTAGCAAATTTCCTATCATGAAGAAATTGTTTATACTTAGGGTGTGCTTTACTTACAATCTTGGCTATCTGTTCTATCTCCTCGACTGGATTTTTCATACAAGAGAAAAGCAATGCCATTTGTCTAATAAATCTTGAGAACGATTCGTCCGGTCTCTGAATTCGTGTCGCCAATTGAGCTTCTATTTCGCTTTCATAATTAAAGCTAAAATATTCCTGCAGTAGACTATGCCTGAATGCAGTAAAATCTGTAAATTTCGACTTGAAATTAAACCATTTACGGGCGTCAGAAACTAAGGCATTTGGAATAACTTTCTCTAGCAATTCATTCATTGTCATATTTTTGCTCTTGGCAAAATCTGTCAACTCATCGAGGAAATCGAATGGATTCTCCGATACTTGTCCTGAGAACTTCGGTAACGGTAGTTTTATTTCATCCAAATTACTACATTTACAATTTCTGTGCTCATTATTTTCTTGATTCCCCTCTCTAAGCTTACGTATTTCCTCTACTATTTGGTCTATTCCTAGTTCAACATCCGAATCTATCCCTAAAGCGGATTTTAACAAGTCTAATTCAATTACGTTCTCCATTTGCCTCCTACGTCTGTTTCTCGGTTTCATTTAATTTCTATGCCGGACGAGAATTCCCCACTTTTTGGAAGAAAAAAATAATAAATTTTGTCCTCCTATTCTCTTAGGCTAATAATCTTCCAAGTATGAATATCTATTCCGTATAATTAGCGATAACAGCTAATTACTTTCTAAATATTCAAAAATTCCTATCTACGTCCTTACAATAGTATCTGCTCGTAATGTCTAGGGTATTAGGCTCATATCAAAGAATATTAAATGAAATTTCGAGAAATTAAATAGGAGATTATTCGTTTATTTACAAATAGATTACTCTAATTTAAAGGTAGGTTACTAACTTTAACTCAGGACGCCACTCCGCCCTATATGCACTCTATCTTCCTTCTTACCCTTCCCCAATAACTAATGGAGAAAGGAAGTATTTTAATCTAAACTCTAGAAATCCTAATTTCCTTATTAATCAAATTACTCTCTATTATAGCAGGGACCTGTGGAATTACGGTTTACAGAATTCAGTTACTTCTGGACCGTACTCCTTGCTTTTAAAGACGGGACCTTGACTCAAAGGTCACTGTCTGGCCTAAACCTGTCTCTGGGACTCCAAGTTAAGTCCACAAAAGGATTCTATCTAGCTTAAGCAAATAATTTTATAGGATAGGTTTGGTATTAGGGATAGGATTGTCAGCCTTTACTCACGGCTCTAAATTTCCTTACACTCAAGGAAATAAAGGAATTTGGTTAAATACTCACTCTAACACTCTCTTAAATGAAAGTTGCAGTGAGAAATCTCTAATCTCTTACAGCACCTAAATATGCTATAATTACATAAGCAGGGATCGAACCCAAACGCATTTGGAATTCAAAATAAATGTTCCTCCACCACTAGGACGGAACCAAAACCTCGAGTCTATACGTGCGTCACTCACCTCCGCCATAGACCCTTAGGAAGCTTATATACTCCCATTCTAAACAAGCAATAGTAATCCAATAGCCTCTGTTATAGGCGTAGGATTAAGCATCTAAAAATAACAACTTATTTCCTAAATCCCTATCATTTGAATATCCTATCTAAACGGCCAAAGCTCAATTGCTTAAGCGGGCATCTGTAATGTAGTAGAACCACTATTCTCTCTACATACAGTCTCTAACTAGAGGGGACTCTCTCCAAACTGCACTATTCACTTCCAGTGCAGCGGACTGGCTGGCCAAGATCCTACATTCAGAAATCCTCAAATTGCACAGCGACGAAGATAGGGGAGGCAGCCTTTTTATACGTTTTGACCTGCTAAAAAAATAGCAACAAAAATTCTTTAGAAAGTTTTTTAGCGCCAACTTCTAGAATGGAAAATTCCCAGTAAGGGAGACTGAAATACAATGGATTTAGCAGCTAGCCTCCTCGACAGGCTTCTAAGAGAAAAAGTTAGCATGGAAAAAAAGCAACGATAGAACTAGCTAAACTGTAAATAATAATATGGTTAATTCTTAAATAATAGGGGATGATGCTCTAATATATATATACATAAATATACAACATAAATTGATTAAATATTTTTTTACACTAATAATAATAAAATAAATGAATAGATATATATATACCAATAAATTAATATACTCCAGGCCTGGATTTCTAACTTATAAATAAACACAATTATTAAATAGAGCAATATTTAAATTATATCAGTTATATTTGAATATAATATCAGCAAGGTCGCAAGACGTACCTTGCAGAAACAAGCATTTGCGTGCATTATTCTTTGTTCTAGACGATACCGTAGTGTTGCAATTGATGATAAAACTCTCCGAAGTTGCTGAGTATATAAAGTGCAACCAATGCTGAACTTGACGATTTGTTTGGATATCCAGTCAAATCTGTTAGGGGCGATGAGTGGATTGTCATAATTCAACTTAATGACGATATCTATATGGTGGCCTGGACTTCGTTTATGGGCTCCTTCTGTTGTAATGAACTCTTTCAGGTCCCAGCTGCTGGTCAGCCTGGAGGAGGTCCTGGTCTACAATAGTGGTTGCTCTAACGATGCACCTAACTGTACTTCGAACAATACAATCCATTTTGAGACGTTTGCCCCAATAGTTTTGATAGGAGAGAACTATTACATCTTTGGTCATACAACTTGGGAGGCTTATGGAATCCAAAGGAATGTGGCGTGATAGTTGAAGGAACACTAGTCTATCGTTTATTGTTTTTTCTTACATAGTGATGGAAGAAATGTAATGATTTTACAAATACTTAGATGAGAATTAGCAAAGATAATAAAATGATTCGATTTTAACAGTAATTTAAATAATCTTTTGATAATGTTATCGTAGTAACTTTACAGTAATTTTACAACATTGCACAGTACTGCACAATATTATGCAAAGTAATAAAGCTGACGCAGATATTTGAAAAACACTTTGAATTCAAAAATGGGTAGGATAAATTGCCATATGAGTTATTTCTTTATACAGAAAGTGATATATGAGTCAGTGGATGAGGAATACAGTCACTACTACCAATAAAATTACAGGATGGCGCAAAAGTCACCATAGAGCTGATGTTGCTTTTTCTTTTGCATTGCTAAGTTTAGTTATGTTTTCTCTTTCTTTTTAGTCTGAAAGATACCTCCATGCACCGTACGTAGCTATCTCGTTTATGTGTATAGATTTAATTCTGTATTGTTGTTTATTCCCAGTTTGAAACATGTCACTGATGATCCAGGAGAAACTTGAAGTAATCCTTCTTGTGGGCGGAATTGTTAGGTTACCCAAAGGTTCAACGAACAACACCCGAACCGTGATCCCACCACGTATGACACTTTTGCTAAGTTGATAGATAAGTTCAAGGAAATGGACGGTGTGGAACACAAGAAAACAACATGATGTCCGAGGACAGCAATTCATGAACAGACGTCGACGTTTATCTCTGCGCCCATAGTTAAAAGTCCGAATGGGAGTACTCGTCGACTTCCAAAGGAGACATGCTCAAGTCGCCAGAGTATACAGCGCATAATTAAAGTGAATAAATGACATCCCAACAAGATACAATAGCTCCATCATATAAGTGAAGATGATTCTGATCGCAGACTCTAGTTTTCTGAGTGGGTTGCGGGAAGACAGATTCAAAACCTGGGTTTCGCAGGAACCATTCTCTTCTTCGACGAGCCTGTATTTTACGTTAGTACTGAGATCAGTAAGTAAAACATGCAATATTAGAGCAATAATAATCCTCATTGGACCAAGGAGGTGTGACAAAGTTATGCTGTGATTCGGAATTTTGGACATGAGGATTATAGAACCAATATTTGTCGATGGAAACCTCTACGCGAAAAAAAAATACCTGGACATGCTTGAACATGCTGTAGTATTCTTGGTGACCAACCCTGATGGAGTCGCCCCTACCTTCTTCCTGCAGAACGAGGCATCTCCACACTTTGGGATTGACGTACAAAAAATCAGGAGTTTGGCTCACCATAAGCAGCGCATCGAAGCAGAAAGGGATGCGGTTACTGTGGACACCATACAAAAGGTGCATAATGGTTAGATAGACCAGAATCACCTGTAAATAGAATTTGAAGGGGCCCGGATCGGTCGCACCTAAGACCTTTATTATTTTCATTCAAGCACTGTAAATTTTGTAATACATAACAGTAAGAAACATAAATGCCTGAGTCATACGACACGCCATTGAGGAAATACACCCACCAGCACAGGACCATTTGCAAACCAACACGGCATATCCTAGTCCACTGTAATGTGTCAACTTTATTAACTACAGAAAACTATCAGGAGCCGCCGCAGTTTAGACCATGAGGAAGTGGGATGTGTGCAAATCCGCTTGATGTGGCTTAACTAAAACGAATTTCACGTGCGAAGAAAAGAGATTTTATAAAATCTCAATAAGGTAAAACAGTGGTTGAATAAGGACATAGTCTCTGAATCGGTCGTCAAACATGGCTGTCTCGAGTATGCATAAAGTCGTACTTTGTGTGTGATGGAACTAGAAGAAGGTAATTTACTTCCAGTGCGTTTCTAATGGTAATACCATCAATGCCGAAAGCACGCCCTGCCACAACAAGATAACGCAAAACCACACTGGCTCGAAAAACGGAAAAAAGTCCAGATATTTTACGGCCCGAAGTATTCACATCCGCCATATAAACTTGATATTGTCCCTACGAATTAATACCTATTTCAATTCCTGATACACTTCCTGAAATTAACGGAGCACGGTGGCTCAGTGCTAGAGCACTTACCTCTACCGCGTGAAGTCCGTGGTTCCACTCCCGAAGAAGTAAATTTCTGGTGGACAACATCGTGTCCCTGGGTATTCGCGGGCGACTTCCGTTTCCTCCCAAATTTTCATTCCAGCAATTCTTCTATCATCATTCATTTGCCTTAAGCATCCTTCTTCCTTAGTGTAAACGTGCGACGTTACACTGAAAGATTTCATTTCATTTCATTTTCATTTGCTGAAATCACAATGCTTCCTATTCGTGACATAGTCTCTGAATCATAGCAACAACCAGCAACAACGAAAATAGCAGTGAATGAATTCTTTGCCTCTAAGAGCAAGATGTGAATCGAGAAACTGGCAGGAAAGTGACTATAGATAATCCAACAGGAGGGACTGTACTTCGTATTTTAACACGATTTCATTGTCCTGTAATCAACACAGGCACGACTTTGTGTTCTTGACTTATCCTTGTATAAAAATGGATACTCTCTCAAATATCTTCTTCTAGCTAATCAATTGAATAAACCAGACAGCTGTAAAGATTCCACTTGCATTTCTAATACTACTATACACTCCGAAATTCGCAGATTTCTTTTTCATATATTTTATTCATGGTACACTGAGCACTTCCCAAACTATAGGACTTTTCGTGCTTATTCATGAGTGAGAACTGTCTACAGTCAGCTGGGAGTTTGATACAGCTGTGAATCTACTTCTGTGTCATTCAGCAACAATATCACCAGAATTCAAACTGCTACGGTGGCGTTGAAAAGAAACAAAAAATGTCCTCTCTTTCTCTCTTTTCCATTTTTCTCATGAGCAGACTGTTTCAAAGAAAGTAATGCCATTTGTTAGAAACTATATGTAGGATTTCGTGAAAACGTTATAAATGAAGTATGCTTTCTACTATTTGTATGAGCCATACAAAAAACTTTCCACGTTGTAATCATCCTGATTCTAATCTAATGTTTAGCGCCCGCACCTTTAGTGTACAGATTTCCGGTTCGATTTCTGGTGGGAAAGCTTTGATATTCAAACGGATTATATTAATTCGGAATCCACTTTTAAACTATAGAACAAGGTTTCATACACCCCTGGTGCTGAAGAGATACTTAATCCAACAACCAGTCAACCAATTTTCATATTGTGTAGCCTACAACAAGTAGACATAGCAATCTAATAAACTGCTGAGTTACGATTCTTGGCGTTTTGCTCTCTATATAAAGGGCGATCATTGAAGATAATAAAATAGTGTGTGAATGTCATAAGCTTCTTGCATATAAAGGAAGGCACGGTGACTCACGTCAGTGGTAGAGTGCTACCTCTGGTGCATGAAGTTCTTGGCTAGATCTCCGATAAAGTAAGTTTGTTGTGTACAACATCGTGTCCGTGAGTTTTTGTCGGGGTACTCCCCTGTCCTCCCACATTCTTATTCTACCAATTCTACCATCATCATTCGCTTTCCTTAATCTTCCTCTCCCTTAGCCTCAAGGACACAAACGTGGGACGTTAAACTAAAAGATTTCATTCCATTTTATTTTTCTCGTGCAAAAGGGTTCTGTAAAACATGAAATTTTATAGATTTTCACTAAATGTAATCGCGTATGAAGCCATTTTTCTTTCAATTTTCTGCTCGGGGTTCAAAATATGTAAAAATACCCACCGGGGTTCAAAATATGTTGGGATTTCTAACATCATTTTTTTCCATATGCAACCAATATTATATATTGGTTATGTGAGCTTACATAACAGCATATGGTACTATATATTTTTATATATATATATATATATATATACCCGCAATGGAACACTACTCGCACTGAAAATGAATTACTACCAGCATGCTCCTACGAACAGAGCAGTCCTTGTCATACTTCAGCATATCAATTAACAGACTCACTCCTAAAGGATACCTACTAAGTTCGGACCTCCACTACGATATATACAATGATTTTTTAAAAAAAGTACTCATACACCCAAAAATTTAGTCAAAGGTGAGTTATATGTGAGACCAGAAAATTAATAGTGTTATTGCAAAATAAACAGAAATGTACTAATAGTTGCATGAGTTGAAAATCCGCCAAGACTATAAGGAGACGAACATAATATGAATCACGTAATTATGATACTAAAAAGAAGTATTCATACAACGGGACTGTTATCCTGTTCTATGTATTGAATACTTGCATTGTCCAACTTGAGCAACCGTACTGTTTCCTCAGCAAGGGTTCATTGAATGTTTGTTAGTCTGTTCTCGTTGGGAGCGCTGGTGGTCAACATGGGGCGCAAGAAAAGTGAACTTTCCTTAATGCAACGTTTCCTTAATGGGTTGTTTCTCTTTATAAAGAAGGTAAAAATTATCGTGAAATTGCAAAGACTTTCTCAATTAGTTTTGGTGATGTTAGTTCCATCAAAAAGAAGAAGAAATTGGAACAATAGAAAATAATGACGATTAGGACACCCAAAAGTGCTTACACGCCGCTACCAAAGGGAAGTAGACAATTTAGCACTAAAGCACCATTCAGAAGTGCTGATGTCTTCGGTTGAAGAAACCGCGTCAACATCTACTTGCAGTCTGAATTCTCAAACTATACGAAATGTGTTACATAGTGCAAATTTTCATGCTATGGCAGCCAGAAAAACATACATCTCAGAGGTAAACCGAAAAAAGAGCCTAAAATTTGCTAACGAATACCATACTAAACTTAAAGAATTTTGGGATACTGATGTATTTTCCTATGAATCGGAGTTTAATATATTTGGATCACATGGCAAAAGATGAGTATGGCGAAAGCCAAATAGTGAATTGTAATCGTAACATATCATCCCTACAGCAAAACATAGAGGAGGAAGTGTGATGGTTTGGGGATGCGTCGCGTCTTCTGGAGTGAGAAACTTAGTTTTTGTTGAAAGGTTCATGGATGCTAATAAGTATGTTAGTGTGTTGCGCTATCACTTGTGCAGAAGTTGTCTTGACAGGGTCTTTGTTTTCCAACAGGGAAATAACGCTAAGCAGACCGCTTAGAAAACTCGGAAGTGGTTACTGTACAACGCTCCACAACGGATTCTGACTCCTCCACAAAGTCTAGATGCCAATCCTATCAAGCAGTTGTGAAATTATCTGGGCAAAAAAAGTACTGAAACGCCTCCTTCGAGCAAGAAGGCACTACAAAAGATATTTTTGACGAATGATCTAAGATTTCCCCAGAAATGACCAAAACGCTCGTTCGGTCCATGACAAGGCGTCTCGAGGCAATAATTTGTGTTAAAAGTATGCACACAAAATATTAAAATCTTCATTTTCTAATACAGATTGTTAGAACTAGTCGAAAATTGTAGTTCGTGTTACTGTATGAATACTTTTTTGAGTTGAGAAGGAATATTTATTTACTTTTGTAATGTAAAGATATTTTCTCTTGATAGTATTTTTTACCAACAAACGTAGTTAATTATGTATATTTTCAGATGATTGTAACATTGTTTTTATTTAACCTTCATATGTAATCCTACGTCGAAAACTTTGCGTGCATGAACATTTTTTTAAGTCACTGTATCTCTCTTTTAATAATATTTTGTCTGCATCAAAGGCCATCTCAACGGGGGTCTACCCGATTTGGATCCCCTCCAATCTTCGGTTTTGAAGCCCCGAACAAGAAGTTCTGAGTGCGCACCTCCTCAAGTATTATATTCCTACACATCCTAAGCTGTCAATGAGACAACCTCACTGATGTGGAGATTGTGGAGGTATTGAATCGAAGTTTCGTGATCTACCACGGATTCTGGAATCAATTGATGTGTGCGCATATGGAGTATCGCTTGGTAATTAGAGCAATAGTGGTCATCCTGTGTATTCGTGGCTCCTACCACGTCTTTTCAATACACCATTAATAGGTTGGAATTGACTCCACGAGCCTGTCAAAACCATTTTTAAACGTTTCCGTGACTGTAGATACTTCTGACTGTTTCTGGAATGCCTCAATTCGACGAACTATTCTACATTTAAGAAAGATCTAAATGCTGTCTTTAAGCCATGCAAGATCAAAAGTGTACAGTACCA
This sequence comes from Thermobia domestica, assembly GCF_964235325.1. NCBI lineage: Eukaryota > Metazoa > Arthropoda > Insecta > Zygentoma > Lepismatidae > Thermobia > Thermobia domestica. The sequence goes on along the minus strand of NC_137455.1, from coordinate 147,389,072 downwards.
GTATAATGGGACAGTTTATTCGCCATTTACAAGTATTATTCCCCTTAGAGTGTGTGACTGCTTAGTATGGAGAAGAAACAGTGGTCACATTGTCATCATTGCAACTCCGCCAACTTTCCACTGACTTTCGTGTTTCTGCAGGGTTTTTTTTTTTTTCATTCGCAATTAGACGCACTCTTGAAAGTTTTGTGCCTCTCAAAAAGCATGCATAAAAACTTCCATTTCTTAATTTGTATATACATACACACCTACACACGACTTATATACATAGTGACTACGTACATAGTTTATATTAGAGAGACTTTATATTAAACGTGCTGTTTGTTTCTCTGTAGTAAAAGAGAACCACGTTTTAGTCACTATTTAGTATGTTTTGGGGTAGCGTCTAAAGGGTTAAGATGATTAGGAACTTAATGTGGGAACAAGTAAAGGGTAGATTGAGGACTTTTAAATATCTTGGCCATACTAACACATTTTTTTAAAGTTGTACAATTAAGAGCGTCATATTTGATTTTTATTTTTCGTTTTTCATATATGGAAATATCTACCAACTTCTTGTTGAAAGAAAACAAAGATTTTAATGTTTTGATTTCACTTAAGCATTTATTCTGATGCCGCCTCCGTATCGTAAATGAATTTACTTTGTTATAGTTCAAAAAGTTTTATGTTTATTGTAAAATATTATTACTAACTTCCTTCTATTACTGAGACTTTGTATTAAAATCTACTGTTTGCTTCTCTGTAGTAAAAGTTTTCTAGCAGTGAAGCTGAAAAGAAGGCAAACAAAAATTAAAGCAAATACCCTTGTTAGCATATTTTCAAACTTTCTACTTGTGTAATGTATTGCTTTTGTTGCTAAAGTTTCCAGACTTCTGATAAAATCTAGAAGAGAACAGCAATGGACAGCTGGTATAAAATTTATTAATGTTCCATATTACTTTCCGTTTCAACAGATTTACATTATATCATCATTAGTTTAACTGAATACGTTGAAAGAAAGAGAAAGCTTAACATAAAAGAAGTTTCCACGTATAAGACTTTGATAGTATACAATACAATAGTATAGGTTATTTCGTTTCTGTTATAAGACGAACTAATTTTAATCCATTTTTCATTGCAAGTAGTACCGGAATGCACGTAATAGAGTACATTAGTAAGTTTGTCATCAGTTGTTATGAATATTCAAAGAGATTACATTTTAGATAGGTAATCTTAGTATTTAAATACTTTATTATTGAAAGAAACAGGAAATTAGAATTATATTTCATTCAACTTAGTATAGTATACCACTTAACAAAATAAAATGATTCGAGAAAAATGAATAATACATATTATGAACGAATACTTATTTATAAATTTTTAATTTGTATTTTAGGCAATTTCGAAGCCAGAAAGAATATCCGTAATATTTAATAGTAGAAAGATGCCCGTTTTTCACACGGGAAGAGTAAGGGAAGCAAAATAAAGTATTGAACACGAACATAGCAACTATATAATCAGGAAAATAGTTCTCTCACTCTTCAAATAGTATGCCAGGCCAACTGTGAATTAGTATAACAATCAAACATACAAACATACAAGTAAACGTGACTAGTACATGAAAGAAGTTCATATGAATGAAGAATGAACATTTATCGTGAAATGCCTAGTTTTCGAGTAAATTGTAGAAAAGGAGTAACTACGAAAAACACCACGTACCTATTCACCGACTTATTACTAGTAGTACCATTAATGAAAGATGGTGAACATATTTTGGTGAATATCCAGTGGTATGTTCTGAAACGTAGGTGATAGTGTCTCCAAAAACTGAAGGAAAGTCTGTTCATTTAGGTTGTTGTCTAGAACGATTAGGCCATTGAGTATGTCATTTACCGCAGCTCATTACACATTTATGGAGAAAATGTGCTGGAAATTTGTTGGGATGATGACATACGAATTGGTATCACACCAATAATGCGAAATGTAGCTATTATTTATGACATCTTGCTTAAAAGTAGGCTCGTCGGTGAACACGATACACGGGATTTAGTGCTCATGTTGCGTTACCCATGTACAAAAGGCTACACATTTCTTTTACTCACCATCATAAGGACTTTGTAAGTGCTAAAAATGGTACGGATTCAGGTATTTTTCCGCTAATGTTCTCTACACTGCCATATCAGACCCGACTTCGAGTCGACATGCTATGTACCTGGTACTTGTTGTGGGACTGCGTTCCACGGATTGCAGTATACGCCGATGTGCCGCACAAGGCAGCCTTCTATCCGTCTCAGTATGTCTAACAGTAGGCACTGTGAAATGGTTCCTGTTAGACTGGTATGTGTTGGTAAACACACGGATGTTTGGTGTTCGACGGTTTGGAAATCAACGCCCGTACTCGTATACTGCCAGATGACTATTGCCATAGGCAAATATTATGTCTGCGTATTCTGCATTTGTGAACACGGTGGGCATGTTGGCCCATTCAACACCCCGAACTGCAACTGTAATACACGCCCTCAACTGCACCTGTCGGCACTCACTACACTCACTCACACAACTGACGCACAGGACGTGGATCTGGAATCAGGGTCTCACTACTCGGTGCGGAGCATAGGATCTAGGCTCACTCGACAGAAGTACACTTTGCACACTCGGTAGAAGTGCCGTTGTACACTTTCGTATGCATTAATAGTACTACTAGTAATAAATCGGGGAATACCTACGTGGTGTTTTTCATTGTTCCTGCTTCTCCCCAATTTAGTCGAAAACTAGGCATTTCGCGATATATGTTCATATGAGCTTTCCTCACGTACTAGTCATGTACAATCACCTACCACAGTATTTGCATTACCTCCCGTTACACCTTATATATATATATATATATATATATATATATATATATATATATATATATATATATATATATATATATATATACAATATGGCTACCGATAATCATAGTTGATCGCTTGGAGTTTAGCGTCTCTTTTGAGCACTGAGCCTACATGGGACACGGATCTATAGCTTAAGGTGGAATCCGAACCATGTTATTGCTTTCAAATTTCAAGAGATTCCACACAGGGAATCGAATCTCAGACTGCGGTTAATAAAAAAGATTTCGAGATAATAATAGTGCTTCATTCCAGAACAATTGGCATCGTGTTCGATAATATTTTGTAAATATTACTTGCAAACTATTCTGAAGAAAACTCGTAGTATTGATCAATAATTTGCATCCCATCTCCTTTCGGTTCCTCCGCCTATGTCACCCATTTTGCATTTATGGAAGTGAATAACTGATTTTATTCTATGGTACAAAAGAAAAGTTATTACGTAGAATTAATTCCTTTGTGTCTAGTACGTTACAATAGATTTGAAAAGACTGTAACCTTTCAGTTCAGTTTACACCTTCGAAATGAAAGTTCCAACATTCCTTGCAAGTGAATGATACACTTTTACTATGTGTGTGTGTATCAGTGTATATCACGCGTACTAACAATGTGTATTTACTTACAATAAATGTGTTTGGTCATAGCTTTATAAATATGAAAACCAATCTATAAAAGCTAATCAATAACTTTTTTTCCCATTTGTATAGGATATGAGAATTTAAAAAATATATTTTTACTTAAAAGAACAGCGTGTAGACTAAACAAACGTTTCTTTCTTTTATACATGCAATGTTAACTAACTAAAACTAACTAACTCTATGGCCTATGGAACCCGGAGGTTCAGTGCCGCGTTCACAAAAGCTCTCCACTGACTTCTATCCTTAGCTAATTGCATCCAGTTTCTACTTTGTGTTCCTATCTCTGCGAGATCCATCTTAATATTATCCTCCCATCTGCGCCTAGGTCTTCCTAATGGTCGTTTTCCTATGGGTCTACCAGTCAAGACTTTGAAAGCGTTTTTACTTTCTTCCATTCTAGCTACATGACCTGCCCACCTAAGCCTCCTAGACTTGACGATCCTAACAATGTTGGGTAAACCGTATAAACTATGTAGTTCCTCGTTATGAAGCTTCCGCCATTCCCCATTCTCGTTCCTCTTGGGTCCGAATATTCTTCTCAGGATCCTGTTCTCAAATACTTTCAGTCTATGTTCTTCCCTCAGAGTAAGCGACCATGTTTCGCAACCATACAGAACAACAGGCATGATTATCGTTTTATATATTTTAAGCTTCAAATTCCTCGACAGAATTCGCGACGACAAGAGATTTTGAACCGAATAGTAACACGAATTCCCTGCTTTTAGTCGACATTTAATTTCTTCGTGAATATGATTTTCGTCTGTTAATATTGATCCTAAATATTTGAAAGTAACATGCAATGTTAACTAAGTAAAATGGACTTTCAGAAGTCCTTGAAGCTACGCTCATTGAAAACGACCTCGCGCCATGTTACTACGAAAATGATTATGTAAGTAGTGCCCCAGAACTTATCGGAAGGCTAAGGGCTTATCTGCATATTCAGTAAATAGAGGGGTTATGAAAGATATTTTCAAATTTGACGACACTATAAAACTGCGCTGTGATAGTTTTCTTTTCACCACGTACGTTAAAGCAAATTCATTATTACAGAAATGTGCTTAAATATGTTACTATACTAGTTACTGAAAATCCTGATTGTAGAGAATATTTACCAAACGAAATTTATTACTAACGATTCGGTAACAAATTTTCCTTGCACTACCACAGCTAATATATATTGACTACCACTGTAAGCTTTTATTTCGTGAAATATAATTTAAATAATAAAGTCTTCAGTTACTTTTAGTATATAGGTATCAGTTTACATTACGCATAAAATGTACCGGGCAAATACACTATTTCACTCTCACACCACACATGTCTTTCACATTTGGAACACATGTAAATGTCATATTTAAATTTTCTTGAAATCAACCTAATTAACGAATCAAACAAAAATTCAAATTTGTCTTTTAATACTTATTACCCCAGAGATTTTAAATAAATAAGGTCGCTCATAACATGAATTTAAAGTTGTGTCTGAAGAAATTCTTCTACAATTTGGAAGTTAACTTACCTTTTCGGATTTTCTCCTTTTATTTCAGTTAAAGATGTTTCTTTGTTAAAGATGGTAAGGATGTTTCTTTCTTTCAACAAATATATCATGATATGTCAATTGTATGATAATGAAGTGAAAGATTTGTAGTAGAGGTTCTTGGGAGACAAAAATTGATATTGCGATAAAGAATTCAAATCTACAACAAACTTAATCCGTTTTCAGAAATACTTGTTCCATAACTACCTATTTAAGTAGATATCAATCTTTGAAGTTTTGTGTAATGCTATAATTATGCCGTATTTCACAATATCTATGTTGGGCAAAGACAGATGTCATCTGCGGACACTTCTATGATGTCATTTTTGCGGAAAAATAGACGATATTTCATACTCTAACATCTTAAAATAATGAAAAGGGCTTAAAGAAATACACGGTGAGAACAAAGTTTCTTTCGTCAAAATGTGAAGAAATAAGATTTAAAAGTAGGTGGTGTGATTATCTTTATTAACGAATACTGTTCAAACTGTCACCTACCATGTTCAATGCACAAGAAACCGAAAGTGGTAGTGGATTTCTACTAATTAATTGATTTCATTGAAACCGCTTCTATTTATGTATTACCGTTTCCACCCCATAAGGATCAAAAATAAAATCGGAAGTATTTCATTTCTTCCAGTTTTAATAGAGAGAGATTAGAGTGGAGATGGAATATATATTCTTGGGACGCTTAACAGATTGCAGAAAACCGCATCTCCCAATCGATTACTGGTTTGGCTCTAAAGTGATCAAAGTTATAACGGTAATGATTAATATTTACCATTTCCGATTTTAATACCGGCTTCAGAAAGAAGCTTAGTACATAACTTTTGTTCCTCTATATTTTGACTGGAGTTATTTATGATTGTATAAATATTTATTAAGATTTTTGCCTTCTGGAAGGACAGATGGATGGCCAAGGTAAATATATAATGTAATTTTGGTAAACCAAACTTCTAACCGAAAACATTTTTATATGTCTGATCATATGAGAAAACTAATTAAAATGAATTTATTGAATATAGTTAGTGCCTGCCTAGAGCTGGGGGGTCTTATCATGTCATTTTGATTATCATGCGTTTCCCAAGGGGCAGAGTTTTTCTTCAAAATGTATGTCAAAAGTAAATTATCTTAAAACCCCCAAAGTTAGGGAGATGACAGATGATATATTAACTTCTCATTAGAAATAAGTGGACTAAGGTCCCAGCCTTTTAAAAAAAATACTTGTTTTGAGAGGATAAAGAGGAGATTTTACATTATTTTCTCAATATATAGAAATGACATGAACTTTGTCTGTTTCGTCACGACGGAAAAACGAAGGAGCCTTTTCTAGTTAATAACTGAACATGGCATTCGTATTAAGCCAGGTTTATGTACTGAGTTCATAAGTAATTTCTATAAACCTATTCTTTCCGTGTGAATAACTGGAATTTCAGTTAGTATATTACCTTACGTTACAAATTCCATTATATCGACACTAGAAGAACGTTATAGGTGTAATTCATTTAGTGAGTTTAAAACGTATCATTTGAGAAACAATAGAGAGACGACCAATTCAGGAAAAAGAAAAACAAATACGATCATTCAAGAACCAATTTCTTTCCAATTTCAGGCTCGATCTTGTCAAGCTTAAGAAGTAATTAATGTGGTGAAATTAGAACTGTCGTTTACATTTGAGGTCTAAATCTCCCTTGTGGTCTCCTTTCATTTGCACTTGAATTAATAAAAGAAAATTGGAAAAGTCAGAAAAAATGACTTAAGAGACTTCTGAACTCTCTCTCTCTGAATTCTTCTCTTTCTTTCATGAAAGGAAAAAGAATGAAAGAAAGCCAAGATGCATCTTCGTTAGGATCAATATTGACGTTAAAGGTAATAACAAATTTTCTTCACAATTGTTCTTACTTTCTTTGATATACAAAGTTGATTGACAAAGAGACTCTGTTAATATGTGTCGTTTACCGTATTTTTGTAAATAATTTCGGATGAAAACGTTATTTCATTGGAGTTTATATCCTTATTAATAACGAGTCTGCCAAAAATTACAGTAGAGGCACTCAATTTAATCGATGGTATCTGCATATTGATTACAAATTTGAATTACATTACATTAGTTGGAGTATGTCGTTCCCTTAACAAACTCCATACTTCTATGATGTAACATATGACTTATCGTAGTGATACAAAATGGAGCACGCTTGAAATTTGAGGAATAGAAATACATTTATAAGTGGTATTTCGAAATTTAAAATATAGCTGAAATTAAAATATTAATATGCGTCTCAAACTTGTAACAAGTCATGTAATTTTTAAGCATGTACAATTTTATACTCGCGCACCCACTGGCTTTGAACTCCAGGGACATTTTTAAACTAGAAAACTCTACTTTAAAATGGACTTCCGTTCCTCAAATGTCAAACTTCATTTTGTTTCAGTATTACACGTCATATGGTACATGTTACAATCATTAGAGTACCAGGCATCTATCGAGGAAACACCACAACACAAGTTGTAATAAGAATAATTTCATTTAACTTCAAAAACAATAAGAAGCCACAATTTATTAATGACAAGACAATATGTCAATTTTACAGGAAAGAAATTTTCAACATTATGAATTCAATCTATACGGGGATGGCAAAGTATAAAATGTCACATTTTAGCCATTTACATATTTGTCGCTTCGGTAGTCGGTCACATTGAAATGCACATGCTGGAAAAATTTGGTAATGGTTTAATTTAAAATTCCCTATATAGCAATATCATCTATGTATGTATATATAGTGTTCACCAGTGAACTGAAAGTATTTTAGATTTAATACAAAAATTCTGTAATTTGCTCTCCAGTGAAAATGTACATGCCTTGTTTTGACATATTTTTATAGATATAGTCTTCTTGTTTTTTTTTGTTTTTTTTTGTTTGTTTTTTTTTAGGAAAATAAATGAAGGGCGGAAATGAAATCGATGTTCTTTGTTACATCATAATGGAAAACCGGTTGAACCTTTTCCAATGAATTTTTAAGCATATTTGCTGGATATGAACTGGGATTTCACAATTCGTTTTTATTAAAATGCGTAATCTAAGGAGAAAGGGGAGACTTGGTTCGATATTCCTAAGGGAATGGCCAAATATGATATGTACAATTTTAAGGATAGCATATTTCAACTTTTTGAATTAAATTTGATGTACTTCCACTTCTCTGCGAAAACGAAATGTATACTGCTATTTTTATTGAGAAATTTTTATATAAGTATTTTTTAACTAAATTATTATCAACTTTTTCAAGCATATATCAGGTTCTCAAAAAACTACTAAGGCTCTGTAGGACAAAGTTGAGAATACATTTCTTGTGATTTGAGAATAACACTATGATACCACATATGCACCAGTTTATTCAATGACCTTTTACCATTTTTCCTGCAACACCATAATATTATCGCAAAAGGACTTCTGTGATTCCTGGACAAAAAATTATGATATATATGGTTTTCACGGATTTCTTTTCGAACTAATTTAATACCATTCAGGAAATTCTGCGGAGAACAACACAAGTAATAGTCTGATGGTGTTAAGTCCGGGATATGCGGCGGATGCATTAAAACTTCTTAGCCAAGCTCTTTCAAATGCTGACGTGTAGTTAAAAATACATGCGGTCTGACATTGCCAACGTGGTATTCTACAACCTTTCTGTTTACCCGTCTTTTGAACTGCTAGGTTCACTCGCACTAATTGTTCAGAATACAGGCCCAAGTTTATCGTTGTGTTTGGTGACAGCAGCTTGTAAAGTACAATCCTCTTTCAATCACAACAAACATATATATAACTGTTTTGGGCGTCCGTGTGGACTTTACTCCAGACTATGGAATTCCTTCTTGTCCCTACCACGATTTTTAAGCACATTGTTGTCGTAGATCATCCACTGTTCATCGTTCGTGATCGACCGTTTCAGAAATGGATCGAGTTCGTCACGTTTTAGTAGAAATTCGCAGATGTAAATTCGATTGAGTAAATATTTTTGAGTCAGATCGTGTGGCATCTAAAAGTCGAGCTTCCTTTTGTACCCAGCTTTCTTCAAATGCTTTAATACTGTTTGGTGATGGATGTTTAGGCCATTGGCAGTCCTAGGACAGCTTATCATCTACATTTACTGCGATTGATCCTCCACTGCAAGGAGCATTGTCGACACTGAAATTTCAAGAACCAAAGGGACTAAAATATATTTTCGCTGTTCCTTTTGATACTTTATCTTGGATTTCTTCACGGTTCTGTGCAGCACACAGTTTTACAGAAAGGCAAATCATCTTCACGTCGTAATACCTTACGTTTGACTATAAAAATTCCAAGAGTTTTTGCACAACTACTAGCTAAAACTGTCCGCTGTCAAATTATGTTACATCTAATCAGTTGTTTTTTTTTTCATATGAGCTGATATTCGAGACACTATCGCCACCCTGTACACAAAATACTCTATACATTTTAGAATGTCTGAGGGATCTCAGTGTGATGAACTATTCAAGCGAAAAATCTGAAAATGGACAAAAAGCAGCATATTTCGTTTTGCCGTTCTCTTATAAAAATTACGTATACTTTTTCTTGCCATGCTGCACTTTGTATTTACAATAAGAAAATCCATATAAAGTTGGGGTTATTTTATCTATTATTTTATTCTGAAAATAAAGAAGAAGAAACAATAAGTAGTTGAAAAACTGACAGGAAAGATGAAAAGATCAACAAAATACCAGAGGACTACAATTGTAAATGTGCTGTACACGTTGACTGCAACTATGGTGAGAAGTTTAGAAGCAATGTATCCCAAACTTTCTCGGTATCTATTTTGTATTATTATTATTATTATTATTATTATTATTATTATTATTATTATTATTATTATTATTATTATTATTATTATTATTATTGTTGTTGTTGTTGTTGTTGTTGTTGTGCAAACTTTCCTTGTTGCGGACATTGGTAACGTATGTTTATCTGTGTATTTGATCCCAGCTTCGATTCCCAGATTAAGTACGCTATTATGGTGTTGCCAAGTAGAAACTCAAGGAGAGTAGTTTTTTTACTCCACTTCCAGCATTTGCATTTGTATCATATAGCCTCGATGCTATAAATAATTGCTAAATCATAACGAAAGAAAAAAACACCACAGAATATTACTTAAATTGATATAAGAAAACACACCGATGGTTCAATATGTTCTTATTGCATATGTTTTCTAAACCTAGTTTCTAGAAATACTATTTTCTATTGCGAGATACATTAGAACCAAACGCTGTAACGATGTATTAATTTTCCTTTTCAATATTGCTAATTCATTAATGTTCTCTTGGTCGTCCCCATAAACAATAGTAGCAGGAACTTAGGATAGGTAGGTAACATGCACAAGCTGTCAATGCACTATAATAACTCTGTTATCTGTAAAGTTTTATCAAAAGGACTAGTTGTGTTTGCAATGCAATTCGATGTTGGTAGTATATCTTTGGTAAAGTAGTGTATCTTTGGTCAATGTTGGGAAAGTAAAGATGTGAAGACGAGGAATCAACTAAGTTAAGCAACATTTCTCAATACTTTGGAACAATGATAGGAAACAAAATGATATAATAGACGAATTTAACCCTCAAAGAAAAAAAAGAGCGGATTCAGCATAAAAGAAACCGCATCACTTTCTATATTTTTGGTCGTGATTTATATATATATATATATATATATATACTACAATTAGATACAATATAGCTTTCGAATCATTTGTTTCAGCACTCTCTTAGCAGGAGTTGGTTAATACGTCATACTCTTGTATCTTTTAATTTCTTGAGTTCTCTTTTTGTTGCTGAACTTTCAGTTGATCGCATTATCATTGAAGTTGAGAAATATGATACAAAGTACAGTATTTTTGTTTGCTTCCGATTTCATCTTTCCCCTTTAGCCTCTATAATCTGAGTTAGCGCATGATGATAGTCATATTTGTTTCTTTTGGATTTTGAGCTTATGTGATTTTTTGTCTTTCGACTTTGTTGTTCAGTTACGAGTTATCTCTAATCTAGGATTTAAGTAAGGAGAAATATATATATCTGCATAAATATCCTATTTTAATCTGTTCCTTTTATTTGGTACAGGGACGTCTGTTTTTATTGTTCGTGACTCAATTGTATTGCTGGTTTAATCTAGAAAAGAAAGAATCTAGTGGGATTATTTTCAGTGATACGTTTATGTACGTATGTTTCTTATCTTATTATTCGTCTTCATTATTCACATTTATTCGCAGTTATTTTTGTAGCATTGTTTTTCCGAGTTGAATGCATGACGGTTTGCTTTCCTTGTTGTTTTGTTTGTTTACGGGCGTACATAAAATGCAATTAATCTTAGGATCATTCCGTTTTCGTTTGGCGATCATAGGCTTATCTTTGCTTCTCTATTCCTATAGTAAACTCAATAAATCTCACATTACCTTGCCTTTCTCCATCCCTCTCTATTTATTCAGATTATTATGATCAAAAATAATAATTAACAAGATTTACTCTGGAATTTCTTCCCTTGTTCATTTCCATCAATTATCTTGATGTTCATGTGTCCTGACGGTGAGAGTACGGAGTGCTTGAGAGACAAATCGTAATACATACTTTATTAACCCTTTTAGCTTAAATATTGTCAGGACTCACGTACTTCATTATATATTGGATTCATATGCTACTACTTCATTCATTTGTTGTTATTATTGCTGATCATTCAGTATGCATTCATCGTAGATTGATTGTTTGCACCTGAATACGACTTTTTGTCAGCCAATAGATACTGATCTATGTGAACTGTGGTATAAGGGTTCATTTATAGATTTGGAAATATCAGGAACTTATATACTGTATTTCACAGCTAGACTCGAACTAGTGTTTATTATCTGTGGAAGGAGACATCATTTAGTTTGCTATCTGTAACAGTTAATTTTATGGCCCAGTGTTATGTTTGATGGTTAGTGATAGTTATCATATTTTTAGTGTTTTAATACAATGATACAACGCTATTCTTCTAAATAACACTTCGCTTCTTTGAATCCGGAATAGCAGAATGTTACACATATCTTGAAAGAGCCAGTCCTAATTAGGAAGCAGATGGATTCCCAGCGTTAGTCAGCAAAGGAAATCGAAAACTCAGAAGAGAACGTGTTCGTATTTATCCTTCAATGCAAAATACTGTATTACTCTTGTGTTCTTTCAATGACACAAGCCGGTAATAGTATTGTTTCTGTTAATAGGTTAGACCAATAATTTGATCGCAGTTTATTGTCATTACGATCTAACTCATATTCCCAAATACTACAGCAAGTAACATCTTACACTTGCTCCTACTCTTTCATGTTTTTGCACAAGAATGAAGAGATGCATATTATAAAAATTGTCCAAGACGTTTTCCATGGTGATGGGGCCTTCATCACAGTATCAAAGTGAATAAATATAAAAAATTATTGAATTGCCAGACGTAGCCAATCCAATCGCATTGGAAACAAATAAAGCAAGAGACTCCAAAAGAAGATTTACTCAAATTTTAAATTGTGCAGAGATCTTACAAGTTATCAAACTGTTGTAAATATATTCAGTTACAAAAAAAATGTAATTTTCTCCAGGTACCTCCTTTTAAAACGTCTGACGCCGCTCCTGTTTCACTAAACCTTGTTTTAGCTAAAAGCAATTTTTGCTTGTAGATGAGCAATTGGATGGTTCTTCTGTCCTCTATTTCATTTGAAATTATCAGGATCCGTGTGAAATGCTCATATTCTCTTCTTATTTTAGAGTGAAGATAGGAGAGAGGGGAAGTATAATGATCATGAAAAAGAAATCAAATTCGAGATTTGAAATATTTTATAGCCTCTACAATCCGGAAAAGTTATTTATTATATCCGTTCGTCCGTCCCAATCTAATACACTCACTCACTTAGAAATCATATCGTTCAATGAATTCACACCAAATTTAAATTTAAGATCTCTAGAAGAGTGTCTCTGATTTCTATCCGAAAAATAAGCCTGATGAAAATTAAAAAATATATATATAAACAGCTGTAACGATTTTCTTTATATTTCATGTAGTAATATTCCATTAACATATCTATGCTGTGTCGTAAGTCATATTTCTGAAACAAATCAAGGAATGTAGTTTCATCTTGACAATGAGTGGTTTTTAGATGATTTTATCAAATATTTTTGTTTATCTTCCGTAAATATAATTTCATAATAATCTGACAATATGATATAACTGGTCTTGGCAAATCTAATAAGGGTAATGGTTTTGTTCGGAAGATTTTTCCCAAAAACGACTCAAGTAATTTTGTTCAAATTTAATAATAATTCTTTCATTAATACCTTGACAATACGACATAACTCATTTGTCCTAGAAGACAGTCCATTGTATTCTATTGCTAGGGGTGAGTGTTTTCGAATAATTACCTCAGAAACAACTTAGGTGATTTTGTTTAGTTTTCACAAACACATGTTTAATTAGTTACTTTATAATGCTAAATAATTTTTTCTTACGGAAATATCGGTTATGGGTAGTTTATTCTGCGCGATAAGTGTTTATTTTTTTGATGTTTTTTAAATACAATTAATGTCATTTTTTAATATTTGATAAACAAATATTTCCTTAATAACTTTAACAAATGAATAAGTAATTTCGATGTGATGTAAAAAAAAGTCAGGGGAGGAGTTGGAAAGGGATAACATGTAAAAATAATATGTCCAATCAATAATATTCGTGGTTGCTGAGATTCATAGTGACACTTCCGATGTCGTATAAGTGCAAATTAATCCCCCTTGCATAGCATGAGAGCGGGTAACGTAAGAGGAGGTGAGATTATCATATCTATTTCATCGAAATGCGTATTCTAAAGGTATAAAGGGATTCAAATAAATTTCTTAATCTGACTCTCCCCGTGCGGGAAACAGGTATTTCAGTTAGTACAATCAATAATAATAAAATCATTGTGAAGATTGAAAATAATATTTAACTACAATGTTATCGATGTTTTTTAAAGTTTAGCATCATATGCTTTGTAGGCCCGAGTCCAGCCCGCGGGCTCGGCCCGGGACCTTGCAGCCCTCTAGTTCAGACCCACCGTAATGTATTTAAATTTCAATATTTTCCTACCGGGAACGGAACGAAGAATCTCGTGCAACAGAGTCTCACTGTAGCCGCTTTTCTCTAAAATCCGCTCCAACCAGTACATTTGTCTCTTAGCCACCTATTTAATCGAAAAATGAAATGAAATGAAATCTTTGAGTTTTACGTCCCACGGTTATGCCGGTTAGCCTAAAGGAGACGGTGAAAATAAGCAATGAATGAAATGGTGGAATGAAGAAAGTGGGAGGAAACGGGAGAACCCCGAGAAAACCCACGCACACGGTGTTTGCCCACTACAAAGTTCACTTGGCGGGGGCTGGGATCGAACCTGGGGTCCCAAGCACCAGAGGTGAACGCTCTACCACTGAACCACCGCAGGCCCTCTATTTAATCGAAGGCGAGAGAGATATGTATAGGGAAACTTCGAGAATGTTAAAATTTCGACCATGCTTTACATAGGTACTCGAACCCGTGATTCATTTTGCTTGACGATTGTCAGCTTAACGCGTCAGACCGCTGAACTACCCTTAGTAGAATGTCAAAATTATTTGTTCACACGCTATAATTTCAATGTAAATATTGAACATTGTGTAATTAATATATTAGTATTAGTAATTAATATAAGAGTAATTGATCTTATAACGAAATACTTTAGTTTGTATAATATTTACCTGTACCGTGGGCAAAAAGTGCTCATAAATATGTAATATACTTAGTGGAATGTTCATTTTAAATTAACAGAAAAGAAGAATGTTTTTAATATATGTAAGAGATTATTATGGGATAGTTATGGCTATGTACATGTTATGTGTTGACCTAGTCAAGTAAATTTATGTATTTTACGGTCTTAAAAACAATATTTAAGACATATCAAGCAATAAAGGTGAGACTAATAATCTTTGAATATCTGAGTTGATTTGTGCATAAAGAAAAAGTAATTATCGCTTCGTAACTGATATTTTACAAGACGAACCAGGTTGACGACGTTTTTCTATAGAGTCGTTATAAAAATTTGGTTTACCAAACCCGGGACTTTTGAAAATTCAGTTCCCGAAGAAGGAAAGTAGGGCTGAATTTACTTGGATATTACCATTTATGAATACGAACTTAACCGTATTACGAAGCGGTAAGGTCATCAAACGAAAAATGGATAGTGAAATAGTGCAACAGGAATCTAATACCAGTAATCCAGGTGAAATGAGTGCAACACCAAGTTTGTCATCTGAGGATCGACTTTTGTTAGCTGTGCAGCGACAAATTATGCAAATGACGACTGAGATAAAACAAACCATGGAACAGAAGCTCAATGAATCTAACACAAACATGGAACAGAAGTTCTATGAAGCTAACCAGACCATGGAAAAGAAGATAGAACTGAAATTTAACGAAGCTAGCAAGCAGTATGAAGAATTAAGTAAACGAATAGAACGGATAGAACTGAAATCTGACGATACGAAACAAACAATTGTCCAGGTGATGAACGACATATCCTCGCAGTTTGAAGAGAAGTTAAAAAGGTTAGCCGATGAGTGTCAAGAAAAGCACGATCATCAAAATCATGAAATCTGTGCTGTAAAAAAGGATTTAACGTTAATAGAATCTTCCGTTAAACATCAAAAGATCCAGTTGGCTACTATGCAGGAAGAAATTAAAACGTTACAGGCTAGAGATAACATTTATCGCAATAATCGGGGCAGTGATCGCTTCGAGTTTCCCCAATCACCGGATATAAATACGCCTTCGCCGGAATCTGAGGAGGATATTATATTAGAGGAAAATTGTCCGAAGATCACTGATGAACGAAATATAAATGGTATCATGACACAGCACGCTACGGACCGGAACAATTACACCACAAGAACAAGGAGTGAGAAAAGAAAGGTAAAGTTAAGTGTCAAGATGAGCGAAATCAAAGCCATGAGTAAATTTAGTGGTAAGTGCAATGAAAATGCTAGTTCTTTCTTAGAGAAGTTCCAAGACGAATGCAGTATAATGTCTATCGACCGATCACAATACATGAAATTAATACCCCATGTATTACTCCCACCTTTTTCCTTATGGTTTAAGGCAATACGTGATCACATTAGTACATATGAGGAATTTAAAGCGGCATTGATCGTGAATTATGAAAATGACTTTTTGCTGGCAAACAGAGATGCCACTCTTAGAAATCAACATTTCAATCCTCGATTGCACAAATCTATTGTAGAGTTTGTTGTAAATGTCTATAATGAATTAAAGGTCGTTAATCCCTTGCAATCGGAATCAAGAATAATTGCATCGATTCGCAATTTGCTTCCATTTAAATTACAGCAGATCTTATTTTCCACACAGTGTACGAGTTTCAGTCATTTATTAATGCTTGTACAATGCTACGAAACTCAATACCATGCTATGAATCTAACACAATCAGGAATGGGTAAAAATAAGAATAATTCAGATCATTTGGTCCCTGTTCGGAATTTGAATATCCGAAGTGTGAATAATAATAATGAACCGAACCTAAGACGAGTATACTCTAGCAACCAAAATGAACAAAATAGACAAGGTTATGTAGGGAATCCGCCTAACCTAATTAATCGTAATAATTCCTATGTTAAACCATATAGTCAAAATAGGTTTAAAAATAGACGAAATGTATGGAGAAATTCCACCAACGCAGCGAACTACGTGGATAGAAGTAATGGAAGGATAAGAGATGGCACTTCACATCAAGATCCAGGTATTGAAGTAATTTCTGTACAAAACAATAATACAGGACATAATCATGATTGTGCTGTACAGTGTACCCTATTGGAACCCTACTCGAGTATGAATTTAAACTAATTGCGGCTGATATGGTAGGGGTTAAACACATGTCAGCTGTAAGTTCTCATGAGCATTTGTCTAAAAATTTAAGCGATAATTTCTATAAACATTTACTTCCATTTGATTATTCAAACGTAGGTTATGTTTAATTTTTTTATTCTTTCTTATTAATGTGAAGAATCATAATTCAATTTATAATTAGTTAAAGGCAAAAATTATTTTATATCAGATTGATTTGTGTTTAATTATCAAAGATTATGTTAAGAATAAGATCCATTCTATAAAATCAATTATTCAATGACTACCTTGAGTGAAATTCTTCTTTATTTTGGACATCTTAGTGCTACTATGTATACATTACAATTGCAACATCTAACTTATTTGTTATACAATGCGCCCGAAAAGAACAAATATTATTTGTCACATCATCGTTTGTAATAATGATCGAAACTAGTAATCTTGATAATTTGTGTTTCACCCTCGTTAATTATATTCCTAAGCGACGATGTTTTTTTAATGATAAAGAATAAATAATAATGTAATAAAAGAGAAATATTAATGAAATCAAAGATTTATTGTAAATGTATTTATGTGAATGATAATAACTAATATTTTATATATATATGAGGGATAAACAAAACAAAAAAAAAAATAATGAAGATATATACGAAGTGTGATCAAAATATAAAGAACATATGTAATGTACGAACATTAATCTAATCAGACCAGTGGTTCTTGAATATAAAAGCCAAGCCTACTCATGACTTTTATATTCAGTCCCTTTGGCGGGCGACATTTTCTATAACGAAATACTTTAGTTTGTATAATATTTACCTGTACCGTGGGCAAAAAGTGCTCATAAATATGTAATATACTTAGTGGAATGTTCATTTTAAATTAACAGAAAAGAAGAATGTTTTTAATATATGTAAGAGATTATTATGGGATAGTTATGGCTATGTACATGTTATGTGTTGACCTAGTCAAGTAAATTTATGTATTTTACGGTCTTAAAAACAATATTTAAGACATATCAAGCAATAAAGGTGAGACTAATAATCTTTGAATATCTGAGTTGATTTGTGCATAAAGAAAAAGTAATTATCGCTTCGTAACTGATATTTTACAAGACGAACCAGGTTGACGACGTTTTTCTATAGAGTCGTTATAATCTGATATTTGAATTTAGTAAACTAATTACGGTAATTAATTAACTTTCCAATTAACTCCAACAGTATCTTCCATTTGTAAAGCAGCGGTTTGCATTTACGTGTTTACTTTAATCCCAAGTTAATGTTCTACTTTAATTTTTGTCTTACTAATTTCTTCTACGTTCTTCAAGGCTCAAGCAGGAAACAGACTGAATTCACATACAAAATTACAACTTCTGCTCTTAAGTTGAGAAATAAACTAAGCACTATTCATAGAAATCGCTGTGAAGCAGTATACAGGCATGTCTTCTATATTTGAGTGCAGGTCAACTTCCTTAATGTGCTTTTCAAACGACTAAAGTAACACATTTCTTTCAAACTGAAGTTCTAACTTTCTGTCGCGTAAGACTTTAGTGACAACCAAGAAACTCAGAGTCCCAACTGAGAAGGAAATGGAATTGCTTCAACTTGTTTTTAAAGTTGAGCACATGTTACGTATACAGAAAGTTTATCCTTCACAGCATTCTTATTAACTGATTAAAAGAGAGCAAGTTTACTGTAATTTTGAATAAAGCTATTCCCCCCTCTGGTCAGAGAAATAATTTCTATGCTGTTAGCAGACATAAAATTCAGCAATGTTTTGAACTGAAAATCAAAAACAACAACTATAATAGTGGTATCAGTAGAACTATTTGTATTAGTACTAGTACATAGTCTAATCATAGATTGAACATCAAATTTCTTAGAACAAAGGTCTTTAATAGCTACATTTTGATAAAACGTTATAAGTAATAGATATTTCCGTTCGTAAACGTAATACCAGAAAAGTGTCAATATTTAAATTATAAGAACACAATGAAAAATTAAAGGTTTAATCGACGAGGATCGGTCCCATTACACGCACATTACTCCTCTCCCATATGGATGTAATAAGTTGTGTTTAGTTAGCACTTTATTTACAGCCTACAAACACACAAAACATGTATAGTTTGGTTGATTTTAAGTAAACATCATATTAGCTTCCATTCTACTTAATAATTCTAAACTATTTTCTAATATATAATAGTTAGTAAAGTTCTTTGTTTGATTTGTAATAAGATTTTCAAACATTCATCTAGGTACGTATGATGGACTACTTAATATGCCGTTACTTGTTCACTGACTTTCCAACAAAAATCCAATCTCAATTTGATATAATGCTCTACCGTAAGGGATGAGAAAGATAACGAAATGAAACAACCTTCTTTAACTATATATTTTCTTGCCACATTTCTTCTGCATTATCTCAAGTTAAGACGAGTCAGTCGAAGATGCATCATCGCAAAAGGCCAAAAAATGTTAAAACTATGATACCTAGTTTATTAGAATAGTCAACGTCTCCAACCTCATGTTTTTCCTATTGCTCAGACAACGATTGTCATATCATCCTTAAAATTAAACTAAATTTACAGATAAATCGGGATTTCAGGGGGACGTCCGGAATCGATGACACATAGAGAAGACTGGAGCCTGCGATGCGAATAAGTCCTGAAGTGCACGATACACCGTTTGTTCTTTAAAGGAAATCTTCTACTCTCAAAGTTAATTGATATGCTGGGAGAGATGGTAGTCGGGAGAAAACGGTGAATAAGGAATGCTTCATACTGCTGCTTATGGAGAGTCTGCAGCTGCTTTCAGTAATATTTGAGAGTACATTTTGGTACAACACGAGAACATAATGTATTTTGAATATTTCTGGATTCTTGCTGCAAAGGTTACTGTGCATACATTGGCACTGTAAGATTCCGCAACAATGTTTATCTCTACTGAGAAAAATGTAATCGATAAACTCATCATAAATCACCATACTAGCAACAACAACTTCTAGGGATTTTGGAAACATCCTGAATGTTAGTCAATATCCATCCACTGTCTTGGCCATTTACGATTGTCATAGCAATTCCATTTTTTTTTTTCATCTGAAGTGTAAAAATTCGCTGGAGAAAACATTCCCTGTTATCCATTATCCTCAGAGAACTGCACATTCCCAGATGGCGTTGCTTGATGACCGGCATCTACTCATGGGGCACCGTTGATCTTTTTTTTGTTTGTTTGTTTATTTGTTTTTTGTTTGTTTTCATTTGTAATTATGAGGGAACAACAAAAAGAATTAATGTCATAGCCACATATTCCCTTTTACTATCGTGAGACAATAGAGAGAAGGAAATATGGTGATATATTAAAAAAATAATTTCGAGATTACAATTTATATACGATTTTCACCGCCTTTCATATTCAAAAAGTGAAAATCGTTTGATTTTTGAATACCCGTTTGATTGTTTGGGACTATTTTCTAATAAACGATTTGGGTGGTTTAGTTTGTCTTCAATTAATAATGTAAGAAGATGATATAACTTATTTGTTCTGAACAAATAAAGGAGGAGTGGTTATTCTTTGGGATGAGGTTTTGTTTGCAAGATTTTTCAAAAACGGCTCAAACGATTTTTTCATACTTCATAAAGAAATCTTTCTTTCATAAGCTAACAATATAACATATCTCACTTACCCTATAAAAACGTCCATAAGGAGTATTTTATTCTTGAATGTGGACTTTTATCGCACGATTTCCATTAAAACTAACTCAGACAATTTTGTTCATATTTCATAAAGAAAATTTTCATTAACAACTCTATAATTCTGAGGAAAATATCCACAAAACGTAGTTTACTCTTGGAGGGCATGACTCAAGGTATATAAAATAACAGGTAGCCCCAGTTCGCGATTAGCGTTCTGATTGGCTCCCGGTCTGTGACGTCATATGGAGGTGCCCGTGAAGATTTTTTTTCGCTTGCCTGTTTGTTACTTCGCGCTTTACTCGTAAAAATGGATTCAGAACATAATTATGAAGTTCCTTGTCTTTCCAAATACAAGTAATGAGTTTTTTGTACTCACAGATGAGACAATATGATTTAATAAATAAATAAATACCATCAGTAACGATTAATTATCTATACAAATAAAAATGAATATAATGTTTGCTCGCTAACTTATCCTAGACCCTTGGGCCGATTTTTATAATTTTTAGTACATGAGTTGAAATGGCCTGACTAAAAGTTTTATCACGTTACTTTGATTAAAGGGCGAATACTAAGGGGAAGAAGAGGTTCAAAATTTGCGCCTAAAATATAGTATTTCACGAGCCTATAAAGTAAGAAGATGAAACTTGGTATATAAACTCATTAAACTTAAGGGAAAACATGTCCCATTATTTTGAAAATTTCTGTTTGAAAGGAAAGAAAGTGCATTTTCTATTCATATAAATTAAAATCATTATAACAATGTTTGACTGCTAACTCCTCGTCGACCAACTTAAAGTACCAAGTATTTTTGGTACTTTAATAAACCCAGGCCTAACTCAGGATCTTATCATTTTTCAGCTCGGGGGCGAGAGGAGATAGGAAAGAGACAACAATCGAAAACAGCCGAAATTGGTGTTCAGTTCATAATTTTCGGTGCCACTGAAATTAATAGTGACCCTACCGATACCATTTAAATCCAAATTCATCCTCTTTCAGCGTGGGGAAGGGGTGACATTATAGATTTTTGTCATTACACTTTCATTGAAACGTGAATTCTAAAGGGGGAGGAGTTCAAATACTTTCCATAAACCAATCCTCTCCATGGCAGCATTTCAGGTAGTAAAATACATAAACAAACATAATTCAAAATATTCAGAGATTTCGGGTATGTAATAACAAATTAGGTTAGGTTGTGTAAGGATAGATTAGGTTACGTTAGAAATGTAATCTACCCTAACCTAACTTAATTTGGTAAGGTTAAGTTAGATTAGGTCATAAATCTAACCTAACCTATTGTATTTCGTGTGTATTAATCGAACTGTCAGGTATCACTGCAAAATATTTCCTTTATATCACTAATATTCGTTTATTACTCAATACAACACACTTTACATTATATATTACAGGTTACAAGTTGCACAGATATCTATAGAGTGGTATATATACATAAAAGAACCACCTTCACAAGGGAAAATCTGCAATTATTTGTCCTCCTCTTTACCCTTCGATTTCTTGGAATTTAGTTTCCGTGGCTTAGCTCCCTCTATAGGTCAACTCTTCAATTATAAAAATAATGGTAAGAGTGCACTTTGAGCATTGAAGTGATTTTGTCTCATGATGTGGCATTGGAGGAGAAATAAAATCAATGTAATTTATGCGTAACAAGCACGGTTCGTTTAGACAAGATTAGGTAAGATTATGTTAAGTTCGGTTCGTAATAGGTTCCTATGAATGTTCTGCTCAACGTGCACTTTGAGTACTTTGCCAGAATAACGATTGATACTCAACAAAATTTAAGAATGTCATTTAAACTAAAGAATATATGAGAGTATATATTTATATTCTCGTTGGTACCCTCTTCCACTTCGCTTTACGTACATAAACTCCTTAAGTTTCAGACCCTCAGAAACAAATGTCAATAAAAGCAAAATAAATTATTGTTGTTACACACCTGTTTTTCAACTTGACTAGCGTCTAGCTTATTTTTTCCTCATGCCAGTTTGGTATCAATAATGATGAAACAGTGTCAGATCTTAAAAACTACTTTTGCGGGAAACCTACAAGCTCATTTTTCAAACCAATTGATAATCCTGTGATGAAAAGTAAATAGAACATATTTGTGCGTTATCTATATTAAACGTGTTCTTTTGCTTATAGCGGGATATCCATCTTCTTCGGTTCATCATTTTTAGGGAATCGATGGAACATTAATTCATTTGTATTGCTTCCTCTGTTATTTCAATAAGCTAATGCACAATTATGATTTTCATCCATCTTGAAACAGTAAAGTACTTGTTCATGCAGTATTTCACTTGTTCTGTTGAAAAATACCGCAATACTTCCACGTGACGTCACCGGCCTCAAAGTATGCTGGGAAAAACGAGAGCATAAAAGCTGAATCAAGAGTCCCCTGGGAATGACTTGCAATTTTGTTGATATTCTATAAAAATATCAAATGTCAAAGGTTATTTATTTTGAGAAATTCACAAACACTAGTATACATTTAAGGGTGTGTTTCCTTCAGGCAATGTTTTCTGAAAATGGCCTTTACCTTAATTCCTATTTCACAAGAAATAGTTTGGTTAGTAACTGCAGCATGACACTCCTGACATAACTTTTGCCGATCACATTGCAACGCAAGAAGCAAAACATGCAATCATCCCTCTCACGACAAAATTTAATTTGAGCTCGTAAGTTATATAACTGAAACGAAGGAGATGAAGGTAAATTTTTAAAAAAAGACGATAGAATAAACGAGAAAGGTTTAAACTTGTCCCCTGAAAAAGTGAAGAAAATGAGATACGCCCTTTTGTCTCGAGAAGGGACGAATTGTAAGTGCTATATCGATTATCACAAAGTGAAACACAATTTTTGCGTTGCGTTGAAGCAAAACCGTACGAAAAGACACTGTATTTATATCCCATCTCAACTACTTCGTTAGGAATTCTTTTGCGCATCCTTTTTGTTCTGTATTCTTCGTACCTCGACCACTTGGCAATCATTGTTGAAGTCTTCGAAATTTACTTACTCAAACCCGTCCCCCTGTAACATTGTTTACCTTAGTTGTCTAAGTTTTTTAGTTCAAAGAGTCTGGGTAAAAATAAGAACCGCATTGGAAAGCGGAGAAAACAATAAGAATTTTCGGTCTATACCAGGGATCGAATCTGACCTTCCTAGTTGGAAGGCAAACGGTAAGTTTTTACAATAGGCATTTTACTCAGTGAATCGTTCAAGGAATCGATTGGTAAAAAGCTGAATCATCAGAACAGTTTTATAAACGTTCCTAGAAACCAAATCTGCCGAGATCTAATCGGTTAGAAGTCATTATAGTTCCGGTAATAATTTTCTTATAATATTTTAACATTGGTTGTTTGAAGTACTGATAAGTTTAGAACCATGCCAACTTCATCTCTTATCATAGTGCTAAAATTATCAAAACTTCAAATGTGCAATGTTTAAAAAAATAACAGAGAAAGGTACACCAGAAGCACATTTTCCCATTCCTGAAAAATATAGAATATATAATAAGAACCAAGACTAACCATTGTGTCGGAATCTTTCGAACAGAAACTAGTTTTGTATTTTAGAATTTAACATTCTACGAATATACCCTTTAAGCTAAATGAGACGGATAAATAATGATCGTGAAATTAAATTTTTGGGGTGTTCTCCTACCGGGAATCGCACCCAACCACGCAATAAATACATTTATAACAAAAGAATTCTCATCACACGAAAACATAAAAGTTGAATTAGACCACGTAATTGCCAAGCAACACACTTGTCACCACACAGCACATAGTACATGAAGACCTGATAGTAGTATGAGTCCACGTTACACCAGATTTAACTTATGATTAACTTTTATTTAACATCCATAACGAATATAGCGGACAAGATATGCTTTCATCACAAGAAACAAACGAATCAAACCACTGAATCAACGAATGGAATGTACGAATCAAAAATGAATGAAATACCTAAAGGAAAGACTTCCTCAGGCGTATTTCTGAATATTCTTCTATGGAATAGCAGTTGATGAACTATAAGGAGATGTGACTGTCAAATTTGAATAACATGCTATAGCACGGCCAACAAGAGATGGTCTCTGACGTTTCATACCAAATGCGGTGGGATATTGCAGCCCCTACTTTGATACCAGTGTTACCAACCACGATCACTCTGTCTTATACCATTAATTAAATTGCCACTACAGTTGCACAGAAAAAAACCTTGACACGCGAGGAGTGGCAATGTCACTGCGAGCTGTCAGAGACCTTCTCTTACTGGACGCACTATAGTTTAATACAATTACATCATTAAGGCGGCATTTAGTCCTTGTTTTCTATCCCAGCAAAAAGAACCTTGGACAGAAAGTTTAGGAAGTTGAATATTTTGTGTGAGGTTGAAATCCTAATATTCACGTCCTAATAAATGTTTGGGAATGTTTCTTTGATTCATCCACTGCTTTGAAATTTATGCCCCTTCTTTTATGCATCATTTATGTAAGTTCTCCAGTTACTGCTTTCTAGCTCTTCTCACAATGGTTTGCACAGATTTTGGTATGATGTTCTTCGCAGGAACAATATGTGTATATTTACGTGTGGTTTACCAAACCTCAAATTAAAGCTGTCAGTGACGTAATTTTTATGAAAATGATAAATAACATTTTAGCTTTATTCAGCGAGTACAGTTTCAACACAGAAAATGTAGCTGAAAGATATTTGACTACATTGCAAAAGTTATGTGCTCTGTTACAGGTATCTCATTCATATGAAGATGAATTTTCAGTAGTTTCTCCCTTTTTTCTTCAAAACAGGCATGCTTTCCCCGTTGGCCATGTAACCTCCTATAAGCTCTTTACGAGGTCACCTAATCCGCTTCTCAGTTACATCAGTGTTTTCCAAACTGGTCCTTGAGATATGTTCATATGGGCCTCTTACCAGGAAACCTATGTTTCTCAACCGTGACATAGATTTTGCACAATAATAATAATAAAAAAGATTTATATATTCTCTCGAAAAACAATATATTCCAAAGTTATAGGTAGTACGAATGAGAATAAACAATAAATTTGTGGCACAATAACAATTTGAGAGACGCGAACCCATAAAATAGTAAACTTTAAGAAAGATTCAAATAATTTTGAATTTAGTTTAGCAGTCTATAAAAAATTTCAGTAACATTATTCATATAATAGACGCTATTCAAAAGCATTGTCATTAAAACTTTAATCAAAGCAGTGTTGCCAATTCAGTATGCACATCTTCTAATGTCAATGCATCACGTTATTACAAACACAAAGAAGTGCGTAATGTTGAACAAATATATTCCTCTATTACTTAACACTGTTATAAACTTTAAGAGACATTAAGAAAATGTATTGTTACAGTTTTGATGTGTAGTTGGGACCATACATGAGAAAATATAAAGGTTTCTGGGGAAAGTAGTTCTAAAGACAGTTATACTAGCCTCAAATAAAAGAAATATGTGTAACAATATATTTGAATAATTTTGTGAATAATTATTCAGGAAGGAAGCATTTGAATACAGCTTCCAAACTAATACAGCACATTTGTAATATCAAAATATTATAGCATACAAATTATAGAAAAATATATTATATTATTTGCATTTAACGGAATAAAGTGTCCCAAGTTGAAACAAATGCAAATCGATATATGTCATGGAGGTGAACAAAGTGTACGGGTTACTGTATAGGCTCATGCAATAAGAACTACGTACACAAAAGAGTCGCCAAATGACAAAGTAAACAACATCCAGAAATATTACGTAGCCGCGAAATAGTGATTATATTCACCAATATGAAGTCTGGATTCATGTGGATAATTAACTGAAAATCAGACGATGATTCGATGTAAACCAAGGCAACAACTTTCTTTTAAGTTAAACACTTTACATGGCATATAATTCATGGCAACGTAGTACACAATGTGCGCTTCAATACATGTGAGCAAGCACTAAAACCCAAATCTAACAGCTTTATGGTACTAGTGGAAATCTCAGGAAGTTTCAGGGTTTGGAATTGACTCTTTTCCAAATCTCTTCATTTTATTGTCGAGTCTATGAGTCAAAAAGAAGGATACATTTTTGTGCTTTCTGTTGATACAGGAATTCGCAATTCAAAAGCCAATAGATTTGTTAGTAAATTTTCTGAGTGTGATATGAATAAGCAATATGTTCTGCAATTGATCATCTAGTTGTTTAATTTCTTTTAATACGATGTGATGGAAAATTCCAGGTGGTTCCTATAGATACATAATATATCTGACTAGATATCAGTGAACTAGAATATATATATATATAAATGTAGCTTCAAAGAACATCAAAGAACAGTTTGTCGTTAATGTACATAGACAGCATGAATATTTATGGAATCATTCTTTTCATTTAATCAGCCGTGTTGCCAATTCAGCAGTGTTGCATTGCATATATCAGCATTGCTTTCAACAGAAAGAAAAAAACATCACCCACAACAAGGAACTAATATTCCGGCTCCGATTTCATTGATTTTTTTTTTTTTTTTTGATAGAGGACATGTATGTATTATTTGTGATGACAGAAATTTTTACCATGGTGTATGTTTTCTATTTTGTATAGTTTTTAAGATTTGTGTTGTACTTATTAGAGATTATTGTAGAAGTCCCTTACTACTCTTTTAACCGGAGTGTTAATGAAAAATCAACCATGTAGATGCATATAAGGCCTAGGGGAAAGTCGTATGGTAGGTATGACCTTGACGGCAACCATCTTGAAATCCGTCATTTTGAATTAAAGTGAAGTTTGAAAAATGAAAACCATAGCATGTATAGCTCGACACAGAAGTCTCTGCCGCGATACAAATGCTTCACACCCCGCCCTTCTTACATGCATTTCTTCGCCCCCTTCTTTCTAGCACCTGCTATGTTGCCACAATAGTCAGTTAAATTCTTGACACCGAGGAGGAAAGATAATTTAAAAGTCCTATGCGAATTTATGTTCCATATCGTTCTCTCTCCTTTTCGCAGAAGTAAGTTTGGCAACTGCGCATGACACTTTTCATTATGACGCATATTGTTCTTTCCATGCTGAACTATAATTCGCTGAATAAAGTGTAGTGTTGCCAACGGCAGACAAAAGCAGCAAAAATATATCTTTCAGAAGCAGGAGTATTCTGCAAGATTTCTTTCTAGAAAAATCATTGTTTTAAAAAAACTTATTAGCATACGACAATAGAGATTAGCGGTGTTGAAGTGCTTTTTTCTAAGTGCGAGCGTTTTTCAAACTGTGGTGAAGACAGGCTTTTTTTTTTAAAAAAAAAAAGCTCGTTTTTTTATTATTATTATTATTATTATTTTTTTTTAGTGTTGAAAGTTTTGTAGATAGCCTATTCCTAGTTTTTAAATTTTACGCTTGTAAAAACGTTTATTTGCACAATGCCTCCAGTGTTGTCTAAACTGAAAACAAAGACTTTACATAACCTAGCGAGAGAAATTGTGAGTAATGTTCATTCATTTCTCAAGATGGAAGCTAGTGAAGGTGTTAATATTCCAATTAAACATTTTGGCAAAAGAGCGGCAGCTGCAACCGGGGTCCCGGAACGAACGATTCGAGCAATTGTGAAGGAAAGAGAAGTTCTTGAGTCGTCAGAAGGGCCCTCCACATCATTCTCTACTCCTGGAAAGAGAAGACCAAAACCACACCTAAATCTTCAGTGGACAATTTCAATGAATGTGTCATCCGTAGATGTGTGTATGACTATGCTATGCGTGAAAAGCAAGTGCCAACACTTACCAAATTGCACACGACATTACAAGAAGAATTAAATTTTGCGGATAGTAAAGAGAGTTTGAGACGCTTACTGCATAAGCTGGGTTTTAAGTGGAGGAAGACACCAAATAATAGAACCATTTTAACCGAAAAGCAAGAGATTCGTGCTCAAAAAACGTGGTTCTTGAGACAAATAAGGCATTTTAGGCGGGAAGGACGACCAATCATATATGTAGATGAAACATACTTACATAGTTCCCATACTCCAGAATATGGTTGGTCAGACGATTCTGGCAAATGTTTTCGGGTGCCTATGTCCAAGGGACGACGTCTTGTGATAGTTCACGCCGGAGGTAAGGATGGGTTTGTTCCTAATGCTTTACTAATGTTTAAATCTAATTCGAAATCAGGGGACTACCACGATGACATGAACAGCGATAATTTCATGAAATGGCTTCGAGAAAAACTAATTCCTAATCTTTCACCCAGATCTGTTATTGTTTTAGACAATGCCTCGTATCACAACGCACAATTAAATCCTGCCCCCACTCAAGATTCTTTAAAAAAAGATATGCAGAGATGGCTTCAAGAAAAGGGGTTACCTTTCACGCCTGACATGACACCACCTGAGCTGTACGAATTAATCAAATTTCACAAACCTAAACATGTAATCTACAAAGTTGACTCCTTGCTAAATGAATACGGACATTGTGTAATAAGACTTCCACCATATCACCCTGAATTAAATCCAATAGAAAAAATATGGGCACTAGTGAAGAACTGGGTGGCATATCACAACACAACCTTTAATTTGAATGCGGTCATGCAGCTCGCACAATGCAAATTTGAGAGTGGCACAAGCGAAGAATGGGGCTCAAGGTGTCGTCTTGTGGAAGAGATCGAGAATGAGTTTATGGAGCGCGAGGGTCTGATAGATGAATATGAAGATAATGCTGCATCGGCACCTTTCGTAATTTACGTGGACCCTGAATCAACTGACACAGCCTCGGAGATTGGGGAGGACTTGTCAGGAATAGAAGAATTAGACTAATTAATGCGTGAAGTGTGCCATCAGTCTTAGCCTTAATATGTTTCTAGCCATTGGAATAAGGTAAGCTCTCTTTATTAATAGGCTATACATGTTATTCATTTACGTTAGTGTAATTTTTTTGTACAATGCTTGGTAGTTATTCTTTTGGATATTTAGATTGCAACACTGTGCTGTGCAACGATCGCGGCAGAAACAAGTGTGTTGGACTCTAACACCTCATTTTAATAATATTTTTTTCCCAAATTGCCAATGGTATGCTTATTTTTGTTCTATAGTTAACCAGTATGAATTTAGGACTGCTTCTAATGTGCACCAAACGTAAATTAATCGATCTTTCAAATTGGCAACACTCCTAATTTTCACCGCATGTTTCAAGATTCCAAGTGGTACTTTGCGATTGTAGCCATGGCTCATGGTTTCTAAATTTATTACATTTTTAAGAGTTGCGTTTTGTCAGTTCGTGAGTAGTGTTGGGATAAGCATCCAGCAATCTTTCTGAATTTTGAAGACTTACAATATATTGTTTATTTTAAACCAGAATACATGAGGAATCTATGGACCTATGTGATGTAAAGAAATACAAATGAAATTATAACAAGTTGGTGTTATACGAATACAAAATTATCAGGAAATGTAGCCTACATTTTGCGCAAACGACAAACAAAAATATATTTTAATAAATACAACTCTAAAGAAACAACAGTAATGATAGAAAATATTAAAGAGGCATAATATGGCTGTTCCCAACACGCTGTCTGTACCGTGAACAAAATACGTAAACAAATAACTTGTTTATAAAGAGATCAATACTGATTATAAATTTTACAAACATGAACTATCGACAACAATTGCTAGAAAACGAATTACTTTTTTGTCTCACTAGCTAAAACAATTGCCATAGAAAATAAATAAATAAATATACAATAAAGAAATACATATAAAACAAAACAAAAAACCATTGATTTACATAACAATCATATTTCGTTTTTCTTTTTGAAGTGAATGTTCATTTGATTTCTCGTCTCATTTACTATCCATTACAAGCTACGTCTTCGGTATTACCTGAATGGAAAGTTGGAGTCGTTTCGTTGTGCGATGATTCATGTCACTAAACGAGTTTTTGAAGGGCAGGTACAGGAAATAAATAATTACATTGCATAAGAAATAAATAATTATATGACAAGTCTTCAAAATTCAGAAAAATCGGTGGATGCTTATCCCAACACTATTCATGAACGGAAAAATCGCTACTTTTAAAAAATGTAATAAATTTAGAAATCTTGAGCCATGGCAACAATTGCAAAGTGCCATTTGGAATCTTAAAGCATCTGAAAATTAGGAGTGTTGCCAATATGAAAGATCGAATAATGGACGTTTGGTGCACATTAGAAGCAGTCCTAAATGCATATTGGTTAACTATAGGACACAAATAAGAATACCGTTGGCTTTCTGGGAAAATTTACTACTAAAATGAGGTGTCTCGTGCTATGGTTTTCATTTTTCAAAACCACTTCAATTCAAAATGGCGGATTTCAAGATGGCCGCGGTCAAGGATACCCTTACCGTAACACTTCCCTCTAGGCATAATATGTATTACCGAAGCTTTTATCCACTTATTATCATTAATACGCGGGTTATAAGCGGATGTAAGGTACTTACGCACGTAGTAAATATAAACAATTAATATGCCTGTAACTTTTCCCCAAATGGGCGTATATTAAAACTAACTTCACCGTTGTCTTCCTGATAAATTCTAGCCCGAAATTATGTATCATATTACCCTATTCCTATTTAAAAATTTTGACCTTTATTCAAAACGGCGGATTTCAAGATGGCTGCTGCCAAGATCATACCTAACATACGACTTCCCGTAGGCCTTATATGTATCTACATGATTGTTTTTTTCATTAACACTACATTTACAAAGGGTAGTAAGGGACTTCTACAATAATCGCTAATAAGCACATCGCAAATCTTAAGAATTATAAAAAAAATAGAAAACATGCACCATGGCAAAAATTTCTGTCATCACAAATAATACATACGTGTCCTCTATCAGAAAAAAAAAATTGAAAGCGGAGTTAGACAATCGGGTAATGTCCCTTGTAAGTTCCCTATTTCATTGCAGTCACATTCCTTTCTTCCACATGTTATTTCGTTTTACGAGAACAGATCGCCAAAGATTATTGTTCGGTCGATGTAACCATTATTCTATACAAAACCGATCCTCCAAGGCATTCGTGATTAATTGTAGAATGACTTTCTGTATTGTCAGCATCGTTGTGGCATTCCACTTTGCAGACAGTATTAGTCTCAAGGACGAAGGGCTATTGAGGAGTTCAAATTTAGTTAATCGCCTAAGACACATCATCACATCATATGAGCCAAGCAAACAACCAAGTTTCACCATTTAAAAATGTAATAGCATAAGTTACGTCGCAATTAGAAATTTTAAGGATTCAGAGTCAGACATTATAAAAACTTCACACCACTTTTCTTTGGAAGCCAACTACCCAGTTAAAACACTACATTATCAATCTCCACGACGAATTACTGAGGATCTCAGCAATCAACAGGTACTCTGTTCTGTCCTATCTTTCTTAACATATTCTTCTGTTACCTTTCAGACGATCTAGTATGTTTTCACATTTTAAAACTCATTTATTCATCCTTAAGGATTATTGTTAAATTTACAATAGTTAAAGTTCTTCTTCTAACAGTGGATTTCCTCCCAAGAAAACTTTCCCTTGCTCTCTTCTTTCATATTAAAAGAATATTGAGGAATATTATTTCTGTTGTTATCAGATTACCACATAAGTTAATTATATTCTGGGGTAGTGGTGATATATATATATATATATATATATATATATATATATATATATATATATATATATATATGCAGAGGTGGACTGGCCAGGGCCGCTAGGTCGCAATCGCGGCCTAGGCCCTCTCTTCTAAAAGAATTAATGAAAACAATACAGAAAGAAAGAGAAAAAGAGAAAAGCTAAAACACAAGAAAGGTAAATAATTAGGTACAACACTGGTTATTATGATACCAAAACAGATCCCTCTTCCACCCTTCCATCAGCAAGTTAACTTTTTCAATAGGGCCCTTTTGTTACTGAATATGTGGCTAGTTTCATCTTTCACTATACTCTTTTATTATTGGAAACTGTGATTTAGTTTGTGTCTGGGACCTTGGGACCTTCTTTCAATTTATTGGGCAGTTGGGGCCTTCTTTTATTACAATAAGCAGTTGGGGCCGTGGGTCATTTTTCATTGTTGGGCAGTTAGGGCCCTGGGCCTTTTTTCGTTATGTTGGACAGTCTTTCATTATATTGGGACATTGGGGCCCTTCCTTCATTACATTGTGCATTTGGGGCCCTGAGCACTGTTTTCATTATCTTGGGTAGTTGGGATCGTGGGCCCTTTTTCATTATGGGGCTGAGAAGTTAGAGCCCTTTCATTCTTGAAGAGTGGGCCTGGTTTGTAGCTGGGCTCATATTTAACCACAGGATGATTGGTCCTTTATGGATGTTAACACATCCTGTAGGTCTATATTTGATAACTCAAAAATGGAAAAAGAGCTCATTTTTTTAAAAAAAATTGTTATTTACTTTTGCCTAGTCAAAATATGAAGTTCATTTAGAACAGAAAAATACCAAAAAAAAAAAAAAACAATTACTCTACTTCCGTTATTGAGGAAACAGAAGAACAAATCTGTCGGATGATTCCAGTCATATGACCAAACAAAGGGAACGCTTGGTGAAAGTGAACGTTCCTTCTTCATACCACGTCGTGAACCAGATACAGTTATTAAGATCACATTTTTTAAGTACCATCCGATTCAGCCGAGGAGCGATGAAATTGAACTGCCATTGGATGCTCAGAAAATGTATTACCAAGAACTACCAAATGGTGAAAAGGTTAAACGACAGTGTGTACATCATTTGGAAGCAAATGATTGATACAAGTCACGAGTTACATGACACTACGAAAACTTTCAGAAAGTTTATGCAACATGATGGTCGAGCAAAAACAAGGCACTGAATGTGATAATCGATACTAACGAGTTTCGCAACGAAACAGGAAGCCAAGACGCGAACGACTGCCCATCTTCATCAAGATTTCTTACACTTTTATTGTCTCTCAGTGATGTTGTAGAGGATAGGCGCTTTGATGCGAAATCAAACTTTCAACCTGAGACTTTGCGGAATAAATGGACAGAATTTAACATTTTAATGATGCACTCTGTGTATCAAGGCTTGTTTATAGAAATGGAGTCTGTTTCAAAATGCCTACAGTCTCACGGATTGGACTTTCTTACGGAATGGAGATTTGTAGACAATTTGCAGCAGCAGCTTCAGAAGAAAATAGAGGCAAAAGAAGATGTCTGTTTAATGCTGTACGAAAATACAAAAATATTTTGTGAGAAGATAAATCAACAGCTTGCGCAATCTGGTGTAGAGATAGAAATGGAAGAAGACTTTCCTCTTAGAATAATCTCAAAGAAGAAGAAAACGACAGGAGAGCTTGCCGCAGATAAACTGGGAAAGAACTTAAATGTAAGTGAATATGATTTATTCAGAATAAGAAAGAACAACGAAATTCTGAATACAACTGCTACATGTGTCAGTGATAGATTTCAGCAGAGAAAGATTTACTGTATGAACTTCAAATGCTGGATCCCAAGCAATTTTCGGAAATTGGTGTGCTTGCGGAGCTTTCAGAGTTCTTGCGAAAAACACTAAATATAAAACAGGAGGAAATATGCAAACAGCTCCAGTAGTTCTCTGTCGTGTATGACATTCTGTCATAAAACGCTCTGCTTTTTGATGATCCTGAAGAGAATAATGCCCCTGAATCCGTAGTAGAAGATGATGATGATTATTACGTATATGAGCCTGCTATGCGGGATGCAACATCTTTGGACGTGATTCACGGCAAGAGTAATAATGATGCTGCAAATACCCTGTGTAAAAATTGTTTGTCATGTGCAGAGAAAATTTTGTATCAATTATATGTCAGTTTAGTTGTTTTAATAATTTATACATTGTATACAAATATGCGTTGTGTTTACCATACACACAAGTGACATGTGAAAGGTGCTTCTGAAAGTTAAAGTTGGTAAAAACAAATTTCAGAGCTAGTTTATCAAAAGACAGTTTGGACACATTTTTCCTAATGAATATGGAAAGAGAAATGTTTAATTTAGTTCTGTGAAAGAAGTTATTCAGGAACTCTGCAATTCATCATCTGAATTGAAAAGAATCTTAACTTTTTAAAATTATTGGTTGTTTAGTGTTTCAGTAGCGTTTTCCATTTTCAGTAAAACTGTCGTGTTCATTGAATCATCAAAAGTTATTATTAGTTGTTTAATATTTCAATTTTCAGTAACCTGTCCTGTTCATTTCACAGCAAAAAGTTATTGGCTATTATTTGTTTAGTGCTTCAGCTACTATATGGCAAAACAATAATAATTATAAAATATTCTCTCGAGAGCTTATGTTTATGAAAATACTGTGCTTTTCTGTTTGATTAAAACTTGCTATGACATCAAATTTCCAATGACCAATGATAAATCATAGCTTGCAAAAACTACCAAGTAATAACGAATTTACAACTGTCCAACACGATGGCTCATCGCAGATATTCATTGTATATATACACTATGTGATCAAAAGTATCCGGACACATGGCTGAAAATGACTTACAGGTTCGTGGCGCCCTCCATCAGTACTGCTGGAATTCAATATGGTGTTGGCCCACCCTTAGCCTTGATGACAGCTTCCACTCTCGCAGGCATACTTTCAGTCAGGTCCTGAAAGGTTTCTTGGGAAATGACAGCCCATTCTTCACGGAGTGCTGAACTGAGGAGAGGTATCGATGTAGGTCAGTGAGGCCTGGCACGAAGTCGGCGTTCTAAAACATCCCAAAGGTGTTCCATAGGATTCAAGTCAGAACTGTATGCAAGTCAGTCCATTACATGGATGTTATGGTCGTGTAACCACTCCGCCACAGGCCGTGAAGTATGAACAGGTGCTCGATCGTGTTGAAAGATGCAATCGCCATCCCCGAATTGCTCTTCAACAGTGGGAAGCAAGAAGGTGCTTAAAACATCAATGTAGACCTGCCACGCAAAACAACAAGGGGTGCAAGCCAACTCCAAGAAAAACACTACCACACCATAACACCACAACCTCCGAATTTTACTGTTAGCACTACACAGGCTGACAGATGACGTTCACGGGGCATTCGCCATACCCACACCCTGCCATCGGATCGCCACATTGTGTACCGTGTACTGTGATGCGGCATATCACAGGAGCGAGCAGATCATATTCTGATGATTGAGCTTGGTTTATCAAAAGTTTCTCCTCGATGGATCACACGTCTTCTGAATCTTGAACAAAAATGCACTCAGTACCTCCTTCCGTGGACAATTTGAAACTGTTACAACGTGATGTGTACGATTTTCTCTGTCGATTCAACACTATGGACGAGTATTGGGTACACCACTACCAGCTAGAGAGAAAACAACAATGGAAGCACCCCTCCTCCCCTAATACAAACAAAGTAAAGGTGATCCCCCTCTGCTGGCAAAGTGCTGGCAAAGTTTTGGGGGGATTTCCAAGGTGTGGTATTCATTGCACACTTGCAAAGGGGTCATACCATCACAGGACAGTACTATAGTGACCTTTTGAAGAAAGCTTCGAGTGAAAATTCAAGAAAACGCTCACAAACGGTGTCCAGAGGCATTCTCTACCATCATGACAATGCTTCCGGCCATATATCTGCAGTTGTCATGGATACTATTCACGAATGCGACTTTGAGCTCGTTCCTCATCCACCCTATTCTCCAGATCTGGCCTCCTCAGACTTCCACTTGTTCCGTAATCTAAAACACGCTCTAGCAGGACGACAATTTGCAAGCAATAATGACGCATGCTTGCCAATTTTTCTTAAGGAAAATCGGGACGGGGCAATCGGTGTTGGAGCTCCCTCCTCCTCTTCCGGACGATTACACATCCGGCGAGTGGTTGAAAACAATGTAAATAATTAGCTGAATAACACAAACTTGAATCAATGTGGCACCTTATTTTTTTTTTAATTTTCCCACCGACTTTTCATCACTAGATATAAGCAATGTATCCAACAAATTCAAACCAAAACAACTACATTTTATTTAATATAAACAAAGTTTAGAGAGAAAACTATAAAGATTTTTTTTATCACAAATGAGTGCATAACATTGTTAAGGACTTACTGACAAAATGTATTATAAAAATCAAGTCTTATTCTTTGGCGATGATCATACAACAAATTCAAACCAAAACAATTGTAATTTGTTTAACATAATCAACGTTTAAAATAAAACTATAACAATGTTTGGTTTTTATCACAAACAACTGAGTTACTTTAAAGAATAATTGAAACAGACTATCTACTAAAAACGTCTTTTCTTTGGCTATTCCTTTTTGGAAAACTTAAATTGACGACTTGAGTGCTAATGTTAACGGCACTGCGGTAGCAGTCGCTTTTATGTGGAAGTTGCAAAAACAATATTTTTAGCGCTGCATGAAATATACTATGATCATAATCCGTTGGATTGTTAACTCAAAACAATTAGAGAATAATTATAAATTAAAGATGAGCTGCTATCTATTTTTTTTCTGAGTCAAATTAAAAAACAAATTTGTTAAATTGATTCCATACATAAAACTGTGCGTGTAAAAAAAAAAAGTTGTTCCTTTGTAAAAACAATGGCCCAGTAAAATATTAATTAACTTTGAAAATCGATAAATTGGGAGAATATGCGTCCCGACGAGTGTCCGGGCGGGACGTGGGACAAATAAGTCAGAAATCGGTACAGTCCCGACAGAATCGGGACTGTTGGCAACCCTGAATGACGTCATGACAGCCGTGGAGGAGTTTCTGTGCTCACAACCTAAGCTTTTTTTTCCTACTGGGATAAGAACACTGCAGCACCGTTGGAGTAAGTGTGTTGCTGTCGAAGGGGATTATGTTGAGAAACAAAAGGTATTACCAAATCTGTACTTCTTAGAGTTTCCTCAAGGCTCAAAACATTTCAGTCACCCCTCGTACTTAATCGCCTTCAAAAGAGATACTTTCAGAGCAGACACACACACACACATTTTTATATAGGGAGTTTGACTACGGGTCTATGATATAAAGTACTCTCGAACTACCTCCATAAAAATTGTTGCGTGAGAACCTTAGGATTCTGAAACATGTATTTTTGGATAGAGCACATACTAGTTCCTAAGTGAAGTCTTGACCAGACTACGGTAGGTCCCATAGTCTTGGAGCTATGGATCTTTAAAATTCTTTTTTTTTTTCATGTTTTTGGCAGCGATGGGGTTTTCTCCCTATGTTTATTGGAACTTTTTGTTTGCTTTACTCTCAGGAATCACTCCTCTGCTTTTGTATAACGAATTTAGTGCCATACTGTAAAGTCTAAAATTTGTATCTCTGAAATTGGAATGTAGATACAATAGAAAATAGTTAATATTAAAAATAGCACTCTTATTCCAACCTTGTTTAGTAGTTGAATATGTTATACTGTTTTATTCTTATCAAAACATTTGACTAAAAGGAAAGATTAAATTTCCTTATAAGAGAGAGACAAAAAATCAAAGAATACTAACAAGACACAAATGATTAACTCATTTCCGTTCCTAGCCAGCGGAAGTAGAAACAAAGCAAAATCTATATCCTTCCACTTCTGTTCCCATTGCTGTTACTGAGAGGACATTTTCTTTCTCAGAAGACAATGCTTTTTTCTGAACAGCTTGATAAAACCAAACTTCACTTACAACTTTTACTTGATCGAGTAACTCAACCGAATCCTCTCTCACAGAGAAAGACGAATACGTTAAGAACACGAATGCGCCATTTAATCCAACCTAATGCGCGACCATTAAGAAATCTTATGCTCATGCATGGAACGAGAATCTTCTCACAATAGTATGAAAGGAAAAGTGTAATTTGTACTAATATTTTATGAAGGAACATTACCAGATATTGTAAAAGTCATTCCCAACAAATCATATGCCATTTTAATCAATAGTGAAAGTACAATTTCATCATGTGGGGAAAATGTTAAAGTGGAATTGTAAAATTCTGAAGCTAAGACAATATTTCGCCGTGTCGTTTCGAACTCTATTAATTGAATGAAATTGTGTTAGTAAAAATGAACTTAGCAGTTCAGTTATTAACCCACCAATTCAGAATTATTAAAAGTGGTCCTCACACGGCAATAATTGGCCAAGGTTTTCATGCAAACCAACTGCATTGTTTATAAATGGTAAAAACGTACTCACTTTTGTAAAATTTCGTATTTTATGTAAGATCATTACCACCTCCTATTTATTATGGAGTAATTTCTTAATATATTTATAACATGTTACAAGCAAACTATCTTGTGAAAATATTGTTATTTTAAAGCCAAATTCTTCCACTTCAGTTCCCTGTAAAATGTGCATGATTTAATAGGCTTTCGGAACATTTTTCATTGCAAATATAAAATGGAAACTCAGGCTGCAATTCTTCTTAACAAAACAGTTGTTTATGAAATGAATTTTGTCACTTTCATTTTTAACCCCATCAATTAAAGACCACGCCAATTTGCCAAATAAAAATTACTCGGACAAAATTGTTATTTCTGTGCATAAATTTAAATCAGACTCTCTTCCTGGAGGTTATGATGAAACAACGTGTTAATATTTCCTCTCAACTGAATTCGCACAAGAGAATAATTATTTAGGCTTATTGAAGAGTTCCATGGCAGCTTTTCATAGCATTAACTTAATCTTGGCTGCGCGACTGGCTTTGAACATGAATTTGAATTAACTGATTAAAATCCAATATGAAAACCCTAGTATTCGATTCCGTATCATCCACGAGATTGGGTCAAACAATTAATGTTTTAGTAAACTATTCGAGTTTCCTTCCAGCCCATCGAGTTCCCCCATAATGTTAATGAAAATGAAATAAATAGAATTTATACAAGATGATCGGTTGATCAACACTAGAATCATACCCAACAAGTTCTTTTTGATATAGGGTGTAAAAACAAGATGTATTTACGAAACTATCTTGGTGTAATTTTCTTTGCAATACTTGATTTCTTTGGAGATTTTTCAAATGCAACTTACAGACAATCTAACAAATAGCACTTACTCTATAACAAGCATTATGTATTCCTACTTTTTACCAAAGGATATAGAAACAAGGAATAGCGACTTGAATCATTTAGTAAAAATAGCAACGAAATGCTTCTTTAATGACTAAATATTTGCTTTTGTTGACGATTTTCTGGTGATCGGATAATTTCGAGAGGATTATGCAATTAACCAGAATGTTGTCCCAAAGGATTAGAGATAGAGATCTAAAATTTTACCAACAAAAGAAGTTTTATTTTTCATTAAATATTCTCAGTCACACAGTTAACAAACAAGGTTTATGAAATTCAAAAAATGCCACAGATTAAATTAGCGATTAGAAACGTCATAAAACGAAGAAAAATGTGGAAAGTATTTTTAAGGCTTGCTTCCCTCGTCTTCTTTTTTGTCGAACTCTAGTGAATTGGCAAAACCGATTCTTTGTTTAAAGAGGATGCACCCTTATGTTGGTAAGAACCTCATTTAACAAAAAGAGAGGCTATAATATATCATCCCAGTGTTTGAAGAGATATGGAACAGATTTTTTTTTTAATTTTTGATGCCAAAATATCAGTTTTATCTGGAATAGTTAATGAAACTTTAAATTCTAGAGAAGATGTAAATTTTGTTCCAATATTGCATGATTCCAGTCAAAGTGAAAACCGCAATCACCTGTACGAATTTGAATTTTAAACACTAATATATTCTTTAAGATCGTTCAGATAGGATCTTTTCGGCCGTCATTTTTATCTCAAACTTCAAAGATCAGTTTACTTAAGTCAAACGAAAAACGTAGGAAAAATTCTTAAGTACACATATGAAACCGAATCTTTATAATTTCACTATTTCACATTTCACTTGTTAAAGTAGCGTAGAAGCAGATAATATTTCACGTTTCAATAACCTTCCAGAGATCTTTTGAGTGGGTAAAATGAAGAAAAATTCGAATATTTTTTAATCACTAAAACTTCACTTTTTATGGAAGAAGATAGGAGTTTAGGAAGTAAACAGTGACAAGATCATTGTTTTACAATGATGTACTTTCTTGATTAGAACTGATATTTATCAAGTGTTACTAATATTTATCAACTTAAACAAAAATAGAAAAAATCTCCGCATTGGAGAAGATAACGAGATAATTACATCGGAGAAGATAATTACATTGGAGAAGATAATTACAGATAATGAGGAGATAATTATCTATAGTATAAATATACAGGACATGGTAAACATTTTACTGATCTCTTCTAACGAGACTTTATCTGCATTAAAAATCACAGAAGCTGCAGTTCAGGATGCAGCTAGTACCAAATTTATAAAGAATGTTTGAAGATTCCATCATTAAATACAGAAGAAGCGAAGATTGAGAAAGAATATCCAATCACAGATAGCAAAGTAGTTTTCACTTAACTCGGAATTTCAGACAATAAAATTTGAGTGTTAGCTATAAAAATTGTTTCGAAGTAATGTAAGGTAATGAACTAACTATAATTATGTTTCTATGAATAAGTACTTTTAAATTATCCTAACATAAGATGGACGAATTCTCCACAGCCCTTGCTGAAACACGAGTATTTTTAGAAGAACAATTGGATAATGTCAGGCGTAGTGTGTTTTCTTTATTTGTTAAAAAGAACTAACTTATATATATATATATATATATATATATATATATATATATATATATATACGAGAGTAAGTCAACTGAAAACCATAAAAGTAGAAATAAAAATCCCCATATGGCGCCAGTGAGCTGTAAGTTGGCATGCCTGTTTACGATAGTATGCCGAATGTCTCCTAGGTGGCAGCAGCCGGCAGATGCACAAACAGCGGCGCAACAACAGTTCCAAAATGGCAGCCCCACTAGCCACATGCACCGTTGAAGCCATCGTTTTGGAAAACCGCCGTGTGACAACAGACGAAATTGTAGCATGTGTACACATGAGTCATGGATCGGCACATCATATTGTGAATGATGTTCTCCAGTTTCATAAAGTGTCTGCAAGATGGGTGCCCCGACAACTGACGCCTGAACTGAAACAGCGACGTGTTGATGCGTGCGAAGACCTTTTGTGGCGTGCTGAACGTGACGGTAATGCCTTCCTGTCACGAATCGTCACTGGTGACGAAACATGGGTGCATTACCATCAGTCTGAAACAAAGCGAGCGAGCAAGGAGTGGCGGCAGGAAGTTCCACTCCGATGAAGAGGTACGTAACGCGGTGCACGTGTGGTTGCGCCGTCGCCCAAAAGACTTTTTTCCTGCAGGTATTCAGGCTCTTCCGAAGCGCTGGCGGACTTGCATTGAACGAGGAGGGGACTATGTTGAAAAGTGATTTACTTCTGTACCCTGTGTGACCAATAAATAATATTTGACTCACCCTCGTATATATATATAGTTATTTTTATATACATACGAATGTACATAATAAAGTTTCATGGAAACTTATATTCTTGAAAAATAGAATATTGTTAGGATCATCACGCAGAAGGTACAAGCATCTATTTGGTACTGGCCATGCTGAAAATAAATGAGTCATTGCATTTGAATATTACACACTTTAAAACATTGTTGGTTACTTCAAAAAACATATTTTTCAGATAACAGAGTATTCAACGACTTATGAGATTTTGTAGAAGAATATTAAATCTACCAGTACGGCTCTTCTTAAAGCCATGTTTATGCACATCGTCTTCGTATACAGCATTGTATTCTACATCATTACCTTTAGATGCATCATTAAGAAGATCACTACGGAATATTTTCATGCATTAAGAGTTCATATTTTATATATATATATATATATATATATATATATATATATATATATATATATATATAAACATATATTAAACACACACACACACATATATATATATATATATATATATATATATATATATATATATATATACAGGGGTGGATCCAGGATATGATCAAGGGAGGGGCTAAACCATATTTTGCCGTTTTATCCAGTGTATACCTGCATATAAGCATTTTACACGCTTTCTTTCTACATTTTCCTGCACCAGGAGCGAAATGCATACTATTTATACTGTTACTGAAATTTAAAAATGATATATTTATGTACAGAATGGAGAAAATATAGTTCGCTATTTTCTAGACAAAGTCTTTAACGTTAAACAGCATTTGTGACATGCTTCCTTTTTATATTTATGTTCAAGTTTTTCTTTTTCAAAAATCATCCTTGTTCATTGGCTGCCAAATGTTTCCTATGAATGTCTAAACTTACCACCGAATTTTGAAGATATTTGGATTTTACAATAATCGTGAGCAACAAGAAACATGAGTACTTGATTTTGGTGGGCTTCGAAAACAATCGGAGATAACATTTTGGGTCCTTTTTACGTTATTAGAAAAGGACGTAACGTTTCGATGTGAAAAAAGAAAAAACTAAGAGTATTTTGAAGAATTTTAGTTCGGAAATTAGGATTTATGAGTTGACTAATTCCGTCGTGCTTAATCGGAATTGTGTAATCTACGGATGCCAGCATATCGAGCATTAGGCATATCATTTTGAGACACTCTCCCAAAGTTCTTCAAACACTTTGAGCTCAAACTTTGTTTTCACACATATGAATATGTACCTTACTGTGTGTCTGTCTAACTTTTCCTTGCTTTGGGTAGCTAAATAAAATCGAAAGTTTGTTTCACGTACATTTTTTCAGCAGCGCATTTTGTTTCTCGGAAACAATTAATATTTAGAAGATATGTACTGTATGTAAATTTAGAGTCTATTATTATTATTATTATTTCATTTAAAATAAGTATTTTCACATTGGAGAACAGGTATTAAAATAAATACATCATACTCTTTTCTTTTTTTAAAAAAAATCCATATATATATATAGTTATATTACTTTTTTGCTTTATATACTACATATTTGGTTACGACGGTGCCTGGGTTCGGGTGGCGTCATACTCGTGAAGGAGGCTTAGCTTAGATAGGGATTCCAGACCGTGTATCCACCTTCACTAACGTGTCCACGATA
Source organism: Thermobia domestica (assembly GCF_964235325.1). Lineage (NCBI taxonomy): Eukaryota > Metazoa > Arthropoda > Insecta > Zygentoma > Lepismatidae > Thermobia > Thermobia domestica. Next base: position 147,345,377 of record NC_137455.1, on the reverse strand, counting down.
CTGTTATTAATGTAAATTGAACTTCCCTCAGCAAAAGTATCATATATCTTTGTTCGATTATCCAGAACGTCTCTTATATCTTCGGGAAGGGAGTTCGTAGGGTTTGTGCAGAACGTTAAATTGTGCACCCAAGGTTTGAATAGAAAAGATAGTGATTCATGGTACTGCACTAAACAAATTGCACGGTAAACAAATTGATATAAAACGCATACAAATATATATATTTGCAGCTTACCTGAAATATCAATTCCTTCTTTCAACAAAATATCACGTATAGATTTCACATCAATATAAAATAATCTACGAACCACAAATAAATAATTATTTTTTTAAAAAAAACATATGATACCTTAACCTATTCAATTTCACTTCACACGTAAATTTTGATAGAACGAAAGAATCAAAATAAAGTGGGATATACAGATTTATATTCTGGACTATTAACTTTATAAGCACAGATATAATTTCTCTAAAAGAACATATCATAATGGGTGAGGATAATAGCTCATTCGTATTACCGAAAGTCGTAGTCGAATATAATGCGGTTGCGAAGCTTAGGTGATCACCATTTACACGCATTTTTCACAAGGGGAAATGAATTATTTTCGAGCACAATTAGGGAATTAGAACTTCACCATCGAGTAACTTCTCTTCCTTGGGCTTTGGGATATTTCCCTCACTCCTTCCATTGGTTTCGTTGTTAAGTCAGGCTCCACTCCTCACACATTATTATTCTACCATTCACTGTACTCAATGTGAACACATTATATGTTAGTTAGTCTTCAAAAAATGCTGGTTATGATTATTAAACCATTCGATAGCGAAAATTTTCCTTTTTCGCTATAACTTTACGATTGGCTGGATAGATTGTCTAAAACGTTGCATCGGTCTTTCAACGTAACGTTATGTCTTACACAGTACTTTAGATTGACGAATCATATAAATAGATACTCAGCACTTTTAAAATTAATTTTCTGCTACTTAAGAAGCATTAACACTTAGTAATAAACCTTATGTTAAATTATTATTTAAATTTTTACATTTGAGTGAGACAAAACACACTTTGATCCGGGTTATATCATACTTCAAGTCTCACTGCCCGCGTCCTGAATGTTGCTTTCTGACACAGACAAAGAGTGCGTATGAATACACTTTTATAACAAAAAGTACTTCCTGTATAACATTTAGTTTTAAGGTAGTTGCTCCTCTGATAGGAACTAATTGATTAGTTGTTGCGTTGTTAACAGTACACTTATACACTTCTACAGGTAGTAAAATGAATAATTATTGTTTATTGCAAAGTATGCAAATTATAAAATGTAGTTCGTTGCTTTGTAGTACAGAGGTGAGGAGAGAGCCATGCTGTGACGAATTATTTTTCCAAATTAGGCTATGCGAAGAGGGATGTGAGCGATAAAGACACACATATACAAACACTTGTGAGACAGGAATTTTGAAATTTTGCGTTTGCAAGAATTCCGTCTTACTGAGTAGAGATTCAAAGAAATTAATCAACATATATGAGGGTTGTTCAAGGGATGTATAACGATAGCGTTATATGGTTTGATCCTTTAGTTCACTTGACAGTCACTACTTCATTACTTTGCAAATTATTAATCTTAACTTCATTATAATGCATACATATTATTTACATTTGAGAACTCATACTTAAATTCCTGACAATATATTTAAAAAGGACAGTATTATACATTATACTTTGCATTAATTATTATATAATAAGTGTTATCCTTTAAATTACATCCCCTCTACAAACTAGTCATTTTCTTTTCCTTTATGAGTATATTTCTCTATCTGTAACACTCATCATGATTATGTTGTATTAATAGCTTTTCTTATCGTCTTAGAGAAGCAACAGACCTTGTAACCTATATCCAACAAGATACAGTAGAGTATTGATTATCCGAGCTAATGTGGACCGGAGATAACTCGGATAAGCAAATACTCGGTTAACACGGATGGATACATAGAAAATTTTGTAAAGAATTTATTGTTGTTTATTGACTATTTCTCTTCATTAGATTATTTATTATTACTGTATTTATTATTTTTATTTGACATACAGTACGGTACATATAATTACACATACATAGATAAGGAATTAGCCATAATACAGTAAATAAAATGCAGTTTGATATTGATATGTACGTAAGTGAAACACAATACAAAATACAACACAAATAAGGTGCACATTTTTAAAACAAAACTCTTTCATAGTTCTTTGCTTCATTAAGCTGTTTCATATTTAACCCTATGTTACACAGACGTAGCAACATTATAATGTCAACAAGTGTCCGTCGTCTTGCTGTTCAACGTTGAACAGTGTCTTCTCAATGATTAAAGCTCACTCCCTTAATTGTATCAACGTCGGGTGGGGTCGTTATCTTTACTTTGCATTATTTTGCTTTGTTACTGAAAAAGCCTGCAGACTAATCATCTTTCTAACTGGATTAGTTTTTAAATTTTTGTTCAGTGTTCAAAGTGGGAAAAAAAGCAAAGGCAGTATGTTTCATTACGAAAGTGACTCTACATAAACGCTATCTAAATGTTAAAACGCAATGTGAGTACGTTGCTTTAAGGATTGTATTTCTATTTACGTAATGACTGAAAACCAGCTTCTCTGTAGTTACGGGGAGGAAGCTCATGGGGAGACTTTGATCTCCAGCCAACAACTTTACATATATATGTATTGTATTATAGAGAATTATATATCAAAATCCTCAAAAACTGAGTCTTTATATTAATAATTTCCTGTGGGAGGTATTACAAACCCCTGGAAGATCCGCTCCCACAGCAGACAACCCCTAAATTCGCCCATGCTCAAAATATGACATTTGTATGCATTAAGGCAAGAAAGCACATGCACATATAAGAAAGAAAATATTCAATATGACAAAACAAAATATAAACTAGATGAACTTCTTTGAAAATACCTAATTTTTAAAAACAAAAGGTAGGAAAAAGATAAAAATGTAAGTGTTCTCAACTTAGAAATTATTTCTATACGAGAGATAAAATCTTTTTACGTGCAAAGCTATTCGTCAAATACTGTGTATAAAAATGGATTTATTAAAGGTATTTAGCATCTACTCTCCAGTGACTGTATGTCTTGATCACTGAAAAAGTAGCGGCGATACGCCTTTATCACTGAAAAACCAGAGGCGACTATAGTTTAAACATTATAGATATAGTTTAAGAGTGTTTAAACTATTTACATCAAAACCAGTTAATTCACCTTTATAATTTGTTTCGTCAGATGTAAGAACTTCAGAAAGAAAACAACATACTAGGTTCCCTATTCAATTGCAATTATATTTCTTTTTCCACACCTCTTTTCTTTCAGAGAACAGACCTCTAATGTTATCATTCGATCGACCTTAATATCGCCCGAAACAAAACCAATCGGCCAAGGCATTCGTGGTGGATTATACAGTAATTTCTTGAATCTTGTGGATTCGTTGTGTGTCAATCCACTTTAAAACAAGAGTTAGTATCCAAAACAAAAAGTAGTAAAAAGTTTTAATATGATTTATCACCTCAGACGCAAGTGCTCATCATGTAGTTCAGGCATACACCGAAGTTTCAACATTGAAGTTTGTAAAAGCATTAGTTACGTCGGCATTTTCAGTTTGAAGGCTACAAAGTTACATTTGTTTCACAACACTTTGCTTTGAAAGTCATCTGGTCAGTCAAACCACTACATCATCAATCCTCATGAAGGGATACCGAAGAACAGAGCAATTAACAGGTACTGCACCCTGTCTTATCTCAAGATAACTTTCCCTCTTTTACCTTCTTTCCAACCATGTTTTTTTTATATGGTGTCTGTTCTCATGTATAGACCCCTAGTCATTGCTGTTAAATTCAAAAGATTGTCACTGCTTGAGAGATATTTCAGCTATTCATCCCATTTCATCCCATTGATTTTAGAAACTAACATTGAGCAACATCAGCTGATATTTCTTCTCTACACAGTACTTTTACATAGCACATTCTTTTCTACTCGCACAAAATTTGAACCATATGACACAAGTACATATTCATACTGGAATGTTTGTTTAATAATTACTTCGCAAGTTCACTTGATCATACACAATTGTGAAAGAATGATAAATTCACACAAGGTCTGTTCAAAGCGAGCATATATTTCACACTTGTTAATAAACTAAACAGAGCGCTATATCGCTCCACACAGCGAACGCCGTCACAAGATCACTACAGACTTCAGTTTGTATATATATATATAATGATTTTGAGTTCAACTCCTTTCCATCCCTGATCCTTCAGTGATTATTGTGTTTAATTCGCTCCGATAGTCTGTGGGCTGTATGCTTTAATTATTTTGATATGACGAACGTGTATTAGTTTAGAAACTATACCGCTCCTAATATTCTTCTCAAAAAGTTTTTGTAAAATAATGTAGTACTTAGTGACGTCTGTGAAGTTGTCCCGCCCACCTAACGAATTTTTCTTTCTCTTATCTACATCGTTAGTTTATCGTTAGTTTACGTTAGTTTTGCTAAAATTATCGTTAGTTTGGAAAAAATAAAATTTTTATTTAACAAATAAATGGGCAGGCCAACTTCACGGTTCCCCACCCACAAACGAATTTCAAAAGTTTTTCATATCACATCGTTAGTTTATCGTTAGTTTACGTTAGTTTTGCTAAAAGTATCGTTAGTTTCGCAAAATAACGATTTTATTCTAGAAATAAAGTTTCCCCCAACTGTGAGTTAGCCCGCCCATATTGAATTCTCATAAAATTCCAACTCATATCGTTAGTTTATCGTTAGTTTACGTTAGTTTTGCTAAAATTAACGTTTGTTATGCAAAAATAACGCTTTTATTTGAGAAATAAGGATTCCCGCCAAATGTAAAAGTAGCCCGTCCATATTGAATTCTCATAAATTTGCATCTCACATCGTTAGTTTATCGTTAGTTTTACTAAAACTATCGTTAATTGCGGAAAAATTACGATTTTATTCGAGAAATAAATAGGCAGGAACTTCACGGTTCCCCGCCCACAAACGAATTTCAAAAGTTTTTCATATCACATCATTAGTTTATCGTTAGTTTACGTTAATTTTGCTAAAACTATCGTTAGTTTCGCAAAAAATAACGATTTTATTCTAGAAATAAAGTTTCCCGCCAATTGTGAATTAGCCCGCCCATATTGGATTCTCATAAAATTCCAACTTATATCGTTAGTTTATCGTTAGTTTACGTTAGTTTTGCTAAAACTATCGTTAGTTTCGCAAAAATAACGATTTTATTCTAGATATAAAGTTTCCCGCCAATTGTGAATTAGCCCGCCCATATTGAATTCTCAAAAAATTCCAACTCATATCGTTAGTTTACGTTAGTTTTGCTAAAACTATCGTTAGTTTTGCAAAAATTACGATTTTATTCTAGAAATAAAGTTTTCCGCCAACTGCGAATTAGCCCGCCCATATTGAGTTGTCATAAAATTCCAACTCATATTGTTAGTTTATCGTTAGTTTACGTTAGTTTTGCTAAAATTAACGTTTGTTTTGCAAAAAAAAAAAAAAAAAGATTTTATTCGAGAAATAAGATTTCCCGCCAAATGTAAAGTTTCCCGCCCATAAAGAATTATCATTAATTTCCATTTCACATCCTTAGTTTATCGTTAGTTTACGTTAGTTTTACTTTCCTGAGGGACATACTGGACACATTCTAGTGTACCTGACGGATTTAATTTCAATTTAAAATTGTACTATTGTATGCGTTCACTATTTTCAATTTTTTTTCTATTACTTCATTATTTATGACCATCGGAATAGATTAACCTTAAGAGAAACTATCTAAATATGTTTTCAGATTCAAAACCTACTATATATTCACTATATTTATTCAAAAACCATTTTAAGCTGGAAAGCACTCTTGGTTAGATTGATATTTAATTCTCTCCTGGCTACGTGATAACGTACGCGACTTCAGCACAAGAGACTTGATTCTCTGATAGGTATTCATGTTGTTCGGACCTCACGTTGAAGCTGGAAGTCCTGTCTCGTATACTCTTTGTGTTAAACTGAACAATACTCCCAAATCAACATTAAACATTACTTCAATAGTAAAATAGAAAAAAGTGCATATTACTTCTTATGTAAAACCTCTTTATAGTTTAAAGTAATTTGCTTTTATTTTTTTAATAGGACTATTTATATATGTTATGTCTAGTTGATACTGGTAGGTACTGCGATGAAGGTCGTATTATAATTAAAAATGTCTCGTATATTTCTTACTAGCGTCAATTACCCGCTTCGCTGGGTTAAATTAAGAAAAAATAGTAATATGTTTCGTTAGTCAGTCACTTTTTACTATTACTAAAGCGCTTCTTGATATTGGTCATTTTCGATTATTTTTATATATCCCCTCTCCTCCCCATGTTGCGGACCACGGCATCGAAAGTGTCACTGTTCATCTCAGTGACCCCGTAAAGTATGAATTCGACACTAATGTTGGTAATTTTTATTATATATATCCCTTCTCTCCCATAATTTTTGCGGGGCTGAATTTGGATTTAAATGGCATCAGAAGTGTCAGTGTTCTTCTTAGCGACCTCAAACACAATATATTCGACACTAATATCGGTTATTTTCTATTATTTGTAAATGTATTTCTCTCCTTTAAGTTACATCCTCAAAGTGATACGACAAAAATCATCTCATGTTCCAACTTCATCTAGGTTGAAAATTTGATCGAGATCGGTTCGGTGGTTCAAGAGTTATTAAGTTTTATTTATTTTTATATATCTTCCCCTCCAACCTTTTCCCCTAAGTTCTATCGTCAAAGTGAATAGATAAATACCATCCCAGATCCGAACGTCATATATGTTGAAAATTTGTTTAAGATCGGTCGGGTGGTTTAATCGTGATGAAGTTACAAAGATAGTCACTGTTATTTTTACTTTTTTGACACATATCTCCCCCTCCCCCTCCCTTCGTTGCACTGTAAAAGTGAAATGTAGAAAGCATCTCACCCCGAACCTTATCCATGTTGAAAGTTTGATCGAGATCGGTCGGGTGGTTCAAGAGGTATTAAGTTTTATTCATTTTCATATATTTCTCCTCCTCTCCACCCCTCCCCTAAGATCTACTGTCAAAATGAAATTAGAAAATCTTCCTAGGTTTAAACTTCATATATGTTGAAAATTTGATTGAGATCGATCGGTCGGTTCAAAAGCGATTAATTCACGAACATAGTCACTTTTATTTTTATATTTATTGATTTTGCATATCTCCACCCCATCCCCTACGTTGCTCCGTCAAAGTGAAATAATAAAAGTCATCCCAGTCCCGAACCTCATCTACATTGAAAATTTAATCAGGATCGGGCAGGTAGTTCAAAAGTTATTAAGTTTTATTTATTTTTTTCTATATCCCCCTCCTCCCCCTTCCCTAAGCTGTATCGTCAAAGTAAACAGCTAAATGTATTCCCAGGCTAGAACCGCATCTACGTTAAAATTTTGATCAAGATCGGTCGGGCGGTACAAGAGATTAAGAGTCACAAACAGTCACTTTGTAGATAATTGATTTGAAGAGTTGGACGTTCGGCCTCGAAAGGTTTGTATCACTTTATTCTTGCGTAAAAGTATGGAAGGTGTAAATATTTTAATGAGGATTCACAAAAATATTTTACTGATGCTAATAAAAGAAGAAAAATGTTTAATTTTAGTAGTTTTGGAAAATAAGAATATACAAATATGAATATCAGGACATATGTAAACAGCTAGAATATTGAAAATGAAATAAAGATAATTCCAAAGGTTATATTTCCAAGGTCCAGGATTTGCATCTTCATGCTTACGAAGTTCAATTGATTCAAGAACTAAAGTGTACTGAAGTCTAAGGTTTATGCCAGCAAGACCACTACCATCCACATATTGAAGAAGAGAATTAAGCGCTGTTTCAAAGAAACTCAGCCACATTTAAGCAAAACGTTTATTGAAAATTTCAACAAAAGAGTCAGCAAAATAGTGGAGGCTATTTATTCGATATGCTATTCCATACATAACCCTATACTGTATACTTTATGAATCAATAAAAATTATAATTTTTAATTATAAACCTGTATTTTCTATCAAAATTACTTCTTGCATGAATTGTGAGACAACTCTTTATATATGACACTCATTAGACAACACGCTCCAAATTATACTGAATATTTAACTGGAGGTATTTTTCGTGCACCAAGTCCACGGGAAACGCCTGTTTCAGTGATCCACAAGGGTAACAACTGTCGTTGGGTGCTTGAAGTGTTACGTGTAAGTAGCGGCGCAAATCTGTCTTCAACTTTGGGGGGGGGGGGGAGGGACGAATAAGACCGTTCCCATAATCTTTTTTTTTAAGCAACGTTCAAAGTATTTATGAAGTTTAAAAACAAGGCTGTGGAGGATCGGGGGAGCAGAGTTGTCTTCAACAATGGGAGGTGGGCAGATTTGAGGCTTATTCTGGGAGGACATCAATTTCATCTCACTTTCCTTTGTGCCAATCGGACACTGATAATTGCATTTCTCCCCAAAAGTCATATTTCAAATGGAATTATGGAGGGAACAGTCCCCCCAGTTCCAAGATTGTAGGGGCCGTCCCCCTCAACCCCGCCGGGATTTGCGCCAGTGCGTTTAAGTTGAGATGTGTCTGTGTAGGCTTTTGTGGCAGCAGTAAATGTACTGGATACGACCAAATGGAGTTAGAGCAATGAGGTGTGGAGCTGAAAACTGTACAATTTGAGCAAAATGTGAATGTCATATTGCATTATAGAAATTTGTTCCAATATTTACGAATTTGTGTGTGGAATTGATGGAAAAGAAATAGTTTTAAAAGCACGTTAAAAATTGAATATAATTAATTCAGTATAATACCAGAATATCCTATATTAAGTAAACGTCCACCAATAAGCGTGAAACCTTGTTACGTTTTAATTTTCCTTATTTTATTGGACGTGTATCATAATATTCTGGAGTTGCCAGATACTTTCTTTCATATTATTAACATTTCCTTCCAGAAACTTTCATTTTCGTTTGATTAAATGTTTTCATTATATACAGGCCTCGAAGGATGTTATGCTGCATCTCTAAAACAAACTGTCGTCTTATGGTAGCCTATCATTTGTAACATGAAAATATTTTTTCTAATTTCATGTTTCTCGTACTTAATAAAGCTGTCAGTTTCCTGTCTTATTTTCTTAATTTCAAACGCCATCAAAACTCAGCACAAACTATATATTCAATGTTGTTTCTATTTTACAACTTCTGCTTATGTATCAACGGTAAAAAGAAATTCGTTAAAGTGGAAGATATATTTAGTTATGAATAGTATTAGCTACACTACCAACATACAAGGTCTGTAAATAAATTAATTACACCTCGCAAAAAAAAAAGTCATATTTATTTACAACGCATCTATTTTTGTACTCTGTCGCTCTCAAAATGCGTTCACCTGGTTGGTTACAGCCGCATTGATATTTTCCGTCTTCTGACCTTTGAGGGTAGAGATAACCTTTGAGTTTTTTTTTTTTTTTTTTTTTTTTTACAATTGGAGAAAGAAAGAAAGTGAAAAAGACTCAAGTCAGGCAAATGCCGAGATTAAGAAACGACAGGGATTTAATTCTGTATTTCAACGTTTTCGAAAATTCTGCTTGAAGGGGACGGGGTTAAAATGTGCTATTGTATGTAAGAATCAAAATGATTCACTGAAAGTTTAAGTCATGTTAATATATGTAGAAGCGTGGTACTTGAACTGAAAACTCGTTTTATTACGAGAGTTACGAATAAAAATTGAATTTTTTAAAATGTGTATGTTAACTGACGAATCTGAAAGATAAAAACTGTTGAGGGGCATTCAGACTATGGTAGGTATATCATAAGTTTATCATTTCAATTTGGAATCCGTTTATGCACTTCGTTAACAGGAAGTAGGAATATCTAAGGTTCCAAAAATTATTCAATAAAGAATAAAATATAACACTTACTATAAACTTTCAAAATATATAAATAATACTTCAATTATTTTTGGCACTCAAAAAACTGAGGGGCCCTATTCCCGCGGCCCCGGGCTAGATACGCCACTGGGTAAAAGTGGAAAAGTAATTCAAATGTTTTGCCCAGAATAGGGTACCACATAAATCAATGAAGTTAGGAGGAACTCAGTTTTTTTAAATTTCTTTTAAAGAGGCCTTATCACTGCGAAAGTAAAATACCGCAAATTTTACAGTAATTATGTGAAATCTTCAAATAGATAAAAAAAAGTAATCTAAAAGAGGAACAAGAGCTCCCAAGACAATATTATTTTACATGGGTTACCGTTGTCATGACTCACTTAAATCCATTCGGTTTCCAGTCATTTAGAAACGCAGCCATTTACAAAATAAATGCCAATTTTCAAAATGGTTGGAAATTGAAAGCAGATAAGTGAGTCGTGATAACGGCATCTTATGTAAAATAATATTGTCTAGAGCGTTCTTCTTCCACATTTTGATTCGTATTTTATGTATTTGAAGATATTACATAATTACTGTAAAATTAGCGGTAATTTAGTTTTCCCATAATGGACCCTCTTAAAAAAAACGCACATTTTCTGTTATCCTTATCCGTATTCAAAGAAACGTCTGTTAATGTGTGATCGCAATAAGGGAAAATGGCTGAAAAGTTTCAAATTAATTTTGGAACATACTTATTACATACTTCGAGCTGGATTTCAATAACTACTTTGATTAAAGAGCTTTCCTTATAGGGGTATGGAGCTAAAAATTAGTAACGAAAATGCAGTATCTTATGAGCTTTTATAATTACAATTTCATAAAATGTATCTTAATGAGGAAAGTAGTTGAAATATTTTCCATAAATCTATTTGCCAGATCAAAGAACGGGATTTTAGCTAGTTTCCTTCTAAAGTTTTAGCGACACAAGTGCTTCTTAGATCCTGTCGTATATACAAAATATCAAAACTATATATAGTGCTTCAAAGTAATCCCCCCCGACAAACTTTGTCGGAGGGGTTCTGCCACCGAGATAAGGCAAAACATTTGAACCAACCTAGGTGGTGCTCGAATGCTTCCTTTCGGTGCTATAACCAACCGAAAATTTGTCGGAAAAATACAGAAACACCTATAACTCGAGAAGAAAATGTCAACTTGAAATCAGGTAAAAGAGGAAATCCATTATTCCTAGGTTATTTTATTAAAAGTTGACTGAGGAAACTTGACTAGAATCAAGTACATTACGTCCCTCCGATGGGCATATTCTTTGACTATATGACTTATCATTTATGGAAAATACTAAAATATGTATATTGCATGGGAAAACGCAGCTTTTGCAAGTGTAATTACTAATTTGATTGATTTGAATTTGAGTTTAACGTCCCTTTCAGCAGCGAGGCTATGCGAGACGGGACCTACTGTTTAACGTGAAATCCGAACCACATGAGTTCCCGCCGGAAATCGCACCCTAGTCTCCCACGTCACAGGCGAGTACGCTAACCGCTTAGCCACGAAGGAGCTCGTGTAATTATTAAGAATGTATTAAGAATGAGTTGCATTTACATACAATTCAATAATTTAATTCCTCTCTCATCTTTCTTTTTTATGTTCTAAAATATATACTTATTGTGTTTACATTCCTGAATTTTTCACTATTGAACTTCCTATCATACGACCTGTTAACTTCCTTTATTACACATTGTATAACACCTGATGGTCCTTTCCGTCTTTCTACTATAAAGTCTCGTAGTAAAACTTTCATAGACACATTTTATTTATAGTGCCCTTCCACTTTTCATGCCCTAATACATTAAGTTTATAATCAATGACATCACTAGTGGAGAATAGGAGGACGAGCGTCCGCCCTCAGATGACGACGCCTGGCCAGCATATATATTGCATTGAAATATAGATAAAACAATATAAAATTACCCTTTTCTATACAAAAAATTTGCTGTCTCTCAACATTTTTCTGTTCTTCGTTTGTCCTCACCTAAGAAATTAAAACTGGTGTCATCAATGAGTTCTTTCAAAACTAAAATACGTTTCACTGAACCTTTTTCAGGGTAACAAATGGTTACAGACTCAAGGAAGCAAAAGATATAACTTAGTTCACTATTATTGATTAGATAGGTCTTGTAGAAATGATCTTAAACTGACATTTACTCTTTTTTTTTTCGTCTACCTTTATCAGTGTAGATATTTTACTTCTTTTCGCAATTCGTATTCATTCTGCACAAATTAGTTTTCATTTCATATACAACTCACTGAACCCTCTCTAACGGTATACATTGATTTCTAGATTTCCACCTCCCAGTTGCTTCATTCCCGTATTAGAGCAATGAAACCTAGGAAGTTGTCAAATTTGTTGGCTTTTGTTGTAGACGATTCTTTTACAATGAAGCAGGTGTTTCTTGATGTAGATTACGTCATTATGATTTTTTAAAATTGTTTACTATACTCTTAACCGTTAATACTTTGATCCTTTACCACATTTCTTTCTAAAAAGAAAAAAAACTTTCGTAGGTCGTTCGGAGTTTTCAAACTATCAACTTTGGGTTTTATTATTTTTGTGTTTTCCGTGCAGTTTAACACTCGACCAATTTATCACTAAATGGTTTTCTCCCTTTGCTAGTTCATGTAGAAAGACCGGAGCGAAGTGATCATTTCTGTTTGTTAATACTATTTACTCCATACACATGCAAATCCATTTTATGATATTGTTACTACGATACTTCACTATTACATCTAAGATAATTTCATGGCTGAAAAAATATTAAAAGCAATAATCAAAGAATGTTAAAATGTTAAAAATATGATGTTAAAATTTTTAAGTTCGTATGATACAAGAGTTGAAAACTATGTTTTGAATTCATGCAGTCCTATACATTGAATTAAGTTGTGCAACATAAAGAAAGTATGATGTAGATACCTTGGTCTGATACAATTTATCAAATAAAGATAGCTGTTAAGTTAAACATGAACGCAATTGTGAATTTATTTTAATATTGGTCTACCTGAGTGGAACAAAGGAAAAAGAAGCAAACATGCAAAATTTCTTATTTATTTTTATCGGCGCAAGTGGGATCGTTATTAGGTCTAAGTGCGAAGTGGGGTAAATATTCACAAAACCGTAGCTAGAGATTTCGGGGCCCCGAGCGAAGTAGAATTCGTCGCCCCCCACCCCTGCACTTGCCTTACAAAGGATTTTTTTACACATAAGAAAAGCAGCATTTTTATATACTACGCTGATTTTTTATTAATCTGTATGGAAAGACTATTGCGACAATCAAAAACGATCATTATGCATTCTTCTACAAATAAGAGCTGCTTTCACTAGTCTTATTTTGGACTTTTTGTTAAACGTGATAAAACTGCCTTCTGTTGTATACAAATCCACTTGGAGAACAGTTATGGAAGTTTACTACTAACTACAACGTTTCGTACTATCGATAAGGGATGACATTTCAATACATTAGAAACTATGTGCTTTTAAATTGTTCGAAATGGGTGACAGCATTAATTTCCAGTAATTATTGTAAACTTTTGTAATTTTATTCTGTATGCGACCACATCAATAGCATTTTAATTTTGAGATTTTTACGGTAAAAAATATTTTATGAAATGTGACGGAAATTCAGGAGCCTTCTTTGCGAATTTCTCAATATTGTTCGATGGAGGCGAAAAATATGTTTAATGTTTGTACTTAAAATCCAAAATATAGTTTGACTACAACATATGTTTGGAATTATAGTAATTTCTTAATTTCTTAATGAATGAAAGTTCTGAATTTAAGGTACTTATTAGATTAACATTTTAAAATGCACTATCACGTACATATATAAAGAGTGTGTGTGTTTTGTACGTATGTAGATAGATAAAACTATCACACAACTTGACACGTAAGCACAAAAAATATCCTGGCAATACAAAAAATTGATGAAAAAATCATCCCAATAAATTCCTTCAAATTGGAGGCATTTCATATGTCAATAGAATTTAAAAATAAATCAGTGTTTGAAAAAGTTGTCAAAAGAAATTATCATTGATACACTAATCATCTACAGGCGTCAGTTTGACAGTAACAAACTAAACATTCTTCAAACACGTACATATCATACTTTGTACCCATCACGTGACATCGCTTCTCGTTCACTACTTTCATCGCATGCGCATCTCTTCTTCCTTTTCACATGATATTTTCTTCTTCGTTGAGTACCTTACACGAGGTACAATTAATAGAATGCTTTCTCTTCACACATATAATCACACATCTATCACATTACATCTTTAGTAGGTAGCTAAAAAAAGTGTCAGAACTTAAAACAAGTGTAAAAATTTCTAACAAATACTATACGACGGACAATAATTTTTTTCAAAGTAAAAAATTTAAGAGCAGGATTTTGAAACAAAATTTTAACTCAATTTCTTTCGAAACTAATATTTTGAAAATAAACAAATTTGATTTCTAACTGATAATTAGAAATATTTTCAAATTTAAATTTTAGTAAAGAAACTTTTGGAGCGAAATTAACAATAATTTCAAACTTTTTAAAAATCGTTTTGTTAAATATAAATGTTCAGGAAAGAACAAAAAATTGAAACTAAGATGTTTAACAAACAAACCCTTTCTTATTTAAAAATATATCAACAAAAAGTGTTCAAGCAAACTTTTTAACAAACAAGAATTTTTTAACTACATCGTTTCAGAAATATTTCCTTCTGCCCCAGCAAAGTGATGAATATACACGAAATTGTCTCTAGTTTTCATTTATGTCTGATGGGATATCACTACCTTTTGAAAAACTTCTACATTGATTTACCTAGTATCTAAAGTGACAAATAGACCATTAGTGTGTTAAATAGTGATAGTGATAAATAATCAATCCTTATTTTCCCCTCTCAAATTCCAGGTTTTCTCGTTTATAGAAATGACCTTATAAGATTTTATTGAATTTCAATGATAGCAACTCAGAAAAGTAATAAGCAATTCTAACGTATTGTGTTCATATTATTCTCCATTAACTGGTAAATTTGGCATTATTATAAGTGTTATCGTTGCTTACACCAAATACTTACATTTGTGTGAATTTCAAATTCTTTGTGTAAAGGAAATATCGTACTATATGTGTTTGAATTAATACTTCTTAGATATGAAAGTTTTCTTGTTTTCAGGAAGGATGTTATAAGTTTGTAATTGTCTTTACAAGTAGATGTTAATATGTGATTTTGCTTTTATCCCTTAATATCCCATCTTGAAGAGAGAAACTATGAGGTTTTCGATTCTTTTATTCATTTGAAGCTTATAGCTTCCATTGGTGCTAAACTTGTAGTTTGCGTGTTTGTACGAAGTACTTTACTGATTTTGAGTCGTTTTAAGAAGTGATGTTGTAATATGTAATGTTTCATTTTTGTTCCTAAATTTCCTTCACGAAGAGGAAAATTTCGAGTTTTCAGACTTCCTGCTTAACTTGTACCAGAAATCCCACATTTGTGCCAAATCTAAAGCTTCCATGTCTACAGGTAGTATTAGATTTTTGACCATGGCAATACAATATGTAAGTTTTGCTTTTTCTTCCTAAGTTTCTACTATAGAGAGGAAATTTCGCGTTATGGTTTTCTCTATTTCTAGTACAAATCCTACGCTTGACACAAATTTTACTTCTCCATATATACAAGAAGTATCTATAGGTAAATCATTGTCATAAGTGACGTAACTATTTATATATGGGATTTTGAACACAACTCTAAATTTTCCTCTTTCCAGAGAAAAATATTTAGGTTTTGAAATGTTTCCTCTCCTTGTACCAAAAATCCTACATTTCTGCCATATTTCAAGTTCCCATCTCTACAGGAAGTACCGGTACCCTATAAGATTTAAATCATGTAAAGTAACTATATGTACTCGTAATTTCCCCCTGCCCCCTAATATTCCTATTTGTACAGGGTAATTTGGGATTTTCCTTCTTCATTATTGTCACAAATCCTAAATTTGTGTCATGGTCAGCTTTCCATGTCTAAAGGATGTCCCTTTAGAAATCGAATCATTCTAATAAGTGCCATAACGACATGCCATTTTGAACATGTTCCTTAATATCCGTAATTAGAGAGCGAAAGTTTTAATTTTCGAATTTTTCCCTTTACTTGTATTTCAAATCTTACATTTGTGAAAAAACATTCAATTTTATATGCCTACAGGACATAGGTTTTGAATAAAATGACTACTTTTGGCTTTGCTCCCTGAGTTTGCTCCCTCTAGGGGGAAATTTCCTATTTTTGGATTCTATCCTTTACTTATATTATGAATCTTGCATTTTTGCCACGTTTTGAACCAAGCGATGTAATTTTGGCCTTGCCCCTAATTTTCCGCCCTTGAATAAGAAAATGTTTACTTTTCAGAATTTTTCCCTTACTTGCATTACAAATTTTACGCTTGTGCCAAATTTCAAGTTTCCACGTCAAGGAAGTGTCACATAGACTGTGATGAGTGAGTGACTACCAAAAGGTAAGAGTTTTTGAGGATTTCACGACTCTCGATCTCGTAAACTGTTGGAGATAACACATTGACATTTTTGGTCTAGTAAAGGTAAGTAATACAGCCAATTTCGTTCCACTATCTTGATGGAAAGTGATGTTATGGATCTTTGAAAAATACGTACCACACCCACCCACACCCATGCATATATATATATATATATATATATATATATATATATATATATATATATATATATATATATATATATATATATATATATATATATACATGGATTGAGAACACGTACATCAATTTCTTTATGAACTTATTATGGGATTTGCTATTGTCACAGTTGTGTTCACTATTAGTTGTGGTGTGAACAACTGAAATCTGTTTTCAAACAGTATTTCCTAAATACCAAAGCTGCAACATCATCTAATGATTTTTAGCTATCGATGATACACAATGTAAGTGAAATTATGTTAAGTGTGCAGTGACCATACTCGTTCAAACATTTGTTCCATTGTGTGACCAAGCTACGAAAGCTTCCTATGAAGCATTAGGAAGGTTAGCATTCAAACTATTGACATACAACGTTGATGTTATCAGTTGAGTGTAACTTTTATTCTTTTAACGCCTTCTTGAGAGGACGAAAATGTGATAGTTACAGGATGAAATGTCAGGACTATAGGGAAAATTTCCCAATTCAATCTTCGAAATAAATTTTTAAGGTGACGTGCATCATGAGGATGGAGACTATCATACAACAAAATTACGTTAAAAGTGCATATCAAAGTCTTTTGTTTTAAATGTATGTGTGGGAACGAGAGAAAGACGCACAGTAACGTTTTGGCACAATAATTCCTTCAAGCAAAATATGATATTGCTCCATTGAAATCAAAGATCATCGTAACTATTACTTTTGCTACAGATGTTTGTGATTTGAATTTCTTGGAGCATGCAGAGGTAGAGTGTTTCCATTATATGCTGGAAAATTTTGAACTTGCTTCAAATGGTGATACCAGGATTCTTTCGCAAAGAACAATATACAGAAGAAGTTACCCTCTCTAACTAGAACACAACAAATGTTCAATGGAACACATCATATATCCAGACTTTTGTTCCTTCATTAACATCTTGGGAACCCACTGCATGAAAACTTTGTGATGTCCCAGGTGTTTCATAATCTTCTCAGTAGTACCATATCTAACGTTGAATCACTCTGATATGAATCGAATACTCAGACATCTATTTGGACGATTAGCTTCCGATATGTTTGCACAGTTATCCTCAGTGGCAACACTATGAGTATAACAAAACTTGTTCCTGTGCACCCTTCCGAAACACTCTTAACAAATTGAACCACTATTGTTTTTAATACTCATGAGTCGCCATAGACGCCCTTCACCCGAGGAACAGCTATTGACATGCATTAGCACAGAGAAACTGAACGACAGCAGGGTGATATTGTTTGGACGGTTGGAGATCTGGAACGCTATCTTTCAATGTTTGATCATGCCATGACAAAAAAGGGGAAAAAACAGAGAAAAGGACATGTCATGATATTCCACTATAACTACAGGGTTGTCAGAAAGCCCCTATAAACCAAAAATAAATGTGTAACAACGTAAGGTGTTAAGATATTTAATATTTGAACCTCCATTCTAATCATTCATATGGCAACAGTGCTTCTACGTGACTGCCGCGTAACTGCCACATGATTGCCCTCAGAGGGAGGAGAATAAAATCTATGCATTAACCAGTTCATTGTCGTGCCTTTGCGTGTTTGCTGAATAACAGGGCAGATACCAGGGACTTCATTTTCAAGAAGGGCTTAGTAGCAAGTGTGTGAGACCATGAACGGAAGCACAACATTTAAAATATGCCGTAGGTGATGGATAAATTCGGTGAAAGATTCAGTAAGGAGTCTTGTGTCGTTAGATATGGATCACGTGATTGAAAAAAGCTTTTCGCCGGGGATGTGTTTTGGATACTCCTTGTTTTGATCGTCCATTAACCCCATAAAGAAAGGTATGCAGAAGTTAGTGCGTCAGTGATGCGTTCACGCTGCAAATCGATCAGAAATCGTTCTGCAGAACTTGGAACTGCAAGGAGAAACAAATGAAAAGGAATGCTTGCACTCAAGCCTTCCAATGGCCATTAATGAAGTAATAGAAGATGGCTTAAACCGGCAGGAAGATTGTAGGATATTGTTGAAGGCCTTCCTCACCAATCCTGCTCGAAGTTCGTTCTTTCCTCTGACAAGTAAACCTTACGTTTGGGTGAATCGAGTTGCTGACTGAGACACATATGAGAAAGTAGTACTAAATGTGGTCAGTATTTCAGTGAAGTTGTAGGTGCGAAGCTCCAGGGGTTTAGGAGATACAGCTACCAGAACATCACATGGATGTACAGAATAGTCTTCATACAGTTGGAGGTAAAAGCTCTGTAAGACCTCTTGTAACGACAAAAGGTGAATAACAAATATATGGGTATATATTAGGACTAGGGGGAAGTCATATAGTAAGGGTATACCTGACGGCAGCCATCTTGAAATCCGCCATTTTGAATTAAGGTTAAGTTTTCAAAATAAGAATAGGGTCATGTGATACATGATTTAAGGCGCAAATTTAATCAGAAGAACAATGGTCACGTTAATTTTGAGTTACGCACAATTGGTAAAAAGTTACAGGGAAATTAAATATTGTTGCAGCATATGTATTAGTCCTTTACCCCACCTTGTAAATTTTGTTTTAATGATAATAATTAAATAAAAAGCAGGTGGATAAATATTAGGTCTATGGTAAGAGTTGCCTTGATGGCGGCCATGTTCAAATCCGACATTTTGAAGCAGACAAAATTTTTAAACAAAACGCATAACAGTGATAGCTTATTAATAGCAAATTTTACCATAACTCCAACGGTATAACCATTTTTGCTTTATCATTAACCAGCACAAAATTAAATGGACCGCTCCTTATGACTACTGCTTTGACGGAATTGTTAACGACAGATGTGTCAAGTGCAACTCGATTGCCTTTGTCATGTGTGCTCACTGTGAGCAGAGCATTTGTACAAGTCATGCACTCTTTTCTGAACTACATATTGATTCTATTAATTGAGGACTTTTCTGGAAAAAAGACCCAAGTTCCAATTATGAATCAATTCCTCTTTGGTCATTTTTCCTTAAATTAGAAACTTGTTTATGCGATAACAAATGCTGGTTTCATGATAAAGCAAAAATGGTTATACCGTTGGATTTATGGTAAAATTTGCTATTAATAAAGTGTCAATGTTATGAGTTTTGTTTAAAAATTTTGCCTGCTTCAAAATGTCGGATTTGAACATGGGCCGTCATCAAGGCAACTCTTACCATAGACCTATATTTATCCACCTGCTTTTTATTTAATTATTATCATTAAAACAAAATTTACAAGGTGGGGTAAAGGACTAATACATGTGCTGCAACAATATTTAATTCTCCTGTAACTTTTTACCAATTGTGCGTAACTCAAAATTAACGTGACCATTGTTCTTCTGATTAAATTTGCGCCTTAAATCATGTATCACATGACCCTATTCTTATTTTGAAAACTTAACCTTAATTCAAAATGGCGGATTTCAAGATGGCTGCCGTCAGGTATACCCTTACTATATGACTTCCCCCTAGTCCTAATATATACCCATATATTTGTTATTCACCTTTTGTCGTTACAAGAGGTCTTACAGAGCTTTTACCTCCAACTGTATGAAGACTATTCTGTACATCCATGTGATGTTCTGGTAGCTGTATCTCCTAAACCCCTGGAGCTTCGCACCTACAACTTCACTGAAATACTGACCACATTTAGTACTACTTTCTCATATGTGTCTCAGTCAGCAACTCGATTCACCCAAACGTAAGGTTTACTTGTGAGAATTGTGCTATTTATCAAAGTTCGCGGTATAGGAACTTCTTCATACCTAGGTATAAGCAAACAAAGACAAGATCAAGAAATTGAAAACAATCCTCCGCATTTCATTCCATGCTTTGAGCGGGAACGACTCAATAGCACATCTTTGGTCCTTATTTCTTTGAGGGTTCTGTGAGCTTGATTATTTATCGGAAGATGTTTAATGACTGGCTTCTTCCACAGCTACATAATCTGGACATCAGCAACACAGTCGTTTACTAAGTCGATTGAGCTCCAGCCCACTTCTCACTTGCTGTTCGCGAACGTCTAAACGCATTTTTCTCTGATCAGTTTATGGGGCATGGATCTCCAAATTCACCAGACTCTTACCCTTGGTATCCTCGAAGTCCGGACCTTACGACCAGGATGGTATCATCAAATCACACATCAGGAAGAAGTTTTATATGGACAATGATGCTCTGCAGGCAAGTGTGCTTTAAGCCTTCCAGCGTTTGGAGCTGCAGCTGCTAAAGCGAATGAGCAGGACAGAGGCGTATCAAGCTGTGCAGGTGTAGTAGAAGTTCACATGCGGATGTTTTGGACAAATAACTGCAAGTGTTATTAATGTAACGATGAAATAAGTGCAGGCGTAAAGGGACTTTCTGGCCATCCTATACATATTTAATTCATCATACCATATTATAGCTAATGTCACCGAATGAGTTTCATTTGATCAACCCTCATATAAAGAAATACCACTACTATTAATAGTGATATACTATTCATATTAAGATTTATTCATAAGCATGTATTTTCATAAGTACTGAAGGTAAACTATAATGTAAAGTTTAACGCTCATACCGTAGGTGTACATCGTTAGAATAGATAATTAACTATAACAACTCTTTCACCATTATCTGACATGTTATTTATCGAGGATTGTACGATTTTAACAATTCTAATGAGGTCTTCAGGTATACCTATGAGTAATATGTAGTGGAAGAACTAACTGAAAAGCGAGAAGTATAGACGTGTTCAGTACTGCATAAGTAATTCAATATAAACTGCTGCAAACATACGCTTTACTCAGATTCCATAATGCTTCTATGTATGGTTTGTAATACAATATTGGCTAACATGACAGCTATTGAGAGAAGAGAACAAAAGTTTAATGAAGCAATTGTAAATTCTACAGATGGAATGTTTAATGCTGTGAAACTCTGTTCTCCAAATATGTCAAAGAAGAAAAAGATACAATGGAACTAATATTATAGTTTCAACCATGGTTGTCTTCATCTTCTATACTTCATTCATCCGTGCAATATCAGAGCAGCATGAACACAGTAATCATTAGTAAATGTATTATTATATACACTGCGTGTTTCTTCATTCATTTAATACTCAACATAAATCCAAATGAGCAGAAGCAATTTTGTTTTACATTATACAAATCAAACAGAAAGTAATGAGCAACGTTTTCATTCGTTGCTTTCGCCAATCAATGAAAACTCAGATAATAAACCTAAAGTGGTAAGAAATAGCATGAAGCGCAGTTTAGAACACGATTAGATTCATCTAATCAATTTGTCTTCTATTTAATCAGAAGTGATAGAGATCTTTCACTAATGGTTACATTGTTGATCACCACAAAGCACCAATGGTAATATATAACAAAACGATTCTTTCCAAACCAATTCAGCGTCCAAAGAATATATTCAGATTTCACTCTTATAACACTTCCAGCCTATGTTACGCATAAGTGTCAGAGGTCTTATTGAACGAGTTTGTCCGTCCATCTGTCGATAGGTACCGGAGGGAAATCTCTAACTTATATCGAGAATCAGTTTTTTTCACACGATTCATGAAACCAAGAATAGGTTTCATCTCCTCCATTAATCCTCCGTTCAAAACTGAAGTGGTTCAAATTACCTATTTCTGGTTTCAAGCTTTATCGGTATAGGACGAAACAGGTATCCTAACACATAGCATTGCAAA
This sequence comes from Thermobia domestica, assembly GCF_964235325.1. Lineage (NCBI taxonomy): Eukaryota > Metazoa > Arthropoda > Insecta > Zygentoma > Lepismatidae > Thermobia > Thermobia domestica. The sequence goes on along the minus strand of NC_137455.1, from coordinate 147,322,997 downwards.
CGATTTAGCTTATCAAGGCAATATATCATGACTATCCACAACAATCTCCCAAAACCTCAAGTGGTTTATAGTTACTTTTATCTCCGGTTCAACACTGATTTTCATGAAGCAGAAACGGTAAGAGATATGAAGATAAGCTTTTTTTTAATCAATTCAGCTTCCAAGAAATAGATTTCATGACGTTGTATACACGACTCCAAAAGTGCATTACCACCTGCAATTCTCCTTTTCCTGCAATAGTAGGCAACCCAAAAATCTCGGTGCTTCGGTTGGTTGCGAATTCGAAAGGCGTTAGACCAAACCTCAATTTTGTAAAAAATATATTAGTGTGGCAAACTGCAAATAAGAGAATAAAACAAATTGTTAAAAATGACAACTTTATTACTGTGACGGAGTTGGATGACATCAAAAGTTACAAAATGATCTTACTTAAGCAGTTCAAACAAGATGAATGGCAAGAAACAGATATAAGAGGAAACCATTTTTCTCCTTCCATCCCGGGAGAAGAATTTCATAAAAAAGAAACAATACATAATGTAAAGGTTTAATATAAAAGCCAATCCCAAAATTTTCAAAGCTGCCACACGAAAGGCAAGAACAACTGAACCAAAGTGAATGAAACTGTGCAGAGATATTGCAGACGTAAAATTAGGGAATCCGGGTTTCGAATTTTAACGGGGAAAACGGTTGGATGGGGCACGGACGCCTCGAGACATTTGATCACGAAATATCAAACGTGCTAGTAACAGTATGTCAGATTGTGTAAAGGACATGAAGAATTGCAACGAAACTTAATGTATGGACAATACGCAAAAAATAAACGAATGCGTTTTCTTTTATTTTCTCCGGAAAAACAGTTTTAGGGCCAAAAGGCCCAACCAAAAATTTTGAAAGTTGACGCCCGAAAGGCGAATAAAAGTGAATCGAAGACAATGAAATTGCGCACAGATATTGTCGACGTAAAATGAGGCAATACGGGTTTCATATATTCCTGAAAAAAAAAGGTTGGGTGGGGAAAGGACCCGTCCAAAATTTTGATCACGAAATATCAAAAGTGCTAGTAACAGTATATCAGATGCGTGTAAAGGACATAAAGATTGCAACATGACTTTGTGTATGGACAATACGTAAAAAAGAAAAGAAAACGGGTTTCTTATGTTCTGCGGAAGCACGGTTTTAGGAGACAAAAGTCCCAACCCAAAGTTTTGAAAGTTGACGATCGAAGGGCAAGAAGTGAACCGAAGTAATGAAATTGTGCACAGATATTGTAGACATAAAATGAGGATACGGTTTTTGCATTTTCCTGAAAAAAGGGTTGGGTGGGGCACGAACCCCTCCAAACCTTTTATCGAGGAATATCAAAAGTGCTAGTAACATTATGCCATGTGTGTAAAGGACATGAAGAGTTGCAACATAGCTTTATGTATGGACAATACGCCTAAAATAAACGAATACTGCTTTTTTTATGTTCTGCGGAAAAACTGTTTTAGGGGACAAAATCCCACTCCCAAAATATTGAAAATTGGTGACCGAAAGGCAAAAAGAAATGAACCGAAGTGAATGAAATTGTGCACAGATACTGTAGACATAAAATGAGGGAATGCGGGTTTCGTATTTTAATGTAAAAACGGTTAGGTGGTGCACCGATCCCTCAAAACCTTTGTTTACGAAAAATCAAAAGTGCTGGTAACAGTATGTCACATGTGTGTAAAGGACATGGAGAATTGCAACTATACTTTGTGTATGGACAATACGCAAAAAATTAACTAATACTTTTTTTATTTTCTGCGTAAAAAACGGTTTAAAGGCAAAATCTCCTACCTAAAATTTTGAAAATTGACGCCGGAAAGGCAAAATGAAGTGGACCGAAGTGAATAAAATTCAGGGGAGATATTGTAGAGATAAAATGAGGGAATACGGGTTTCGTATTTTCCTGGAAAAAAGGGTTGGGTGGGCCTCGGACTAGTCCAAAGCTTTCATCAAGGAATATCAAAAGTGCTAGTAACATTATGTCAGATGTGTGTAAAGCACATGAAGAATTGCAACATAACTTTGTGTATGGACAATACGCAAAAAATAAACGAATACGGGATTTTTGTTCTACGGAGAAACGGTTTTAGGGGGAATAGGCCCGCACCCGAAATTTTGAATGTTGACGTCCGAAAGGCAAGAAGTGAACCGGAGTGAATGCAAGTGTGCACAGATATTGACGACGTAAAAGGAGGATACGGGTTTCCCATGTTTCTGGAAAAGCGGTTCGGTGGGGACCGGACCCCTCCAAACATTTGATCACGAAAAACCTAAAGTGCTAGTAGTAGTGTCAGATGTGTGTAAAGAATATGAAGAATTGCAACATAACTTTGTGTATGAACAATAGGGTTTGGGTACAAAACCTCGCGGCCAGAACCTCGCGGCGACAACCTCGCGGACCAAAACCTCGCCTGGCCAAAACCTCGCCTCCCAAAACCTCGCGGCCCAAAATCTCGCCAGGCCGAAACCTCGCCTGGCCAAAACCTCGCGGGACAAAATCTCGCCCTGCCAAAACCCCGCCTGGACAAAACCTCGCCGCCCAAAACGTCGCGGGCCAAAATCTCGCGGGGCCAAAACCTCGCGCCCCAACATATCGCCATACCCAAAATCTCGCCTGACCAAAATGTAAACGTTCCAACAGATGATAAGGATGACGCTATAAAAGACGCTGTTTCAGAAGAAGTATCACGGGTATTTGACCAAGTCCCGCGATACCATATGAAAATTCTATTTCTGTATTAAAGGATTTCAATGTGAAGGTAGGGCGACAGGATGTTTTTAAACTGGTTATAGGGAAAGAAAGTCTGCATAAGGAAAGTAATGACAACTAACGAGGTTAGTTTCGTGAACTTTGGAACATCCAAAAACTTAAAATTTTAACAAAAATCTAATAATATTTATGAAAATATGAAACAATATATGAGTTTTTACGAGGTCCCTTGATTATGTCCTATAGGTTAAAGAAGACGTAGATGACCAGGATGAAGGAAATGATCGAATAAAGAAAGTGGGAGGAAACGGGAATAACCCGAGAAAGCCCACGCAAACGATGTTTTGTATCTTATTATTATTATTATTATTATTATTATTATTATTATTATTATTATTATTTGTAATGTGGAATTGCATATTAGGAAACACATTGGGTAAATTTTAAAGAAAAGTTTCATTCGCGGCGAGGTTTTGGCACGGCGAGATTTTGGGCGGCGAGGTTTTGGCCCGGCGAGATTTTGTCACGCGAGGTTTTGGGCGGCGAGGTTTTGGCCACGCGAGGTTTTGGCCCGGCGAGATTTTGTCCCGCGAGGTTTTGGGCGGCGAGGTTTTGGCCACGCGAGGTTTTGGCCCGGCGAGATTTTGTCCCGCGTGGTTTTGGGCGGCGAGGTTTTGGCCACGCGAGGTTTTGGCCCGGCGAGATTTTGTCCCGCGAGGTTTTGGCCGGCGAGATTTTGGGCGGCGATGTTTCGGCCGCGAGATTTTGTCCGTATACCGAACAATAGGCAAAAAATAAACGAATACGCGTTTTTTATTTTCGGGGGAAAAACTATTTTTATTGCAAAAGTCCCCGTCCAACATTTTGGAATTTGACCCCGAAAGGCAAAAAGAACTGGACCGAAGTGAATGAAATGTGCACAAATATTGTAGAGGTAAGATGAGGGAATATGTGTTTCGTATTTTCCTCAAAGAAAAAAACTTTTGAGTGGACCGAGGCGTTGAGTGGCGAGGAGTAAACCGAAGCGAATTAAGTTGTATGTAGATGTTGGATATGTAAAATATTGCCGGCGAGGAATAAACGAATACGAATTTTTTATGTTCTGCGCAAAAGCTGTTTCAGGTTGCAAAAATCCCCACCCAAAATTTTAACGTTGACGTCCGACAAGCAAGGAAGAAGTAAATCAAGTGTGTGAAATTGTCCGCAGATATTGCAGACGTAAAATGTGGATACGGATTTCGCATTTTCCGAGAAAAATGGTTGGGTGGTGCACGGATCCCTCCAAACCTTTGATCACGAAATATTAAAGTGCTAGTAACAAGACGTCAGATTTGTGTGAAGGACATGAAGAATTGCAACATAACTTTGTGTATGGACAATACGCAAAAAGGAAACGGATACGGTTTTTTTTTTATTTTCTACAGAAAAACGGTTTAGGGGTCAAAAGCTCCCACACAAAATTCTGAAAGTTCACGCTCTAAAGGCAAATTAAAGTGAACCGAATTGAATGAAATTCTGCACAGATATTGTATAACATCAAATGAGGGAATAAGTGTTTCGTATTTTCGTCGAAAAAAGGTTGGGTGGGCACGGATCCCTCCAAACATTTGTTCACGAAATATCAAAAGTGCTAGTAACAGTTGTCAGATGGTGTGAAGGACATGAAGAATTGCAACATAACTTCGCGTATGGGCAATACGAAAAGAAATAAACGAATACGGGTTTTTTATGTTCTGTATAAGAACGGTTTTAGGTTTCAAAGGCCCCACCCAAAATTTTGAAATTTGACGCCCGAAAGGCAAGAAGAAATGCACCCAAGTAGATGAACTTGTCCACAGATACTGCAGACGTAAAATGAGGATACCGGTTTGATGTTTTCCTGGAGAAAACGGTTGGGTGAGGCACCGACCCCTCCAAACCTTTGATCACGAAAAATTAAAAGTGCTAGTAACAGTATGTCAGATGTGTGTAAAGGACATGTAGAATTGCAACATAACTTTGTGTATGAACAATAGGCAAAAAATAAACGAATACGCGTTTTTTATTTTCGGGGGAAAAACTATTTTTATAGCAAAAGTCCCCGTCCAACATTTTGGAATTTGACCCCGAAAGGCAAAAAGAACTGGACCGAAGTGAATAAAATGTGCACAAATATTGTAGAGGTAAGATGAGGGAATATGTGTTTCGTATTTTCCTCAAAGAAAAAAACTTTTGAGTGGACCGAGGCGTTGAGTGGCGAGGAGTAAACCGAAGCGAATTAAGTTGTATGTAGATGTTGGATATGTAAAATATTGTCTTTCGTGTTTCACAAGTGTCGTGTCTTCACCCGATTTCTTCAAATTTGGCAGATCAACTACACGCACAAACATTATAGTGTATTTTAAACTATTTCAGGAGGCACGTTTAACCCTTAGAATGTTTATGCGCATAAACAAAAAGAAATGTCGATTTATTTCCAGTTTGCTCTTGTCTGCCAAATTTGAAGCAAAACTGATAGGGTTACTTCAGAAAGACGAAAGGGCTTATTTTACATAGGGTCTATATAATATCTACACAAAATCATTTCCTTCGGTCCACTCCTTCCTTCGCTATTACGGTATTATTAATTCTTTTTTTCGGATAGGGCATAGGCTCCAACACTGTTTATCCGCAAAAATTAAAACACGATTCATTTATTGTTTTGCAAATAGTCCCAATACAAAGTTTCGTTGCAATTTTCCATATTTTTATGAACTTCTGACGTATGCGTATTTTTATCCTCGTCACCAAAAGTACCGTTACATCGCCGTGACGGGTATGTGACCGCGCGGTACTCCAAGAAAGGGATAGTTGTATAAGAATTTGTGATTAATTTTGAAGAGTTTTTATTTTGACTAGGGAATTAACATAGGTATAGGGAGTAAATACACAGATTTGAAGCATCAGTGCACTGTCATCTCTGTAAAGATTCGTATTCTCAGCTTTTCTATTTATTGTTTGATATGTTATGTTAAACACCACAACATGTTTCACTGATATCGTAGATCGTATTGTTTTTTTGTAAATCGTGTCTGTAACGTGTTGTCAAAACATTTTTCTCCAGACATGATGTACAGAAAAGAGAAAGAGATACATCTGCAATATATGTATATCTGATTTATGAAATAAGTGTAGGAATTACGTAGTTAAAGGACACGTAAGAGAGCGAAAAGGAGATATAGAAGTATGTACTTTCAGAAACGTCCTAGATAGGTGTAAATATAGTTAAAAATTGCAAAAGATATCACGTAATTTATCTTTCTTTTCTTATATTCTAGTATAATTTTTCACATCCAAACATCTGTATCCAGAATTACGAGATAAAAGTGAATAGAGAAACGTTTCCATCTGAAGGATTAAAAAAAAAGTTTTGACTCGGACTAGTTTCGAACTCACAACCCTTGAATCCATGAGTCAGCACTCTACCGATTGAGCTAACAACTCCTTTTGTAAAAGACTCATTTCTGCAACTACCCGTTGATGAATGGTGTGTATTAACCAAGTTGGCCGAAATGAAATTTTTGAGTTTTACGTCCCGCGGGTGTGCCGGTTAGGCTAAAGGAGACGGTGATGATGAGTAATGAATGAAATGGTGGAATGAAGAAAGTGGAAGGAAACGGGAGAACCCCGAGAAAACCCACGCACACGGTGTTTGTCCACCACAAAGTTCACTTGGTGGGGGCTGGGATCGAACCCGGGACCCCAAGCACCAGAGGCGATCGCTCTACCACTGAGCCACCGCGGTCCGACCAAGTTGGCCGAGATAATTACTCCATATAGCTATTGCTATAATAATAATAATAATAATAATAATAATAATAATAATAATAATAATAATAATAAGAAGAAGAAGAAGAAGAAGAAGAAGAAGAAGAACAGAATTTTAAAAGGCGCATTTGCTAAAAGTTTGTATTGCGGAGTAATTCCTAATATGAGTTTTTAATAAATATAAATGTAAGCGTGGTTTATCCGTGCGTATTGCTCAAACTGCGCAACTCACTACCATAGTTCCATAGGGGTTGTGCGCGTATGGTGCAGTAGCCTTGCATATTCCTCCATTTGGAGGGAAAATTATTGCTATTTGCGAGCATCACTTAGAGAAACAACCACGAGATAAATCTGTAGAAATTCTATTCACGTTAAATTCTAAGAGCGAGATATTAATGCAAAGAACGAAAATAATAATACGCATCATGCAGAGACCGAAAAAGTATAGAAAGCTAAACAAAATGGGAAAAAAGGAAAGAGGAAAAGGAAAGAGCAAAAGACATGGGAATAAATTAAATTTTAACATGCAGTCTGCGTCTTTCCCCCTGCCCCCAGTACCTGTCATAGTCTTTCTTCTTTCATAGGATAAATCTATAGTGTTTAATTCCTTGAAAGAAAATGTAATTCAGTCTGGGGTGCGACTCGAATACAGAATTTTTAGAACAACTGTTACACACGCTACCCACTTATCTACAGGTATACACGCTATATCAACTATGCTTATAAATCAGCTCTCACACGCGCTGTTATCAAACGTGTTAAATCAGTCATTGTCAGTGAGTCGGTGAGCTATGACACACGCTGTTTGTCCACCACAAAGTTTATTTCGAGGACGCTAGGATCGAACCCGGGACCCCAAGCACCAGAGGTGAACGCTCTACCACTGAGCCACCGCGGCTCCAGCTGTATTTAGAGGCTAACTCCTTTGAAAGAATCACAATTCATTTCAGCGACCGTGAAAACTAGGGATTTGACACAAATATAGGACATTTTGGATTATTTTTACGTGTTTCGGTACCCCCACCCCCGGTGACCCCTGCCCGCATACAATGGTAGCCGATTTTGAGTCATTGCTAATGGAAGTGTCACCATTGATTTCAGCGACCGTGAAAACTATGGATTTGACACAAATATCGGTCATTTTCTAATATCATTACATGTCCCGGTAATTGCACCCCTTTCCTGAGAACCCTGGTTCGAATTTGAAAAAAAAAGCTTCGTCCTAGTCTGGGGCCTGGACAGAAGTATCCGTGATCAAAATTTAGTAACTTTATGTCAACTCGTCTGATCCCCAGGACGCATACAGACATACACACAAGCAAACTCGTGCTTCATACACACAACAGATAGAACAAACAGCGTTCTTTCGCATAGAACGTTGCTATGTTGCTTCCACCCAGTTAAGCCTTCTACTAAGTGCCGGAGGGCATCAGTCTTTTATACGTAAACACGTCTGTTTTAATTTGCCTCTTCTATCGAAGTAATGGGTCGCGTGTACTCTTAACTATTTTGTTGTTATTGACCTTGAAGAACCAACAAATGTTTTTTCATGAACTCACAAGTCGCTTTGGTCCGTGAAATTGATATACAGTTGAAATGACCTATGCTTTACTCACCCGTTGTGAAATAGAAAGATTATGTTGGTTTTATCTAAACACCCACAAATCTGTTATAGCAAGAGGCCCTTCCACAACTACTTCCAATCTGGATTAAATTTCACGGCTAACTTTTTGAATTATACACAAGAGTATCATTGATATGTTAGTGTTAATAATATTTATGGGACCAAGAACAGGTTTTAAGATTCCAAACTATGCTGTGCATAAAAGTAGGAAAAGTTCCAGAGCCCTGCAAACCCAGGCCCAAAGACCGGCCCGGCCCGGCCCGGATGGATCTGTATTCAGTGCCTGGCTCGACCCGATCCGGCCCGTCCCGAATCTCGAGCCGGGTACAAACGGGCCGGACACTAAACTGGCCGGGCACGAACGAGCCGGGCTCTAAATGGACCGGGCGTAACCGGCCTGGGAACAACCAAGTTGATAAGTCAAGTCAATCCTTCGATATGCAATGGGAAATGAGAAAGGTGTCGTCATAATATTACAATGTCTATTTGTCCTTCTCGAATAGGAAAATCGTGTGAAAGGTTACCCAAGGTTTTCTTTCTATGTCCCTATTCTGTCTGTCTATTTGTTATCTGTGCTTGCTCTGTCCAGCCATGTTTATTATACAATAATACAGTTCATGGACGTAAAAGTCTTATACTACGCTCATTAGTGCATTACGAGTAACAGAGAAGATATGTAAAACTGCTACACCGTATGTGATACTAATACTACAACTACTACAGCTGATACTACTATTACTATTAGATTACAAATGCTAGTGTTAATTCCATTATTGCTGCCACTGCTACTACTATTACTACTATCACTACTGCTACTACTCATTACTATACTAATGCGACAGCGAATACCACTACTGCTATTACTAGTAATACGAAACAAAACAATGAAAATGAAATCTTTGAGTTTTACGTCCCACAGTTATGCCGGCTAGGCTAAAGGAGGCGGTGATGATGAGAAATAAATGAAATGGTGGAATGAATAAAGTAGGAGGAAACGGGAGAATGCCGAGAAAAACCCACACACGGTGTTTGTCCACCTCAAAGTTCACTTGGCGAGAGCTGGCATCGAACCAGGGACCCCATCTACTAGAGATGAACGTTCAACCACTGAGCCACCATTCCAGCAATATCTAATCGACCCTGGCATCTTGGTGATTTATTTGATCATTATATTTTGTTATATTTGTAGTATCATACTATAAACAATACAGAAAGATGTAACACTATTTGGTATTTGCCTTGCTAATTGAACATTACTACAAATTGTACTGATCTTATGAGCACGCCAGTTCACGGTTTTGGCCTCCGTGGTCTTATGGTAGCGTACCAAATTCTACTTAGTAGGTCAAGTACTTGACTTTATCATACGTTCTTTAGGTAACTACGGCTCAGGCCGTATGGATGATGATGGGATAAATGGGTGGAATGAAAACAGTGGGAGGAAGCGGGACCACCCCGGAAACTGCCAAGCACACGGTGTTTGTCCACCACAAAGCTCACATAGCACAAGCAGTGATTGGTCCGACTACCTCTAGCACCTGATGTGAGCGTTTTTCCTACTGAACCAGCGTTGTCCCTCGTAGATCAAGCATCGGTTCACATACTATGCAGACCGGCTATAATAACTAGCATTGCTCCGTTTTTTTCTCTATTTAGAAGGTAAATTTGGTACCACCAGACATGTCAACTCTGACGCGAAGTCGTAGCAATTATAGTAGTATTAGCAGTGGTCCTAGTAGTAATAGTAGAAGTAGTAGTAGTAGAAGTAGTAATAGTGGTAGTATTACTGTACTTTGCAGTCTTGAATAAAGAGTCAGCTTCCCAGACACATTACGATTAGTATAGGCTGACAGTAAGACCGTACGATCACGGCAAAGGCAGGGGTAGTGGAGGACCTTTAAAAAAAGGCTGACAAGATTAGTTTCCGATCCGTCTTTCAGAGTGGCCGGGTCCGGTTCGGCCCTATAGCATTTGTGCTCGGCCCGGAATACGCCTGGCCCGGTTCGGCCCGGTTAGGGTCCGGTCCAGTTTGATATTATTTGAAACGGGCAGGGCAGGGCCGGGACGGGCATATTCCGGGCCGAACCGGGCGCTCCCGGCCAGTGCAGGGCTCTGTTGTCGACAGATATCTGAGCAAAGACTGTGATATAGAGAAATGGTTTTGTGCTATTGATTCTGCATCCAACGAATAGGTTCCATCTTATCCGTTTACTCTATATTCAAGCCAGAAGTGGTTCAAATTAACAATTTGCGGTTCTAACATTTAACGGCAACACACAGGGAGAAGACTTTTTTGTAAACGATTGCGCGTGTATAGGGAACATATCATGGTCATCCACAAAATTGAAAAGGGTTTAAATTTATTATTACTTCCGGTTTCAACAACAGTTTCAACTTTTATCGTCATAGCATGAAACGGTAACATAGCGAGAACTGATTTTTGAAAACGAGTTACCATCTAGAGCCAATATCAAGAGTATCCAATATATTCTACCGAAACCACAAATGGTTGAAACTTACTATTACTTTCGGTTTCAATTTCTAATTTTCGCCTAATAGAAATAGTAAATGCTTCAAAATGTGGTCTTTTGCAACTAATTCAGTGCCCAAAGAATATATTTTATTTCTTTCGTTAACCTTCTACTCAAACCGGAATTGGTTCAAATTAGTCATTTCCGGTTTGAACGTTTGTTGATATATAAAGAAAACAATACCGGATATTGAGAAGTGGTTTCTGCAAATGATTTTGAGTCTAAAGACGACATATCATGACTATCTACAATACTCCAATGAATTCGGCTGTAGTTAGAATTTACTATAACTCTGGTTTCAATAACGGTTTCAACGTTTATCGCTATACAACGAAAACGGCAGCAGATAGCGAGAAGCAGTTTGAAGCAAACAATTCAGCCTCTCAACAAACATATCGTTACTATCCATATAACTCTACCAAAGCTGGTAATTGTTCAAATTTACTAGTACTTTCGGTCCCAATACTGATTTCCGTAGAGCAAAAATGTTAAAAGGTTTTGGCACGGCGAGATTTTGGGCGGCGAGGTTTTGGCCCGGCGAAATTTTGTCACGCGAGGTTTTGGGCGGCGAGGTTTTGGCCACGCGAGGTTTTGGCCCGGCGAGATTTTGTCACGCGAGGTTTTGTTATTCAAGAGATGGCACTTCGTATCAAAATCAAAACGATGACGCAATTCATGTACAAAATAATGCGGAACATGATCACGATTGTGCAGTACAATGTACTTTATTAGAATCATATGCAAGTACGAATTTAAACTGACTGCAGTTGATGTAGTAAGGGCTAAACCCATATCAATTATAGATTCTTATGAACATTTATCTTCAAATTTATGTGTTAATGTCAATAATGAAAACAACCCTTATACTCTGTACTGCTACACACTACCTCCTGATGCACTAGACCTAGAGTTACTTGCTGAATATCAAATTCATGACCATCTGCCGCTCATCTTTCCATCCTATGCTGCACAATAAATCCATCCACAACTAACATGGGCTCCCTCTGTCTTCTTCAATGCCTAGAGTAGCCCCTAGGCGAGAAGATAACTTCATCCGTCAACTAACTTTTCCCCGTATTGTGATGTGACCATGCACCTCGCCTCATCTACCATCTTCATCTCCACAGCATATAACCTATATAATGACAACTACGTTGCATCTTATACATCATGTAATTGCTCTGCCACCCTTTCCCTGCCTGATGTTAAGGCCCGCACAGGTCCTTAAGTCTTGATCGCTATAACAAGCTTTAATAAAGAACTCTGAGACCATCTCAAAATCAGGCACATCTACTGTTACCCATACTTCAGTTCCCTAAGAGAGGGCATAACCCTCTAACAGGGTTCTAGCCGGAACGGCTAGTCACTTACAAAAAAAAACAAAAAAACAACCCTTATGACTTTGAAGTACAACACATTAAAGGAGTAGGTAATGGACCCGTAGATTCTTTATTACGTCTGTTTCAATAAATGATAATTTTCAAATGATTTTAATTCTTTCTTGTTAATGTGAAGAATTATAGTTCGATTCATAATTGATTAAAAGCAAAGGTTATTTATATTATATTGATTTGTGTTGAAACTTAATTGTCAAAGATTATGTTAAGTATAAGGTTCATTCTATTAAGCTAATTATCCGACGACTGTCTACATGCGCCATCTTATATGTTACTCGAATAAGATTCTTCTGTATTCTGACGCCTCATTGATACGATGTATACATTAAAAACATCATCTAACGTAGTTGTTATATAATGCGCCCTAGAAAGATCAAACATTGTTAACATCACCGTTTTTAATAATGATTGAAACTGTTGATCATTGTAATGTGTTTTAAAATGAAATTATCTCTTACATTTTTTGACTTCCCACCCTTCGTTGATTATATTAGTAAGCGACGACGTTTTTATAATAAAAGATAAATATTAATGAAATAAAAAACTTATTATAAATGTATTTATATGAAGGAAACTTAATGAAATTATATACGAGGGGCAATCAAAATGTAAAAGGACATCTGTGGAAAAGTTCATCCACTTGGGTGCATTTCTTCTTGCCTTTCGGGCGTCAAATTTCAAAATTTTGGGTGGGGCCTTTGAAACCTAAAACCGTTCTTATACAGAACATAAAAAACCCGTATTCGTTTATTTCTTTTCGTATTGCCCATACGCGAAGTTATGTTGCAATTCTTCATGTCCTTCACACCATCTGACAACTGTTTACTAGCACTTTTGATATTTCGTGAACAAATGTTTGGAGGGATCCGTGCCCACCCAACCTTTTTTCGACGAAAATACGAAACACTTATTCCCTCATTTGATGTTATACAATATCTGTGCAGAATTTCATTCAATTCGGTTCACTTTAATTTGCCTTTAGAGCGTGAACTTTCAGAATTTTGTGTGGGAGCTTTTGACCCCTAAACCGTTTTTCTGTAGAAAATAAAAAAAACCGTATCCGTTTCTTTTTTGCGTATTGTCCATACACAAAGTTATGTTGCAATTCTTCATGTCCTTCACACAAATCTGACGTCTTGTTACTAGCATTTTAATATTTCGTGATCAAAGGTTTGGAGGGATCCGTGCACCCACCCAACCATTTTTCTCGGAAAATGCGAAATCCGTATCCACATTTTACGTCTGCAATATCTGCGGACAATTTCACACACTTGATTTACTTCTTCCTTGCTTGTCGGACGTCAACGTTAAAATTTTGGGTGGGGATTTTTGCAACCTGAAACAGCTTTTGCGCAGAACATAAAAAATTCGTATTCGTTTATTCCTCGCCGGCAATATTTTACATATCCAACATCTACATACAACTTAATTCGCTTCGGTTTACTCCTCGCCACTCAACGCCTCGGTCCACTCAAAAGTTTTTTTCTTTGAGGAAAATACGAAACACATATTCCCTCATCTTACCTCTACAATATTTGTGCACATTTCATTCACTTCGGTCCAGTTCTTTTTGCCTTTCGGGGTCAAATTCCAAAATGTTGGACGGGGACTTTTGCAATAAAAATAGTTTTTCCCCCGAAAATAAAAAACGCGTATTCGTTTATTTTTTGCCTATTGTTTGGTATACAGACAAAATCTCGCGGCCGAAACATCGCCGCCCAAAATCTCGCCGGCCAAAACCTCGCGGGACAAAATCTCGCCGGGCCAAAACCTCGCGTGGCCAAAACCTCGCCGCCCAAAACCTCGCGGGACAAAATCTCCGGGCCAAAACCTCGCGTGGCCAAAACCTCGCCGCCCAAAACCTCGCGTGACAAAATCTCGCCGGGCCAAAACCTCGCGTGGCCAAAACCTCGCCGCCCAAAACCTCGCGTGACAAAATCTCGCCGGGCCAAAACCTCGCCGCCCAAAATCTCGCCGTGCCAAAACCTTTTAACATTTTTGCTCTACGGAAATCAGTATTGGGACCGAAAGTACTAGTAAATTTGAACAATTACCAGCTTTGGTAGAGTTATATGGATAGTAACGATATGTTTGTTGAGAGGCTGAATTGTTTGCTTCAAACTGCTTCTCGCTATCTGCTGCCGTTTTCGTTGTATAGCGATAAACGTTGAAACCGTTATTGAAACCAGAGTTATAGTAAATTCTAACTACAGCCGAATTCATTGGAGTATTGTAGATAGTCATGATATGTCGTCTTTAGACTCAAAATCATTTGCAGAAACCACTTCTCAATATCCGGTATCGTTTTCTTTATATATCAACAAACGTTCAAACCGGAAATGACTAATTTGAACCAATTCCGGTTTGAGTAGAAGGTTAACGAAAGAAATAAAATATATTCTTTGGGCACTGAATTAGTTGCAAAAGACCACATTTTGAAGCATTTACTATTTCTATTAGGCGAAAATTAGAAATTGAAACCGAAAGTAATAGTAAGTTTCAACCATTTGTGGTTTCGGTAGAATATATTGGATACTCTTGATATTGGCTCTAGATGGTAACTCGTTTTCAAAAATCAGTTCTCGCTATGTTACCGTTTCATGCTATGACGATAAAAGTTGAAACTGTTGTTGAAACCGGAAGTAATAATAAATTTAAACCCTTTTCAATTTTGTGGATGACCATGATATGTTCCCTATACACGCGCAATCGTTTACAAAAAAGTCTTCTCCCTGTGTGTTGCCGTTAAATGTTAGAACCGCAAATTGTTAATTTGAACCACTTCTGGCTTGAATATAGAGTAAACGGATAAGATGGAACCTATTCGTTGGATGCAGAATCAATAGCACAAAACCATTTCTCTATATCACAGTCTTTGCTCAGATATCTGTCGACAACAGAGCCCTGCACTGGCCGGGAGCGCCCGGTTCGGCCCGGAATATGCCCGTCCCGGCCCTGCCCTGCCCGTTTCAAATAATATCAAACTGGACCGGACCCTAACCGGGCCGAACCGGGCCAGGCGTATTCCGGGCCGAGCACAAATGCTATAGGGCCGAACCGGACCCGGCCACTCTGAAAGACGGATCGGAAACTAATCTTGTCAGCCTTTTTTTAAAGGTCCTCCACTACCCCTGCCTTTGCCGTGATCGTACGGTCTTACTGTCAGCCTATACTAATCGTAATGTGTCTGGGAAACTGACTCTTTATTCAAGACTGCAAAGTACAGTAATACTACCACTATTACTACTTCTACTACTACTACTTCTACTATTACTACTAGGACCACTGCTAATACTACTATAATTGCTACGACTTCGCGTCGGAGTTGACATGTCTGGTGGTACCAAATTTACCTTCTAAATAGAGAAAAAAACGGAGCAATGCTAGTTATTATAGCCGGTCTGCATAGTATGTGAACCGATGCTTGATCTACGAGGGACAACGCTGGTTCAGTAGGAAAAACGCTCACATCAGGTGCTAGAGGTAGTCGGACCAATCACTGCTTGTGCTATGTGAGCTTTGTGGTGGACAAACACCGTGTGCTTGGCAGTTTCCGGGGTGGTCCCGCTTCCTCCCACTGTTTTCATTCCACCCATTTATCCCATCATCATCCATACGGCCTGAGCCGTAGTTACCTAAAGAACGTATGATAAAGTCAAGTACTTGACCTACTAAGTAGAATTTGGTACGCTACCATAAGACCACGGAGGCCAAAACCGTGAACTGGCGTGCTCATAAGATCAGTACAATTTGTAGTAATGTTCAATTAGCAAGGCAAATACCAAATAGTGTTACATCTTTCTGTATTGTTTATAGTATGATACTACAAATATAACAAAATATAATGATCAAATAAATCACCAAGATGCCAGGGTCGATTAGATATTGCTGGAATGGTGGCTCAGTGGTTGAACGTTCATCTCTAGTAGATGGGGTCCCTGGTTTGATGCCAGCTCTCGCCAAGTGAACTTTGAGGTGGACAAACACCGTGTGTGGGTTTTTCTCGGCATTCTCCCGTTTCCTCCTACTTTATTCATTCCACCATTTCATTTATTTCTCATCATCACCGCCTCCTTTAGCCTAGCCGGCATAACTGTGGGACGTAAAACTCAAAGATTTCATTTTCATTGTTTTGTTTCGTATTACTAGTAATAGCAGTAGTGGTATTCGCTGTCGCATTAGTATAGTAATGAGTAGTAGCAGTAGTGATAGTAGTAATAGTAGTAGCAGTGGCAGCAATAATGGAATTAACACTAGCATTTGTAATCTAATAGTAATAGTAGTATCAGCTGTAGTAGTTGTAGTATTAGTATCACATACGGTGTAGCAGTTTTACATATCTTCTCTGTTACTCGTAATGCACTAATGAGCGTAGTATAAGACTTTTACGTCCATGAACTGTATTATTGTATAATAAACATGGCTGGACAGAGCAAGCACAGATAACAAATAGACAGACAGAATAGGGACATAGAAAGAAAACCTTGGGTAACCTTTCACACGATTTTCCTATTCGAGAAGGACAAATAGACATTGTAATATTATGACGACACCTTTCTCATTTCCCATTGCATATCGAAGGATTGACTTGACTTATCAACTTGGTTGTTCCCAGGCCGGTTACGCCCGGTCCATTTAGAGCCCGGCTCGTTCGTGCCCGGCCAGTTTAGTGTCCGGCCCGTTTGTACCCGGCTCGAGATTCGGGACGGGCCGGATCGGGTCGAGCCAGGCACTGAATACAGATCCATCCGGGCTGGGCCGGGCCGGTCTTTGGGCCTGGGTTTGCAGGGCTCTGGAACTTTTCCTACTTTTATGCACAGCATAGTTTGGAATCTTAAAACCTGTTCTTGGTCCCATAAATATTATTAACACTAACATATCAATGATACTCTTGTGTATAATTCAAAAAGTTAGCCGTGAAATTTAATCCAGATTGGAAGTAGTTGTGGAAGGGCCTCTTGCTATAACAGATTTGTGGGTGTTTAGATAAAACCAACATAATCTTTCTATTTCACAACGGGTGAGTAAAGCATAGGTCATTTCAACTGTATATCAATTTCACGGACCAAAGCGACTTGTGAGTTCATGAAAAAACATTTGTTGGTTCTTCAAGGTCAATAACAACAAAATAGTTAAGAGTACACGCGACCCATTACTTCGATAGAAGAGGCAAATTAAAACAGACGTGTTTACGTATAAAAGACTGATGCCCTCCGGCACTTAGTAGAAGGCTTAACTGGGTGGAAGCAACATAGCAACGTTCTATGCGAAAGAACGCTGTTTGTTCTATCTGTTGTGTGTATGAAGCACGAGTTTGCTTGTGTGTATGTCTGTATGCGTCCTGGGGATCAGACGAGTTGACATAAAGTTACTAAATTTTGATCACGGATACTTCTGTCCAGGCCCCAGACTAGGACGAAGCTTTTTTTTTTCAAATTCGAACCAGGGTTCTCAGGAAAGGGGTGCAATTACCGGGACATGTAATGATATTAGAAAATGACCGATATTTGTGTCAAATCCATAGTTTTCACGGTCGCTGAAATCAATGGTGACACTTCCATTAGCAATGACTCAAAATCGGCTACCATTGTATGCGGGCAGGGGTCACCGGGGGTGGGGGTACCGAAACACGTAAAAATAATCCAAAATGTCCTATATTTGTGTCAAATCCCTAGTTTTCACGGTCGCTGAAATGAATTGTGATTCTTTCAAAGGAGTTAGCCTCTAAATACAGCTGGAGCCGCGGTGGCTCAGTGGTAGAGCGTTCACCTCTGGTGCTTGGGGTCCCGGGTTCGATCCTAGCGTCCTCGAAATAAACTTTGTGGTGGACAAACAGCGTGTGTCATAGCTCACCGACTCACTGACAATGACTGATTTAACACGTTTGATAACAGCGCGTGTGAGAGCTGATTTATAAGCATAGTTGATATAGCGTGTATACCTGTAGATAAGTGGGTAGCGTGTGTAACAGTTGTTCTAAAAATTCTGTATTCGAGTCGCACCCCAGACTGAATTACATTTTCTTTCAAGGAATTAAACACTATAGATTTATCCTATGAAAGAAGAAAGACTATGACAGGTACTGGGGGCAGGGGGAAAGACGCAGACTGCATGTTAAAATTTAATTTATTCCCATGTCTTTTGCTCTTTCCTTTTCCTCTTTCCTTTTTTCCCATTTTGTTTAGCTTTCTATACTTTTTCGGTCTCTGCATGATGCGTATTATTATTTTCGTTCTTTGCATTAATATCTCGCTCTTAGAATTTAACGTGAATAGAATTTCTACAGAATTATCTCGTGGTTGTTTCTCTAAGTGATGCTCGCAAATAGCAATAATTTTCCCTCCAAATGGAGGAATATGCAAGGCTACTGCACCATACGCGCACAACCCCTATGGAACTATGGTAGTGAGTTGCGCAGTTTGAGCAATACGCACGGATAAACCACGCTTACATTTATATTTATTAAAAACTCATATTAGGAATTACTCCGCAATACAAACTTTTAGCAAATGCGCCTTTTAAAATTCTGTTCTTCTTCTTCTTCTTCTTCTTCTTCTTATTATTATTATTATTATTATTATTATTATTATTATTATTATTATTATTATTATTATTATTATTATTATTATAGCAATAGCTATATGGAGTAATTATCTCGGCCAACTTGGTCGGACCGCGGTGGCTCAGTGGTAGAGCGATCGCCTCTGGTGCTTGGGGTCCCGGGTTCGATCCCAGCCCCCACCAAGTGAACTTTGTGGTGGACAAACACCGTGTGCGTGGGTTTTCTCGGGGTTCTCCCGTTTCCTTCCACTTTCTTCATTCCACCATTTCATTCATTACTCATCATCACCGTCTCCTTTAGCCTAACCGGCACACCCGCGGGACGTAAAACTCAAAAATTTCATTTCGGCCAACTTGGTTAATACACACCATTCATCAACGGGTAGTTGCAGAAATGAGTCTTTTACAAAAGGAGTTGTTAGCTCAATCGGTAGAGTGCTGACTCATGGATTCAAGGGTTGTGAGTTCGAAACTAGTCCGAGTCAAAACTTTTTTTTTTAATCCTTCAGATGGAAACGTTTCTCTATTCACTTTTATCTCGTAATTCTGGATACAGATGTTTGGATGTGAAAAATTATACTAGAATATAAGAAAAGAAAGATAAATTACGTGATATCTTTTGCAATTTTTAACTATATTTTCACCTATCTAGGACGTTTCTGAAAGTACATACTTCTATATCTCCTTTTCGCTCTCTTACGTGTCCTTTAACTACGTAATTCCTACACTTATTTCATAAATCAGATATACATATATTGCAGATGTATCTCTTTCTCTTTTCTGTACATCATGTCTGGAGAAAAATGTTTTGACAACACGTTACAGACACGATTTACAAAAAAACAATACGATCTACGATATCAGTGAAATATGTTGTGGTGTTTAACATAACATATCAAACAATAAATAGAAAAGCTGAGAATACGAATCTTTACAGAGATGACAGTGCACTGATGCTTCAAATCTGTGTATTTACTCCCTATACCTATGTTAATTCCCTAGTCAAAATAAAAACTCTTCAAAATTAATCACAAATTCTTATACAACTATCCCTTTCTTGGAGTACCGCGCGGTCACATACCCGTCACGGCGATGTAACGGTACTTTTGGTGACGAGGATAAAAATACGCATACGTCAGAAGTTCATAAAAATATGGAAAATTGCAACGAAACTTTGTATTGGGACTATTTGCAAAACAATAAATGAATCGTGTTTTAATTTTTGCGGATAAACAGTGTTGGAGCCTATGCCCTATCCGAAAAAAAGAATTAATAATACCGTAATAGCGAAGGAAGGAGTGGACCGAAGGAAATGATTTTGTGTAGATATTATATAGACCCTATGTAAAATAAGCCCTTTCGTCTTTCTGAAGTAACCCTATCAGTTTTGCTTCAAATTTGGCAGACAAGAGCAAACTGGAAATAAATCGACATGTCTTTTTGTTTATGCGCATAAACATTCTAAGGGTTAAACGTGCCTCCTGAAATAGTATAAAATACACTATAATGTTTGTGCGTGTAGTTGATCTGCCAAATTTGAAGAAATCGGGTGAAGACACGACACTTGTGAAACACGAAAGGCAATATTTTACATATCCAACATCTACATACAACTTAATTCGCTTCGGTTTACTCCTCGCCACTCAACGCCTCGGTCCACTCAAAAGTTTTTTTCTTTGAGGAAAATACGAAACACATATTCCCTCATCTTACCTCTACAATATTTGTGCACATTTTATTCACTTCGGTCCAGTTCATTTTGCCTTTCGGGGTCAAATTCCAAAATGTTGGACGGGGACTTTTGCTATAAAAATAGTTTTTCCCCCGAAAATAAAAAACGCGTATTCGTTTATTTTTTGCCTATTGTTCATACACAAAGTTATGTTGCAATTCTACATGTCCTTTACACACATCTGACATACTGTTACTAGCACTTTTAATTTTTCGTGATCAAAGGTTTGGAGGGGTCGGTGCCTCACCCAACCGTTTTCTCCAGGAAAACATCAAACCGGTATCCTCATTTTACGTCTGCAGTATCTGTGGACAAGTTCATCTACTTGGGTGCATTTCTTCTTGCCTTTCGGGCGTCAAATTTCAAAATTTTGGGTGGGGCCTTTGAAACCTAAAACCGTTCTTATACAGAACATAAAAAACCCGTATTCGTTTATTTCTTTTCGTATTGCCCATACGCGAAGTTATGTTGCAATTCTTCATGTCCTTCACACCATCTGACAACTGTTACTAGCACTTTTGATATTTCGTGAACAAATGTTTGGAGGGATCCGTGCCCACCCAACCTTTTTTCGACGAAAATACGAAACACTTATTCCCTCATTTGATGTTATACAATATCTGTGCAGAATTTCATCCAATTCGGTTCACTTTAATTTGCCTTTAGAGCGTGAACTTTCAGAATTTTGTGTGGGAGCTTTTGACCCCTAAACCGTTTTTCTGTAGAAAATAAAAAAAAAACCGTATCCGTTTCCTTTTTGCGTATTGTCCATACACAAAGTTATGTTGCAATTCTTCATGTCCTTCACACAAATCTGACGTCTTGTTACTAGCACTTTAATATTTCGTGATCAAAGGTTTGGAGGGATCCGTGCACCACCCAACCATTTTTCTCGGAAAATGCGAAATCCGTATCCACATTTTACGTCTGCAATATCTGCGGACAATTTCACACACTTGATTTACTTCTTCCTTGCTTGTCGGACGTCAACGTTAAAATTTTGGGTGGGGATTTTTGCAACCTGAAACAGCTTTTGCGCAGAACATAAAAAATTCGTATTCGTTTATTCCTCGCCGGCAATATTTTACATATCCAACATCTACATACAACTTAATTCGCTTCGGTTTACTCCTCGCCACTCAACGCCTCGGTCCACTCAAAAGTTTTTTTCTTTGAGGAAAATACGAAACACATATTCCCTCATCTTACCTCTACAATATTTGTGCACATTTCATTCACTTCGGTCCAGTTCTTTTTGCCTTTCGGGGTCAAATTCCAAAATGTTGGACGGGGACTTTTGCAATAAAAATAGTTTTTCCCCCGAAAATAAAAAACGCGTATTCGTTTATTTTTTGCCTATTGTTCGGTATACGGACAAAATCTCGCGGCCGAAACATCGCCGCCCAAAATCTCACCGGCCAAAACCTCGCGGGACAAAATCTCGCCGGGCCAAAACCTCGCGTGGCCAAAACCTCGCCGCCCAAAACCTCGCGGGACAAAATCTCGCCGGGCCAAAACCTCGCGTGGCCAAAACCTCGCCGCCCAAAACCTCGCGGGACAAAATCTCGCCGGGCCAAAACCTCGCGTGGCC
Source organism: Thermobia domestica (assembly GCF_964235325.1). Classification (NCBI taxonomy): domain Eukaryota; kingdom Metazoa; phylum Arthropoda; class Insecta; order Zygentoma; family Lepismatidae; genus Thermobia; species Thermobia domestica. The sequence goes on along the minus strand of NC_137455.1, from coordinate 147,301,035 downwards.
AAAACCTCGCCGCCCAAAACCTCGCGTGACAAAATCTCGCCGGGCCAAAACCTCGCGTGGCCAAAACCTCGCCGCCCAAAACCTCGCGTGACAAAATCTCGCCGGGCCAAAACCTCGCCGCCCAAAATCTCGCCGTGCCAAAACCTCGCCGCGAATAAAACTTTTCTTTAAAATTTACCCAATGTGTTTCCTAATATGCAATTCCACATTACAAATAATAATAATAATAATAATAATAATAATAATAATAATAATAATAATAATAAGATACAAAACATCGTTTGCGTGGGCTTTCTCGGGTTATTCCCGTTTCCTCCCACTTTCTTTATTCGATCATTTCCTTCATCCTGGTCATCTACGTCTCCTTTAACCTATAGGACATAATCAAGGGACCTCGTAAAAACTCATATATTGTTTCATATTTTCATAAATATTATTAGATTTTTGTTAAAATTTTAAGTTTTTGGATGTTCCAAAGTTCACGAAACTAACCTCGTTAGTTGTCATTACTTTCCTTATGCAGACTTTCTTTCCCTATAACCAGTTTAAAAACATCCTGTCGCCCTACCTTCACATTGAAATCCTTTAATACAGAAATAGAATTTTCATATGGTATCGCGGGACTTGGTCAAATACCCGTGATACTTCTTCTGAAACAGCGTCTTTTATAGCGTCATCCTTATCATCTGTTGGAACGTTTACATTTTGGTCAGGCGAGATTTTGGGTATGGCGATATGTTGGGGCGCGAGGTTTTGGCCCCGCGAGATTTTGGCCCGCGACGTTTTGGGCGGCGAGGTTTTGTCCAGGCGGGGTTTTGGCAGGGCGAGATTTTGTCCCGCGAGGTTTTGGCCAGGCGAGGTTTCGGCCTGGCGAGATTTTGGGCCGCGAGGTTTTGGGAGGCGAGGTTTTGGCCAGGCGAGGTTTTGGTCCGCGAGGTTGTCGCCGCGAGGTTCTGGCCGCGAGGTTTTGTACCCAAACCCTATTGTTCATACACAAAGTTATGTTGCAATTCTTCATATTCTTTACACACATCTGACACTACTACTAGCACTTTAGGTTTTTCGTGATCAAATGTTTGGAGGGGTCCGGTCCCCACCGAACCGCTTTTCCAGAAACATGGGAAACCCGTATCCTCCTTTTACGTCGTCAATATCTGTGCACACTTGCATTCACTCCGGTTCACTTCTTGCCTTTCGGACGTCAACATTCAAAATTTCGGGTGCGGGCCTATTCCCCCTAAAACCGTTTCTCCGTAGAACAAAAATCCCGTATTCGTTTATTTTTTGCGTATTGTCCATACACAAAGTTATGTTGCAATTCTTCATGTGCTTTACACACATCTGACATAATGTTACTAGCACTTTTGATATTCCTTGATGAAAGCTTTGGACTGGTCCGAGGCCCACCCAACCCTTTTTTCCAGGAAAATACGAAACCCGTATTCCCTCATTTTATCTCTACAATATCTCCCCTGAATTTTATTCACTTCGGTCCACTTCATTTTGCCTTTCCGGCGTCAATTTTCAAAATTTTGGGTAGGAGATTTTGCCTTTAAACCGTTTTTTACGCAGAAAATAAAAAAAGTATTAGTTAATTTTTTGCGTATTGTCCATACACAAAGTATAGTTGCAATTCTCCATGTCCTTTACACACATGTGACATACTGTTACCAGCACTTTTGATTTTTCGTAAACAAAGGTTTTGAGGGATCGGTGCACCACCTAACCGTTTTTACATTAAAATACGAAACCCGCATTCCCTCATTTTATGTCTACAGTATCTGTGCACAATTTCATTCACTTCGGTTCATTTCTTTTTGCCTTTCGGTCACCAATTTTCAATATTTTGGGAGTGGGATTTTGTCCCCTAAAACAGTTTTTCCGCAGAACATAAAAAAAGCAGTATTCGTTTATTTTAGGCGTATTGTCCATACATAAAGCTATGTTGCAACTCTTCATGTCCTTTACACACATGGCATAATGTTACTAGCACTTTTGATATTCCTTGATAAAAGGTTTGGAGGGGTTCGTGCCCCACCCAACCCTTTTTTCAGGAAAATGCAAAAACCGTATCCTCATTTTATGTCTACAATATCTGTGCACAATTTCATTACTTCGGTTCACTTGCCCTTCGATCGTCAACTTTCAAAACTTTGGGTTGGGACTTTTGCCTCCTAAAACCGTGCTTCCTCAGAACATAAGAAACCCGTTTTCTTTTCTTTTTTACGTATTGTCCATACACAAAGTCATGTTGCAATCTTTATGTCCTTTACACGCATCTGATATACTGTTACTAGCACTTTTGATATTTCGTGATCAAAATTTTGGACGGGTCCTTTCCCCACCCAACCTTTTTTTTCAGGAATATATGAAACCCGTATTGCCTCATTTTACGTCGACAATATCTGTGCGCAATTTCATTGTCTTCGATTCACTTTTATTCGCCTTTCGGGCGTCAACTTTCAAAATTTTTGGTTGGGCCTTTTGGCCCTAAAACTGTTTTTCCGGAGAAAATAAAAGAAAACGCATTCGTTTATTTTTTGCGTATTGTCCATACATTAAGTTTCGTTGCAATTCTTCATGTCCTTTACACAATCTGACATACTGTTACTAGCACGTTTGATATTTCGTGATCAAATGTCTCGAGGCGTCCGTGCCCCATCCAACCGTTTTCCCCGTTAAAATTCGAAACCCGGATTCCCTAATTTTACGTCTGCAATATCTCTGCACAGTTTCATTCACTTTGGTTCAGTTGTTCTTGCCTTTCGTGTGGCAGCTTTGAAAATTTTGGGATTGGCTTTTATATTAAACCTTTACATTATGTATTGTTTCTTTTTTATGAAATTCTTCTCCCGGGATGGAAGGAGAAAAATGGTTTCCTCTTATATCTGTTTCTTGCCATTCATCTTGTTTGAACTGCTTAAGTAAGATCATTTTGTAACTTTTGATGTCATCCAACTCCGTCACAGTAATAAAGTTGTCATTTTTAACAATTTGTTTTATTCTCTTATTTGCAGTTTGCCACACTAATATATTTTTTACAAAATTGAGGTTTGGTCTAACGCCTTTCGAATTCGCAACCAACCGAAGCACCGAGATTTTTGGGTTGCCTACTATTGCAGGAAAAGGAGAATTGCAGGTGGTAATGCACTTTTGGAGTCGTGTATACAAATGTACAATTTTTGGATTCAACAGTTATCACACACTACGATAAAAATAGTAATAGATAGGCACAAACCTTTTTTCTTAATCGATACAGCGTCTCAAGAGTAAATATCATCCCGCAGCACACTATGAAAACGAAAGTGTTTTAACCTACTAATACGTCTGCCTTCAATATTGATCTTCACAGAGGAAAAACTAAGAGAAATCAAGATATGAGAAGTGTCCGAAGAATAGGTTCTATCCCCTATTTTAAGCTTATATTCAAACTGAAAGTGGTTCAAATTAACGATTACAAATTTCAACCTTTATTACCGTAGAACAAAAATGGTAATAGATAACGACAAGCGGTTCTCTTGCAATCGATTCAAGGTTTCAAGAGGACATACCATCACAATCCAAAACACTCGGCATAATCAGAGGTGGTTGAAGTTTGCTTCTTCTTCTGATTTTAATACTAATTTCCACAGAGCAAAAGCAGTATGAAATATCGAGATATGCTTTTTTGCAATCGAGTCAGCGTTCCAAGTATAGATTCCATCTCCTCGTTAAAACTATTTGAACCAAAAGTGGTTCAAATCAACCAATTTCGATTTTAATATAAAACAGAAATGATAATATATACCGACAAACAGTTTTCTGAAATCGATTCACGTTCTCAAGAGAACATATCGTCACAAGCCGCACCACTGGAAATGTTTGAAATTTACTACACTTTTGGTTTCAATACTTACATTCACACTTATGTTCATGTATTGAACAAAAATGTAACATACCGAAAAGCAGTTTTTCACATCCGATTAAAAGTTCCAGAAATAGGTATCATGTCCTCCCTTAATCCTCTATCCAAGTCGGAATTAGTTCAAATCAACCATTATAAAAGACTTGAAAACGAATCTAAAACAAACACAGTCGAGTTCTTTCTATTCCCCCCCCCAAATCAGCATAATGAATGTTATTATGATTAGCTTGCATCAAGTACTGTATACTCATACCCATCGATTTATTATTATGTTATAAACAACTTGTCTTTCGTGAGTTAAACTTTGTGCTACTGGTACAACGGTTATTTCAACATAAAGTAAGAAAAAGGATGTTGCTCTCTTTTTTAAAACTTTTGTCGCTGTTGTAGAAACAAGTTCAACTTACAACATTACACATTCACGTTCAGTAAATGTCGTAAATTTGAATTGAGTGTTGCCATCTGGTGGAGTAAACAATTAATATTCAAAAATACAAACATTGAATTCAAACGAAACCTTTTTAACGTCTATCATCATAGAGTAAAAAAAAAAAAATACGTCCACCGCACTAAAAGTTCTCGTTCTAATTTCTGAAACTAAATCATGGTAGTCTGAAATGTAATTGACCTTTTATTTGCTTACTTAAAAACTACACAATTTTCTTGCTGGTGTAAACAGGTACAAGATATTACGATGTCTAAACTAGTCAAAATTTCAAATTGAAGATGTAACTCTACAAGAAGTTCTGTTGGCTCAAGTTCTGATTAATTCATCGTTTCTTTATTTCAACCATATCACATTTTATATGTGTCACAAAAAAGTACAAAAATAGTATAGAATTCTGAGATACTTAAAATTTGAATTTGAATTTGAATCTTTTATTACAGTTCGTCAAATTTTGGTTGGGCTGCGGTTTGTTATTTACCATTTAAATAAACTCGTAGAGAATGATACAAAACTAGTTCAAATTTCTGAGCTAATTAAAAGTCAAATTTAAAGATCTTACATTTCAGATGACTATGGAATCCAAAATTTGATTCATTTCGTTAATTTCAACAACGAAAACTTTCCCTTGTCATCCAAAAATAATTTTAAAAAATGTGACCTATTTACAATATAAATTTGATTATGCTACCCACAACTGAATGAACATAGTAAGTATTTAATTGTTGAGTATCCTCCAACTCAAAACGACTTAACTAAAGTAATAATAAACTAGACGGAAGCATTGAAGGGCCCAAAGGACCAACTGTGATTTTTAAGCTGAGAAATATGTGGTTAGTACATCACAAATTCTACCTTAGTAAACAACATTTATTCTTGTTCTCAAGTGAACACTATTATTGAAGAGTTGCTCTTCCTTGTAATTATTTGGTTGTTCTTTTCATGTCATTTCAGGTGACATTCATTACAATGCCAATGGAAATAGCGTGGACAGCAACAGTTGGATGGTGGGCAGGGGACTTCCTCTGTAGGTTAATGATGTTTCTAAGAATGTTTGGTATTATTTTGTCTGGATTCATTCTCATCTGCATCAGTGTTGACAGGTAAGTTCTAACTAACATTTCTTAACTCTCATGTGAAGAAAGTAGATCCAACTGACTCAGTTTTACGTATATTTAATACATTCATTTGTTTGGAAACTTTTATAACATTTTCATGTACATATGTTTGTAAAATGAAAATTAAATTAAATACTTAGTTTATTGTACCACGATTATGTAGAGGCTAAGGAAGACGGTGATGATGATGAATGAATGAAATGGTGGAATGAATAAGAAAGTGAGAGGTTCGGAGAACTATGAGAAAATCCACGCACACAGTGTTTATCAACTACAAACCTCACTTGGCGCGAGCTGGGATCGAACCAAGAGCCCCAAGCGCCATAGGTGAACACTCTACCACTGAGCCACTGCGGTCCCTTTATGCACTTTTGCATTCTTAAAACTATTTCTAGAGCATTTTAGTTACATGCTCGGAACTTAAATAGTTTTCAATAATATTTGAATTTCCTCGCAAATAATATACCTGTCAAAATAACACATTGAATGGTTTACGTAGAAAAAAATCGATACAGCACTTTATAGCAGTTGAATAGAAAGTTTGGTCAGCTAATAGCATTGTATACTAAGAAAGCGGAGGGAAAAGGACGGATAATACGTTTTCCAAACTGACCACCAAGTAGAATAGTTATTTTTCTAAGTACGTCCATGTGTCTCTGTTGATCATAGTTTCAACATAGTCAATTTTACTCATCTATATGTGAAATACCTATGCAGAACAATAACTATATAAAAGTGTTATCTACATACACACACACATACCCTAAGAAAAACTGATGAGGTAGAGAGAAAATAAACTATACTATCATCCACCAGATGAATAATATAATCAATTATTATGTAGAAAATGTCTAAGGTTTTAATATGTTATTGAAGTTAGTGCATTTTACTAAACCTACTGTATATTATCTTGTTAAATACTTGGTAAGACGTCTAAACTTATATAATTGAAATTTTGTATTCAAATTTCTAAATTTAAAAGATTCATATAGTTGATCAAATATTTCAAATACTAAATAAATTGTATATTTAAAATTTAGAATTGGAAATTATTTTTTCTTCGCGATCGTTTGTCGTGCGTTGCTGTATCTTAGAGTACGGAAGGTATAACGTCGTTAGTTTCCCGCGAAAAGTTATAATGGCGTTTAGTGGGAGTGACCAGTTTGGTTACTCGAGGCTCATTAGACGGTTGGTGGTGATTGGATACCCTCTTACCACACCCCCAGTGACAAGCAGGTCCAAGCGCGGGAAGCCAACGACGTTATACCTTCTGGACTATAGGAAATATCACTGAATCATTCCTGTAAGGCTTACAATATATCATTAAACTTAACAAATAAAATTAAAAGATTAAAATTGATCCATGCAGACAGAAAAAGGACTGTCTGTAGTCTGACGTTGTCAACAATATTACTTTATACAAACGTTTGTTGGTAGGTATCATAAATATACTTGATGTTATTCAGAAAACCCACACTTATGAGGCTTAGTATAGTACTCAAGAAGCAATACTTTATTTTAAAAATATCGTTTTTGTAGAATCGCACAGCTTCGCTTATACCCTTGCTAGTAATAGTATACACAGTTTCCGAAAGAAGCTCTGCTATCGCTCGCTCCAAAACGCGTTTCGGGAAGTTTATGAGAATATCGCTTACAGCAAACTTTTTACTTTTAATTTTTACCATTTGGAGCTCAGATTCAGAACGTTAACATTAGAATGCAGGTTGTCCGATGCATCAAACATTGGATCATAATCCAGGAGGAATTATTTAATAGGCTTTGCACTATGCAACAGTTATGAAAAATTAGGACATGAATGTGTTAACATATTATCATATACTATATTAGACAGTTCAGCTTCAAATTAAATTTACTGCATTTTCATGGAAGAGGCAAAATAGTATCAGATTCGACATGTGCAAAATAGACTTCAGATTATAATCTTGAACGTAAAGAATAAACAGTATGTGTCAGATCAACCTTTACAGCAATAATAATTTCCTTGCAGTTTCTTAAAACTAAGTATTACTTTCTGCACATATAAGTTTATAAAGTTTATCTTTTACCGTAATTGATTTTAGCTTTAATTTTCAATACTAAGACTGACGTGATATGGACTCATAGTTGTAATTCTAACCATACATGTTGTTGGTCGCTTGGTTGGTTGGAGTTTTCGGCACCGATGCTACGTGAGAAGTGAAGCTACATTTTAAAGGTGAATTCGAACCACATAAATGTCTTCGAATTTCAAGACTTTCCCACCAGAGATCGAACTTGGTACTCCCTGCACCGGAGGCGCGTGAGCTACTCATTAGATCGGAGGGTGTTCTAATAACACATGCTTCCACCAGAAATCGAACTCTGGGCCAAGTGCACAGAAACAGCTCATGAAATCATCAGGTTACTTATCAGGCATCCGCGTGAAATGTATTATTTACGTTTCTAGCTTTTAAATCCTGTTCATTCTAGCGTTACAACTAACTTCAACTTAAATAAACGTATAATCTGATCTAAGCAAACAATTACTATTAATAATCTATATTAGAGTTTCGGCAATACATCATTAGATTCATTAGACATACATTTAGTAATAAGTAAGTATTCGCTTTGATCAAATTTGATTTCTATTTAAATTTTTTCATCCATATATTGTTACATCTTTTAAAACAATTAGATGCTTGGAATATATCTCCTTTAATGAAGTTACAAGATTCAGTGAATTATATTTCTTGTCTTTTAACCGCCGACCCATATTCGTTTTCTCCAGCAACCCAGAAGCCGATTAAATCTGAATATAACCAGTATATAACAGATGGCACTAGTGAAGACCTAAAAGAAGCAATCTAAATTAGTTCCATTTGAGTAGGAACGCTTGCCAAGTGCATGCATAATCAAGAGATCTGTTCGTAAAGAAAGTTGAGGAAGGACGAAGTCTGTGCTTGTTATAGAAGTACACAATATTAACCAAGGTCTTCTAAATGAATGGAACTTTATCTAATTAGTCTGTTACGATGACAGAACCATCTCTGGAATCATTATTCATGTTTCGTTTCTGGTTAGTTTCACATGACGAATTCTAATATCTTGAATATCGTAAAATGGTTTAGATGGAATAGAAAATTTGAAAGGAAAAGCTACATACAGATATGCCTCAATTAGAAAGGTTACTTTTTCATAAAATAGAGTAAAAATTCAAAAAAAAAAATAAAACTTGATTTAACAAATAATTCCACTGTCTCTGAATTTAAGTGTTCACTTCTCAGTTTTAAAAATAGCAGTAATACTATCTAGTAATAGAAACATATACCGTATAATTACACACTCTATTTTACTCTACTATTCCTCAAATCTACTTATGGGTTACTTTCTGCCTGAAAAGTAATCCTTCTCTTCAGCAAGGGGACAGAGTAGTTCAGTGGTACAGCTTCACATCTAGTTCTAGGGATCACTGATTCGATCCTAGGTGAGTTGAGTGTGTGGTGCACAGCATAGTGTCCATGAGTTCTCTCGTTCTCTGTCACTTCCACCAATTATTTTTATTATCATTCACTTTTAATTAATCACCTATTTCGTTATTTAAAGGGCATAAGCATGGTATTTTAAACTAGAAATTTTCTTTACCGTTTTATTTTCTATTCTTCTCATTTTTGGCATTGAAGAGCCATATCAATTTTCTTGTGAGTCAGATCACACGTAATACTGTAGATCCCCATATCATACGAACTTTTTGCTGGAAAGACATTCAGCATCAATAAACTAATCCCTTGTACTTTAAACACACAACAAGGCGATTTCCTTCTATATTCTATGAACATTTACTAATGTTGTATCGTTAGAACTAATTATCTTTATTGCTGAGGCTGCCGTAGCTCAGTGGTAGAATATTAACATTTGATGCGAAAGGTTAGCTAATTCTCAGTAAGTTTGTGGTGAACAATATAGTATTTTTGGGTTTTCACTCGGTTATCTCATTTTATCGTACATTTTCATTCTATCAATTATTTCGTTAAAAAGTTACCTACTTTAATCGTCCATCTCCCTTAACTTGAAAAACATATCGTAATACGTCAAATTAAACGATTTCGTTACACGTAACTCATTGAAACATGGCTCAGACGAAGAAAGAGCTACGTGTACTATTACATGTCTGCTATAGTTGAGGAATTGGAACTAAATTATTTGCTAATTCTATATTCACATGTAAGCACATTTTTTTGTGTAAGAATAATCTACATTTTCATCTTTACCCCGTTATATCTTCTAACTTCTACGTAAGTAACCTGAATTAAATAGTATCTTCCTTTCATGTTCAAGAGGAACAGAAGGAAATCGCTTCTCACTGAAACCACAACAGAGTGTTATTTCTTCTGATAATTCCTCAATGTTTCCATTCAATATCATTATATAATAGGTAAATTTACGAACGATTCAATTTCGCTTTCAGTTACTAGATATTCACACATATAATAAATATTTACTTGCAGCTGAAGATTCAGATATCTAAAATGCTCAAATACTTAAACAGGATGTTAGAATCTAGATCAAAGTATTCCTGGTAACCTTGTCTAGTACTAGATTTAGTGTGTTCTTAGCCATCAATTTACTGTCTGCCTTGGAAACAGCACTTTATGTTCATACCCGTAGCACGTTTAGCCCCAAGTATGCATTAGACCATAGACTACTCTGTATTAATATTGCTTTCCCTGATCACAGTTGGATATTTGTTTAGTTCAAGTTGCTCCCAAATTGTCCTCACGATGCTGATTTAGCATCGAATGCCAAAACCACTACATCAGACTTCATCTGCGCGACCGAAATATCAGCTGAGAGAAGCTTTCGTCTCGGAATATAGAGCTGGGAAAACTTTACCAACGAGATTATAGTGACTACTACAGTTGTAGCACTTCCAGCTTAATTGTTCTTTAGGGATGAGGCCGAGACCGAGACGGACTTTTATATACTGAGACGAGACCGAGACGCACATTTATATACCGAGACGAGACAGACAGACCTCTGTAAATCGAGACGAGACGAGACTTAGGTCAGTCTCGAAAGTCTCGATCTCGTCTCGAATATTGATATTGATAGCTATTAAAATTGCCTTTACTTAAAATTTGTTTCGTTGCTATGTTAGATAATGTGGGAATGGTTGACTGATGTACAGTGGCGTATTGAGGGGGATGGCCATCGGGCTGAAACCCACCCCGAAACAAAATCCAATGATGATGTATATAGCCTTCTCTTTCTCTCTTTCTCGCTATATATATATATATATATATATATATATATATATATATATATATATATATATATATATATATATATATATATATATATATATATATATATATATATGTGTGTGTGTGTGTGTGTGTGTGTAATTTATTTAGTTATACCTATACATACAAGGGTTGACTGAAAGTTTTGACCCTAGCATAGAAAATGAGAATCCAGAATACAATAATTATATGTATTAGAATAGCACAACCTTTGATATTAATATGTATAAAGCTCTTGGTTCTAAGGAATTTCTTTTGTCTTTTAATCCTCTGACGTGAGTGAGATGGCAGAAGTTGGGAAAATGGAAACAATCGAATATAGGTCAGTCATCAAGTATCTGGAATTAAAAGGAATGTTGGCATCAGAGATCCACCATTATACGGCCAATACTGTAGGTTAATCTGCTCCTTCATATGCCAGCATCAAAGGATAGGTGCAGGAATTCAAGCGTGGTAGGCAAAATGTTGAATATGAGCCGAGATCTGGGAGATCATCAAGTGCTACCACCATGGAAAACATTGGCCTGGTACCTGATATGATCATGAAAGATCACCGATTGTCAACTCGACAGATAGCAGACAAGCTGGGCATATCACAGGAGCGAGCAGATCGTATTCTGAAGAATGAGCGTCGTTTATCAAAAGTTTCTCCTCGATGGGTCCACGTCTTCTGACACCCGAAAAAAAACGCATTCGGCCTCCTATCCGTGGAAAATTTGAAACGGTTAGAATGTGATTTGGACGATTTTCTCCGTCGATTCATCACTATGGACGAGTGTTGAAACACCATTACTAGCCAGTAACAAAACAACAATCCAAACAATGGAAGCACATCTCCATCCCTGCCCCAAAGAAGGCACAGATGATCCTCTCCACCGGCAAAGTGATGGCCTATGTGTTTTGAGATTTCCAAGGTGTGATATTCATTGATTAAATGCAAAGGGATCATACCATCATAGGACAATATAATAGTGACCTTTGGAAAAAACTTTGAATGCAAATTCAAGAAAAAAGGCCATAAATGGTGTCCAAAGGTGTTCTCTACATCATGACAATGCTCCCGGCCACACATCAGTAGTTACCATGGCTACTATTCACGAGTGCGGCTTTGAACTCTTTCCCCATGACCCCTATTCTCCAGATTTGGTCCCCTTAAACTTCCCTAACCAAAAAAGGCTCTATCAAGACGACGTTTTGCAAGCGATAATGACGTCATGACAGCTGTGGAGGAGTTTTTTGTGGTCACAACCTAAGGAATCTTTTTCTACTGAGATAAGAGCACTGCAGCACCGTTGGAGCAAGTGTTTTGTTGTCCAAGGGGATTATGTTGAACAATAAAGGTATTTTAAATCGATATTTCTTATAGTTTTCTCAAGGCTCAAAACTTTTCAGTCACCGCTTATATATAAATATTGAAGTCAATTTTATCCAGTATACCTGAGCGTCAAGAGGGAGCTATAGCCCATGTATATATATATATATATATATATCGCGGATCTCGTGGGTGTATATATAAAATATATCTATCTATCTATCTATCTATCTATCTATCTATCTATCTATCTATCTATATATATATATATATATATATATATATATATATATATATATATATATATATATATGTAATGCTGAAATTTTGTACCAAGTTGTGTGAAATATTCATGGAGAAATTCTTCTAGATACTCTGCAATACCACTAGATAGTTAAACAGTGTAGCTAATATAAAATTCTATGCTCTCAAATCGCACTACCTAAGGAATGACATGTTTCTAATTTGGATATCAAATATAATCACAATACCACATACATTATTCAGTGTAACAAAGAACAATATAGTATCACAAACATCAACATTTTGGAGATCTCTCATAACTCAAATGGCTTGAACAGTGCAATGCGCATCAATTGTATCTTAGCGTCAAATATTATGATCATGGTATAATGTATTTCGAATGAATGAAGGAACAAAGTTATAAGAAATGGAAAATTTAACTTTCTCTACAGACTTTACTTCGAAAATGTGCTGACATATCATGTCTCATCATGTAGATGCTTCCAAAAGACTTAAATGATCATAATGCCATTTACAGTTGTTATTTCAAATTGTTTCAAAGATACCAAACACGTGGGTAGTGATTGTTATACTGCTTAAAATGACGTATTTGTGTTAAATTTGTATAATGATTGTTGCTTTCCTTTGCTTCTATTAACATTACAATAATAGTTTTTGGTGGTTTTAATTACAAGTCGCAGTTACATTATTTTTAGCAGTGTTGCCCACTAAAATAAATAAATAAATATTATTCTAAATATTTGGTCTAGGAATTAATTCGTGCGGTTGGTACGCACACATTGAAGCTGTAGTACAAACACAAAATACATAAATACCTTAAGAAAAATATTGTCCATCGCTAGCCACCACTTTCGCCCATCTGTCAGGCAATGTACGGATTCCGTGGCGAAAGAAGTCCTCATCCTTGGAAGCGATCCAGTCAGAGACCCATGTTTCGATATCTTCTGAAGAAGTAAACCGCTGTCCAATCAAATCGTTGTTCATGCAATCGAACAAGTAGTAGTCCGAAGGAGCAACGTCTGGTGAATACGGCGGGTGGGGTAAAACTTCCCATCCGACATTTTCTAAATAGGTTTTGACCGGTTTTGCGACATGTGGGCGAGCGTTATCATGTTGAACAATAAGTTTATCATGTCTGTTCTCCCATTCTGGTCATGTTCTGGCCAGAGCTTGCTTCAAACGCATTAATTGTCGTCGATAACGTTCTCCATTCATAGTTTCACCCGGTTGCAGCAGCTCATAGTACACCACACCTTTCATATCCCACCATATGCACAGCATAACCTTTGCACAGTGAATATCTCGTTTTGGTTGTGATGGACCTGGTTCACCTGGTTTCACCCAGGCCTTTTTTCGTTTAGGGTTCTCGTAATGGATCCACTTCTCATCACCCGTAATAATTCGATGCAGAAACCCCTTTCTGCTCTGTCGTTGAAGCAGCAATTCGCAAATGGTTTTTCGTCTTTCAACGTCTCTGTCTTTCAATTCATGTGGAACCCAATGTGACATCTTTTGAATCATTCCCATGGCTTTCAAGCGTTTGGAGACTGTTGTTTGATCAACGCCTAATGCTGCTGCAAGTTGTTCCTGCGTTTGACACGAATCCTGCTCGAGCAATGCTGTCAATTCTTCGTCTTGAATTTTTTTTGGCTGTCCAGCTCGCTCTTGGTCTGCCAAGCCGAAATCACCACTTCTAAACCGTGCAAACCACTTCTGACACGTTCGCTCAGCTAGAGCATGGTCACCATACACTTCCACCAAAATACGATGACTTTCAGTCGCACTTTTCTGCATGTTAAAGTAATGCAGCAGGACACCCCGCAAAAACACTTTATCAGGCACAAATTGCGCCATGTTCACTTAACTACAAACTGGTGTTGTTGACGCTTTAATCCACTGCCCTATACTACGAACGATACGCGATGACAGGGGTTTGCAACACATGTGTGGATACACGGAACTGTGGGACGCTCCGTTCTTTGCGCCATCTCTTGTCCACCCGCACGAATTAATTCCTAGACCAAATATAGTGCAAATAAAGTAGCTAAATTGCAAAATATCATAAAATTACTCGTAGTTTGTTTTATTGTGTAAGAATGTTTTCAAAAGATGGCGTTTTTCATAGTATTTGAGCTACTTACAATATTAATATCAAAGGTTTCGTTCCAGAAATACATGTAAATGCAAATTGTAACTCAAATTCAATGTAACTGATAAATTTTCGGTTGGGGGTTATCTCGTCCAGAGATATTTCGTCTAGAGACATTTAGTAGAAACACATTTGGTCCAGGGTCATTTGGTTCAAAGGACAATTCGTCCAAAGAACATTTCGTCCAAAAGACAATTGGTCCAAAGGACATTTAGTCCAAAAGACAATTGGTCCAAAGAACATTTCGCCCAAAAGACATTTGGTCCAAAGAACATTTCGTCCAAAAGACAATTCGTCCAAACGACAATTGGTCCAAAGGATATTTCGTCCAAAACAGAATTGGTCCAAATGAAATTTCGTCCAAAAGACAATTGGGTTGGGGAGAAGGAAAAAGGGCCCGCGAGATTTTCACTGATTCTTGTATTACTAGACGAGAGAAATCGATTAGTGAAGGGATTTTCAAAATCGGCGCTGGCAAACATGGGGAAAATCGCATTTTCATGTACCGGTTCAAAAAGGAAAAGAAAACCGGGCCCGCGAGTTTTTCACTGATTCTTGTAGTACTCGGCGAGAGAAATCGATTAGTAAAGGAATTTTCAAACCCGGCGCAGGCAAACATCGAAAAAATCGCATTTTTATGTACGGGTTCAAAATGGGGAAGGAAATCGCATTTTCATTGTCCGGTTCAAAACGGGGAAGGGGAAACTCGCGGGCCCTTAAAATCTCGCAGGCCCATTTTACTTCCCCCAATCGACAATGGTCGAAAGATATTTCATCGAAAAGAAAATTGGTCCAAAAATATTTCGTCCAATGAAATTGGGTCCAAAAGACAATTGGTCCAAATGACATTTAGTCCAAAGGACAATTGTTCCAAAGGACATTTCGTCCAAAAGACAATTGTTGTCAAGAACATTTCGTCCAAAGGACATTTCGTCCAAAAGACAATTGTTCTCAAGAACATTTCGTCCAAAGGACATTTCGTCCAAAAGACAATTGGTAATAGGTCCAAAGGACATTTCGTCCAAAGACATTTGGTCCAAAAGACAATTGGTAATAGGTCCAAAGGACATTTTGTCCAAAAGACTTTTCGTCCAAAACACAATTGGTCCAAGGGACATTTCGTGGAGGGGTGTTTAATTCAAAGCACATTTCGTCGAAAGGAGATTTGGTCCGGTAACGCTTCGGGGTCCGGGGTTTGTTTTGTAAAAAGTGATGAATATAACATTACGACTACGTTACCACCCTTTTCGTTCAGAGATATTTCGTCTAAAAGATATTTCGTCCAGAGACATTTAGTCCAAACACATTTGGTCCAGGGACATTTCTTCCAAAGGACAATTCGTGTAAAGAATATTTCGTCCAAAAGACAATTGGTCCAAAAAATTCGTCCAAAAGACAATTGGCCCAAAGGACATTTCGTCTAAAAGACATTTGGTACGAAGGACATTTCGTCCAAAACACAATTGGTCCAAAGACATTTGGTCCAAAAGACAATTGTTCCAAAGGACATTTCGTCCAAAAGACATTTCGTACAAAGAACATTTCATCTAAAGACATTTCGTTCAAAGGACAATTGGTCCAAAGACATTTGGTCCAAATGAAAATTCTTCCAAAAGAATGGTCCAAAGAACATTTCGTCCAAAAGACAATTGGTTCAAAGGACATTTCGTCCAAAGATATTTGGTCCAAAAATCCAATGTTCCAAAGGACATTTAATAAAAAGGACAATTGGTCCAAATTACATTTCGTCCAAAACACAAATCCTCCAAGGGACATTTTGTCCAGAGGGTGTTTTTCAAACCACATTTCATGGAAAGGACATTTGGTCCGGTAACGCCTGGGGATCCTGTTTTTTTTTCTATTAGAAGTGGGAAAAGTGATGCCTATAACATTGTGACTCGCATACTACTCTTTTCTTCCAAACATATTTCATCCAAAGAACATTTCGTCCAGACATTTAGTCCAAACACATTTGGTTCAGGGGCATTTGGTCCAAAGAACAATTCGTCCAAAGAACATTTCCTCCAAAAGACAATTGGTCCAAAGGACATTTCGTCCGTAAGACAACTGGTCCAAAGGACATTTCGTCCAAAATACATTCGGTACAAAGGACATTTCGTCCAAAAGACAATTGGTCCAAAGACATTTCGTCCAAAAGACAATTGGTCCAAAGGATATTTTGTCCAAAAGACATTTGATACAAAGAACATTTTGTTCAAAGACTTTTCGTCCAAAGGACAATTGGTCCAAAGGAAATTTCGTCCAAAGACATTTGGTCCAAATAACAATTCGTCCAAAAAATTGGTCCAAAGAACATTTCGTCCAGAGACATTTATTCCAAACACATTTGGTCCAGGGACATTTTTTCCAAAGGACAATTCGTCCAAAGAACATTTTCTCCAAAAGAAAATTGGTCCAAAGGACATTTCGTCCGTAAGACAATTGGTCCAAAGGACATTTCGTCCAAAAGACATTCGGTACAAAGGGCATTTCGTCCAAAAGACATTCGGTACAAAGGACATTTCGTCCAAAAGACAATTGGTCCAAAGGATATTTCGTCCAAAAGACATTTGATACAAAGAACATTTCGTTCAAAGGACAATTGGTCCAAAGACATTTGGTCCAAATGGCAATTATTCCAAAAAAAAAAAACAATTGGTGCAAAGAACATTTCATCCAAAAGACAATTGGTCCAAAAACATTTCGTCCAAAGATATTTGGTCTAAAAAACCAATGTTCCAAAAGATATTTAATAAAAAGGACAATTAACCCAAAACACCCGAGTTTTGTACGTGTCAGTGATTTAAATTTACAGTTTAAATTTACTTCTCACCCCTCCCAAAAAACTTTTTCTGTTAGGGTCGATACGCCTGTAAATAGAAATATACCTTTGTTTATGCACGTAGGAACTGTGATTTTTTTCTACTAACATGGCGAGAGGTTTTTGTGTAGTTAATGTAATGTTCGTTATGTCAGTGTAAATATACCTAAGGGGCTCTCATCTACTCCCACTGTTGCCACACTTGGTACAATTCTACCAAATTCAGCCCTTTTTGTCATTCGTCGGCCCGTTGGTACCACGCTGGCATTTTCAGCCCCTTTTGTGAAAAATTTGGTACAATTCTACCCAATTCAGCACCATTTAACAAATACTTGTCACATATGCAAAAGTGTCAGTAAGACTTTCTTTTGATGTCTTTCAGGGAAGCTTCTAGGACCCTGGACCGGTTTTACATCTTTTTACAAATGTCAGTTTACTTACCTTATATTCTTCTTACAGTTTATTATCCTCCTTCGGTAACGAAATAAGCGAGAATAAGGTGTAATAATTTATATTTTAATATTTTATTACAACGTACTATTTACACACGAACTCGGAGATGATTGATTTGTTCCTCGTTATATATATATATATATATTCATATATGGTTATAATACCGTTTTGGTTTATTGGTCACTTTGAAATAGCGTTTGGTTTCCTTACAATACGTACCAAAGATAACTGTTTTCCATTTTAATTTGCGGCCTCTGTTATACTTCCTATGCGCAACAGAAGTTTCATCTACGCCGGGTTCCTCCTACTTGGATGTTTTTTAAAAAGAGTACTTTCTTGATTTGCACTTTTAGAAGAGGGGTGGGAGTGTTCTAAAACTTCACCTCTTTTAGTTTCGTGTTATTATAGAGACATGTATTACACTGGTATAAAATGATAAATTCAGCCCTTTTTGTTTCAATTTGGTACTATTTTTCAGCCCACTCCAGAGATAGGACTGTGGCAACACTGTCTACTCCCGAACTGAACATCGTCTTAGCAGAAATGGGTTGATAAAATAGTCAGGGATCCTCTTCCTTACAGGAAAAGGGTCCCCCCTTTCCATTGATAGCAGCAGAGTTATTCAGATAGTTAAATAATGAACCATGAGTTAATTGTTAGAAGGGTCACTTGGGCCCCGATTAATTTCAATCCCTCCTCTTTGATCTGCAGAGCCGGTTTAATATAAGATCTGGATGTTGTTTATTTTATGTATCGTTTAATTGGGTAGTAGTGTTGATTACCATGTAAAATAACATGTATTAATATGTCTCTCTTAGTTTATGTGAAATGTAGCGTATATGTGTCAGTAATATAGTATTTGACGATAGTAGTAGTAGTGAGTGATTGAAATGTATGATTTAGTTAAGTAAGGACAGTTTATTCATTATTATTAAATTTTTCATCTCCGGTTAGTCATAATAGATGACATAAGTCGTAATGAAAAGTAATAGTTATTCCATATTACGATATACAGAGTGCAAGAAGTATTTCATAGTGTCCGGTTTGTTTATAAACTACTAGCTCCGCAGTGTCCGATTTCAGTATCATCCGCTGATCTCATTCCGGTTACTCCAATCTTAGTGATTTAGGTTTGACGAAATTGACCTTTCTTCTACGATTAACAATAAATAAATATTATTTCTGGACTATCTAAACGAACAGTTGGGTAAATTGTTTCCGAGTTGAGCTTTCCTCAAAATTACAACGCTCTGTGTGAACCAGTAATTGAAATATTAACAAAAATAAACTTTGCGTTCGTCATTAAACAGAAGCTAGAATATATGATGTTATTTTTTCCGTTCTTAGATTACGAAGCAAAAAATTTTCTTCTTTCTTTTATTCGTGCTGTAGTATAAAACTCATTGTTGTCATCGGAATAGAAACGTATTTAATTAATATTAGGGTTGATAATATTGTTGTTCTTTGAACTTATGTGCATTTCTAAACTGTGAAGTGGTATATAGTTTGGATTTGATTGCAAAGGATCTGGGTTCGTGAGATATTTTCGTGTATTGGTCCGTGCGTGATTAATCTTGTACTGACATATATGTCGTAATCAGTGGCGTATTTACGATTTTGTTTCGGGAGGGGCTTTGCTAACTTTCGGAGGGGGGGGGGGCTTTGCCTGGAAATGTGAAAATTCTGCAAGATATTTCATTTACTTTATATACTAAGTGATTTCGGGGGGGCTTAAGCCCGGAAGCCGCCCCCCTAAATACGCCACTGGTCGTAATTATATAATAAGACTGCTTTGAGCAGTCTCTAGTATATTTAAAGTATAATATAAAGGGTGTTCATCAGTGAATATACGTTATAGAGTGTAATGAAGATAAATAAGATAACTAACTAACTAACTAACTAACTATATATATATATATATAAATTGAATGTGAAAGAATAATAGGACACCCCTGAATATATGTCTTTAATGTATTTATGTAACGTAAGGTAAAGCGATAAGTATTTACGTATAAAGGAAAGATATTTCAGACACTGACCTCTACACTAAAACCTCTCACGCGTATGTATGTGTGATTTAGGGAATGGACTATGTAAGGACTTCGCAGTTTGGCGATCGGAAGTAATAGTACCTAGTCGTTGAGAATCGAGTCTAGCGGGGTAAATAACATCATATAATAAATCATTCAAAATATTTTACAATTAATCACGAAAGTACGATAGTTGCTTAAAAAATGTGGTGCCGTAGAACTATATGCAGTCGTCTTGAGGTTAAATTGCAACGTTGAAATGTTTTTTTTTTTTTTTTTCAAGTAACCTATTCCATCCAAATTACCTTGTTTGTAGGGGTGACAAAATGGATAGAGTTAAACATTTTCGTGAATTAATTACAGTGAACTCTGGTATTTTCGTACCCAGGTGCCAATCCTCTCTCCCCTGCAGATATGTTTTCGTTTTTTCCTAGTTTTAACTTAGATAGCTATTGAAATCATTCGACACCTCAAGATATGACGTTGTTGCGAAGAGGGAGCCACTGGTGAGATTTGGGAAATAAATCACCAGCACAAAATTCTATTTTTTTTTTTTTTTTTTATTATTTTGGCAAATCCTCAGTTAGGATTTTTCTGTCCTATTGACCTCACTCTAGTTTTCCATACTGTTCTCCAAATTCTTAATTTCTGAGGGGTCGGATATTTTTTTTTATTTTAGAAATCCTAAATTAAAAACCACATCAACCTTCCGGCTGGACCGCCCGTAATCTGAGTGAATTGGTACCGGATACAGTTAATAGTCAATCATCCCACAGGGCTTGTTCCTTGTGAGATGGTTGCCTAGAAGGCACGGACTCGTACTTAGGCACTCAGAGACCCCCCTTGGTTCGCGCATTTGAGTATGCCACTTTTTCGGCGTATATAAGTATATTTGGCTATGGATTGTTCTGTGTTTAAATTCGACCACTTATCTTTGTAGTTTTAGTGTTCTAGCTTATTCCTTTGGCGCCACTTTTTCTCACTCTCTTCCTTCACCTATCTCTCTCTTCTCTTCTTCAAGATTTTTTCTTAAATTTTAACCTTCCCCCCAAGTATTGAACATTACAAGTATATGATCATTCAGTTTATAGCTCTAGAACCTAATTTATTATCTGAGACGTCGTGACACATGATTCGTGGAGATATTTGTCGACATGAAGTATCTAGGGACTGGTTTTAATTTTTTCTCCATAGTAATTTGACTCACCGCGGGGTGAATGATGGTCTTGTAAACCATAATGTTATTCTCATTCTTTCGTAATTATTCGTTTGAAGTTCTATGTTAAACCACCAGTTATTTCTACTTTCCTGTTTTAAGGTTTAAAAAATGTTAAGGCTGTACTAATTTTGGCCCAATAGTGAAATTAACACTAGGTTTAAAACTATGTGTATGTGCCTGCCTTACATATCAAGAGTCTACTATTTAAACAGAATATATATGACTCAGTAGCTTCATATTTCTAAAGAAAATTTGAAATAAAGATTTATTCCGCAATTTTCATTTCTATAGAACAAATATATGCTGAGATATTCAGAAAAATGTAAACACCTGAAAAGAAAATGGCCACCTTTCTTTGTTTTCATTAATAGTTACAAAAATACAGTTTTAGCTTCGTTGGTTAAGGAAGTCACCTCCTCCCGAAATAATAAACAAACCATTGAAGAGCAAACTCCCACTTCATTTGAGGACAACATTGCCTCCGCATGGTCATGTGAATCATCTATTTGGTTTGAGACTTTGCAATGGATTTCTTAAATGTACTGTACTGTACCGAGAAAATTAATATGAAAGCAAAGTATATACTGTATTTGCATGAGGAGTAACACTGAAATAAAAATACAAGAAAAGTGAACAAGTCTGGTTTGTCATGTAACTCACTAATTATCTAGGAACGCCTGCCGAAGTTATACTCTTTAAATAGTCTACGAATAGAAACCGTACTTTTGGTTAACCTGAAAAGATACCTATATTCTACACGAAATGTTCCAATTTTCATCTTACATTTGTCAATCACTTATCAGAATGTTGCAGCCAAGAACGTGACTGTTTAAAAGTATTATTAACTGTTAAAAGAATATATTTCACATATCTGTATTTTTCTATTCTCAGTATTTCTTTACAGAAACTTGACACACATTATTTTTCACTTTTCTAACACAAGAGTTTTAATACCTAATATTTAACTGGACAAAACGTGCTTTGAACTAAACATCCCTGGATAAAATGTCCCTTTGGCCAATTGTCGTTTGGACGAAATGTCCTTTGCACCAAATGTCTTTGGACGAAATATCCTTTGCACCAAATGTCTTTGGACGAAATGTCCTTTGGACCAATTGTCTTTTGGACAAAATGTCCTTTGGACCAAATGCCAAATGAACAAAATGTCCTTTGGACGAAAAAGGTGGTCATCATTCTCAGTATTTCTTCAAAGAAACGTGACACACATTATTTTTCACTTTTCTAACACAAGGGTTAGAGTACCTAATGTTTAACTTACTCAAATTTAAACACCATTAATTTTAGTTACCAGTACTTATTTTAAAACTATTTTATTCACAACATTAAAATTTTAGATGTCATGTTAGCAGTCCTTGCAGCAACGTTCTTCACATTCCAATTTTTCCCTCATTACTGTTGTTCGGCCATTTTGTTTTCAGGCGTTTACGTTTTTCTGAATATCCCAGCATATACATGTTCTATAGAAATGAAAATTGTGGAATAAATCTCTATTTCAAATTTCCTTTAGAAATAAGAAACTACTGAGTCATAATGTTATAGGCATCACTTTTACTCTTCTAATAGAAACAAACCTTAGACCCCCAAGCGTTACCGGATCAAATATCCTTTGGACGAAACGTACTTTGAACTAAACATCCCTGGATGAAATGTCACTTGGGCCAATTGTCTTTTGGACAAAATGTCCTTTGGACCAATTGTATTTTGGACAAAATGTTCTTTGGACCAATTGTCTCTTGGACGAAATGTTCTTTGAACCAAATGTCTTTGGACAAAATGTCCTATAGACCAATTATCTTTTGGACGAAATGTCCTTTGGACCAATTTCTTTTGGACGAAATGTCTTTGGACCAATTGTCTTTTGGACGAAATGTCCTTTGAACCAAATCTCTTTGAACGAAATGTCCTTTGGACCAATTGTCTTTTGGACGAAATGTCATTTGGATCAAATGTCTTTTGGACGAAATGTCCTTTGGACGAAATGTGCTTTGGACCAATTGTCTTTTGGGCGAAACGTCCTTTGCACGAATTGACCTATGCACCAAATTTCCCTGGACCAAACGTCTCTGGACTAAATGTTTCTGGACGAAATGTCCTTTGGAAGAAATATCTTTGGACGAAAAGAGTGGTAACCAAGTCATAATGTTATAGGCATCACTTTTTACATTTCTCATAGAAACAGACCCCGGACCTCCACGCGTTATCGGACCAAATGTCCTTTGGACGAAACGTGCTTTGAACTAAATATCCCTGGACGAAATGTCCATTGGGCCAATTGTCTTTTGGACGAAATGTCCTTTGGACCAATTGTCCTTTGGACAAAATGTCCTTTGGACCAATTGTGTTTTGGACCAAATGTCTTTGAACGAAATGTCCTTTGGAACAATTGTCTTTTGGACGAAATGTCTTTGGAGGAAATGTTCTTTGGACCAATTGTCTTTTGGAAGAAATGTCGTTTGGACCAAATGTCTTTGGACGAAATGTCCTTTAGAACAATTGTCTTTTGGAATAAATGTCTTTGGGTGAAATGTCCTTTGGACTAATTGTCCTTTGGACGAAATGTCCTTTGGACGAATTGTCCTTTGGACCAAATTTCCCTGGACCAAATGTCTTTGGACTATATGTCTCTGGACGAAATGTCCTTTGGACGAAATATCTTTGGACGAAAGGATTTGTCACAAATTTTCAGTAACAGTAGTTGTTCTCCCTATGCCTTAGGCCTGGTGTACACTTTAGATTAAAACCGTCTTTAATTAAAAGTTCTGATTACAGCCTAATTAAATTTTACTTGCTTCAGTTTGACCACCGACAACCTCAAATTTGATCCATACCATATAGCTGTATGTAATTATTTAAGTACTTACAGTTAGTAATACACATTGGGTTGATTTTTGGTTTGTTTTGTTTTAGTTTAACTTCCCACAGATATGCTAGGGTGGCTAAGGGAAGTGTGGAGCTACTGATTATAGTGGAATCCGAACCACTTCGGTCCTTCAACTTTACCCCAACTGGGAATATAACTCGGGACCACGCGAACAGAAGTCAAACGTGCTAGCCGCTAGACCAAATGGGGGTCCTGACATTGTGTTAATTTAAATCATTGAGTCAGAGTTGTCAGACCCGAAAATCAAAACGTAGCGTGTCTGTGCTCCAAAAATAGCGGATTTGAAGTATTTGTAATCCAAATATATAGAAATGAATTATTTGGCAACTAATGAATTTTACTGATGAAATAATTTTAACGTTGGCTGGAAAATGTGCTGAAACTTACAAAACTAATTCTCACCTGTGGGCTTTCAGTCTTGAAGCTGC
Source organism: Thermobia domestica (assembly GCF_964235325.1). Classification (NCBI taxonomy): domain Eukaryota; kingdom Metazoa; phylum Arthropoda; class Insecta; order Zygentoma; family Lepismatidae; genus Thermobia; species Thermobia domestica. The sequence continues at coordinate 147,276,711 of NC_137455.1, read as the reverse complement.
TGTATTTGCCAATTTTTTCTTGCATATTTTACAAAATGAATAATATTTTTCATTTTCCTTCATCAAGATGAAACTAAGTATTCGAAAGTTACTATTCGCTGGTCTAGGCATTTTATTTTGTAGGCAATTTCGCAAGGTAACGACAAAAGAAAGCTCCTTTATTGTCCACGACGCCATATTAAATTACGTGTTGTTGACATATTCTACATAGCCTACGTTGTTTACATTGTCTACGCATAGTTGACACGTAAACGTAAACTATCGTTTTTTACGCGTAGACGCACATCTCTGGTTCTAACCACTTATGACGGGCTTTGTCAGAGTTTGAAACGTCAGCTGAGAGAACCCTTTTATCTTAGAGAATGCAGCTGCAGATGGGAGAACTTCATCAAGCGATTAAACGGGCTGAAACAGTGTTGCAATTTCCAATGTCATAAAACAGGAGCTTATAGTGGTATGCCACCCGTAATGCTAACTCATTCAGTGAAACATTGTGATCCCTTGACCCCGGATCACTGACTTAAGGATACACAAGACCACCCCATTATATTTTGGCAATAGATGCTTTGAACAAACTCCAAATTTGGGGGGATACATAGGACTAATTCCTTGAATTCTGAATATTGACTAATTTAAAAATGTGATATGGTAGTATAACACCGAAGTATGTTTCTCTACCTCTCCAAGTTTGAATTGTCCAACCCATTCCTTTTATAGGAAAGAAAGTGCTAAAAGTGTAAATTTCGGAAGTTTTTTTTTTTTACCTATATTATCCCCTTTTATGAGGCCTTATTACTTTATATGGTTACGTGGGTGAGTATAGGGATTTGTTCTCTTCCATAAGACATGGGTATGTTGATACTCCTCTCTTAAATTTTGAGAGTGGAAAATAGGGCCACTCACTAAATTTTGGAATCGTCAAAAAACAAAAGTTGGTAACTGTTCTCTAGGACTCGAATATATAACTCTATAAAGGTAGATGGTCCTGCTTATCTTCTTTGTGAATAATTAACCTAATTAAGTCATAGGTCATTAACCTAATTTAGTCATTTTTTGATAAGCCTTTAAAACGATACATGATTATATTGCTAAGTACAACTCCTTATACATATAACTCCTTAAATTTGGAAATTGTCGAAAAAAATATGGTAAACGTTTTCTAGGACCAAACATATACTACTGTAAATTTGGGTGGTCCATGTTTCCCTTTCTATTGGTATACAATTACCAAAAATTCAAAATATGGGTGATTTTGACTTTTGATGAGTTTTTTTTTGGGGGGGGCATATTAAACGGTTGTATAGTTGAGTATAGGAGTCCATACTCTTTTAAGAGACTTAGGTGTATTCATGTTCTCCTCTCTAAATTTGGGAATTGTCAAGGAACAAGATTTGGTAAACACTCTCTAGGACTTAGATATATATAACATTGTAAATATGGGTGGTCCTGCTTATCCTCTTCTATGTGTAAAAATAATGCCAAAATATTCATATTACCTTGTGATCGGTTATTGATCTAATTTGTCTTCCTAAATAAGGCTTTACTACAACACATGGTTATATGGTTGATTAGCGGATCAAATGTATTTTCATATGACACAAGCACTCTCCCTTTAAATTTTGGAAGGAGTACACCAAAATTTGGTAAATATTCCCTAGATCTCAAACGTATTTATTTGTAAATTAGGTTATAGCTGTATCCTCTCTTGAGGGTAAAAAGTTGTCAAAATTTCATAATTTGGAGGATTTTGACCTATCATATCCGTTTTGATGAGGTTTTAGTGTGGGGCAAAAAATATCAAGTTCTGTATGTATACATGGTGTTTCAAAACAACACCAAAAATGTAATAGGAGGTGATTCCTGACACCAAGATAAGACAAAATCTAGACCAACCTGAGTAAACAAATGATTACTTTTGGAGTTATAGGCTGCGAAAACATGAAAAAGTGAAATTTAAGGCTCATAGCTCAAAAAACTATGGGACCTACTGTAGTCGGATCAAGAATTCACTGAAGAACTAGTACGTACCCTATCCAAATATCCAATTTTCAGAGTCCTGTGGTATTTCTGCAACTTTTATCTTAGAGGTAGTTGGTGAGTACTTCAAATTATGTGTCTATATCCAAAGTCTCTCGATAAAAATTGTTGCATGAATACCTTAGGATTCTGAAACGTATTTGCGGATAGTGCACATATTAGTTTCTAAGTAAAGTCTTGACGCGACTACGGTAGTTCCCATAGTTTTGGACCTATGTACTTTTAAAATTCATTTTTTTCACATTTTCGGCAGCCTATACTCCGAAAGGAAGCATTTGTGCACCCATGTCTATACTTTTTGTCTTATCTTGGTGTCAGGAATCAACTACCAAATGTTGTCGAGGTTGTTTTGAAACACTCTATATAACACTTTATATTCTACTGGTAATTTTAAATTTTGATTGCGGGGCCGCGGTGGCGCAGTAGTAGAGCCTTCACCTCTGATGCTTGAGGTCCCTGGTTCGATCCCAGCACGCACCAAGTGAACTTTATGGTGGACAAACACCACTTGCGTGAGTTTCCTCGGGAGTTCTCCCATTTCCTCGCACTTTCTTCATTCCACCATTTTATTCATTTCTCATCATCACCATCTCCTTTAGCCTAATCGGCTTAATCGTTCGACGTAAAACTCAAAGATTTCATTTTTTTTTCAAATTTTGATTGGAAAGTTGCTTTAGCATGAAGCGTAAGTTTTAGATGTTTTTAATATTCATTGAGATAGATTGTAACGTATGACAATATCCATGAATAAAGATCCCATCGCTTTCATTCTACATGAGTATCTTTAGATATTCTTTTTAAATTTCGAGAGGCGTACACTTGCCCACTCTTAAATTTAAAAGTTGCCAAAAGTAAGAATTCCTAATTATTCTTATATATATATATTGTAAATTTAAGTGGTTCACATTGATCACCTCCATAGGTAAAACATTACAAAATTTACAATTTGGCTGATTTTGGCTGATCTGACGACAAGATACTTAATTATATCATATGATCATATAAATGTGTAGAAGATATAGTGTAAGGTCGTTGGTGGAAAGACATTTCTGTTGAAACCTGATTGGTTGATCCCTATCTCTAATTTCAAAATTTGGGTCTAAAATCTGATATGAAATTATTGTAACATACTGATATACAACAATAATTGCGCACTTTAAATCTTAGGATTGTAATTACAACTCATTGTCTAATGTAAGTGGTAGAAATGTTGTTCTTAGTGCAGTCTGATTGGTTGATCACTTTTAAATAGAGATGCAAAAAAGCCGGCTTTTTTGAAGCGATGTTTTTTTTCACATAAAAAGCCGGCTTTTTGGGGAAAAAAACGAGAATTTTGGAAATTTTGGCTTTTTTCAACTTCATGATTTTTCTATCTAAATAGCTTTCTTATAGTATATTCTATAGTTAGAGAAGAATTACATGACCTGAATGTGATAATTCGCTCTGAAATTCACCATCAAGATGGATGGAGCACATGTTTTACGAATTAAAGCTAACATGAAGAATGTAGTATTTAAGGGTAATTTTAGAGGCTTTTTAACTTTATTTTAACTTTTGAGTTATCGACATCTTTTTTCTTCTCTAGTTTGTCATCCGTGTTTCATTTCTAAGAGCTTTTAGTACTCTAGCTTCTAGCGCAAAAGTTAAACTTGCCCGTTTTTCTATTTATCCGTCAAAGCGTACGTTTTTCAATATATCCGTCAAACCGTACTTCCACATTTCTGTTATACTGTAGCTGTGAAGTGATTTAGCAATAATTTTCCGGACACAACCTTGAATACCAATTTATACAAATAATCAGTAGCGGATGTAGAAAAGTACTTTAGGAGGGTTTTTTCTGATTGTTTCGTTTCCTAAAAAGTCCTAATTTTATTTGGGAAGTGCTTGAAGTTTATGAGTACAGGCATAACTAATATTTCGTTTCGTTTATATGTTTAGCAATAATCTTCCGGATACAACTTTAAAAATCATTTTATACTGAGAGTCAGTGGCGGATTTAGAAAAGTATTTTGGGAAGGGTTTCTTACTAATGTTTAGTTTTTTTAAACATTCGTAATTTTTATTTGACGGGAGCTTAAAGTTTATGAGTAAAGTCATAAATAATAGATATTTCGTTTGTTGCAACATTCCGTAACTTTGGGGAACGGGCTTCAGTCCGAAAAACCGCCCCCCTAACCTTCGCAAAACCATCACTGCTGGTAATTAGTAATAATAACGATTTAAAAACAATAAAAAAGGAAGTCGCCCAACTCACAGTACACGCACTATTTCTACATTCACAGATGGAATGAAGAAAAGCTTAAAACGACTCACCAAAGGTAGTCGTCAACCTGGTTCGGCTAATGATATAAGTAAATCTTGAGTGGTAGTAATTGTTTACACATAAAAATATCTTCAATAATTATATACACTATTATTCTCACCTTTTCTATCGAAATTACAAGTCGATGATCGATATTAAATGGTTTATTAGTTGATACTCTTTTAACGTATTTTCACTCAAACTGTCTTGCAAACATACATGTAGATTAGGTATCTATAAACAACTACATAGCAACGAATTATATGATAATGTACATTTCTTACATATATTAAAAACATTCTTCTTTTGTTATTTTAAATTAACATTATATCAAGTATAGTGCTTGAGTATGAGCACTTTCTGCCCAAGGTACAGGTAATTATTAAACAATACAAAGTATCTCGTTGTATAAAAATGTCGCCCGACGATGGGACTGAATATAAAAGTTACAAGCGAGCTTGGCTTTTATATTTAAGAACCACTGGTCCGTTTACAATAATAGTATTACATTACTTATGTCCTTTACATTTTGGTCGCCCCTCATATATATCTTCATTAAGCTTCATATATATATAAATACATTTATAATAAATCTTTTATTCCATTCTCATTTATCTTTTATTACAAAAAAACGTCGTCGCTTAATAATATAATTAATGAAGGGTGCGAAGCTAAAAATCGTAAGAGACAAATTACCTTTTAAAACATAAATCACAATGATCAATAGTTTCAATCATTATTAAAAACGATCATATTAAGAAAAAGATGTTTGATCTTTCCAGGGCGCATTATATAGTAATTATGTTAGATGATATTTTAAAATATACATTATATCAATAAGGCGTCATGATACAAAAGGATCTTATTCGAATAACATATAAGGTAGCTCATAAAGACAGCCGTCGAATAATTAGCTTAATAGAATGAATCTTATATTTAACATAATCTTTGACAACAAAGTTTCAACACAGATCAATATAATATAAATAACCTTTGCTTTTAATCAATTACGAATCGAATTATAATTCTTCACATTAACAAGAAAGAATTAAAATCATTTGAAAATTATCATTTGTTGAAACAGACATGCTAAAATATCTAAAAGTCATAAGGGTTGTTTTCATTATTAACATTAACACATAAATTTGAAGATAAATGTTGATAAGAATCTATAGCTGATATGGGTTTAACCCCTACCACATCAGCTGCAGTTAGTTTAAATTCATACTCGTGTATGGTTCCAATAAAGTACACTGTACCGCACAATCATTATTATGTCCCGTATTATTGTTCTGTACAGGAATTGTGTCATTATCTTGATTTGGATGCGAAATGCCATCTCTTGAATTACGATTACGTGTATCCATATAGTTTACTGTATTCCTGGAATTTCGCCATGTATTACGTCTATTTTTGAATCTATTTTGGTTATATGGTCTAACATAAGGATTGCCACGATTAATTAGGTTAGGTGGATTTCCAACATATCTTTGCCTATTTTGCTCGTTCGGATTGCTTAAATTCACTCGATTTAGGTTGTGTTCCGTATCGTTCGCATTACGGATATTTAGATTACGAACAGGTACAAAGTGATCTGAATTATTTTTAATTTTATCTACTCCCGCTTGATGATTCTGAGCGTGGTATTGAGTTTCATAACATTGTACAAGCATTAATAAATGATTAAAACTCATACACTGGGTAGAAAACAGGATCTGTTGTAGTTTAAACGGTAGCAAATTTCGAATTGATGCAATTACTCTAGATTCCGATTGCAACGGATTTACGACTTTTAATTCGTTATATGTATTTACAACAAAATCAACAACAGATTTGCGCAACCGAGGATTGAAAGGTTGATTTCTAATCGTGGCATCTCTGTTTGCAAGCAAAAAGTCATTTTCGTAATTTGCAATCAACGCTGCTTTGAATTCCTCATATGTATTGACGTGATCTCGTACTGCTTTAAACCATAAAGAACATGGTGGGAGTAATAAATGAGGGATTAGTTTCATATATTGCGATTTATCTATACACATTATATTGCACTCATCCTGAAATTTTTCTAGGAAAGAAGTAGCATTTTCGTTACATTTACCACTGAACTTACTCATAGCACGTATTTCACTCATCTTTACACTTAACTTTACCTTTCTTTCACCATTCCGTGTTCGTGTTGAGTAACAATTCCTATCTACTGCGGGATGTGTAGTTCCACCATCTCTTTTACGCCCATCTGTATTCCTTGGATGAATTCCTTCCAAAATAATGTCCTCATCGGATGGATTACTTGAAGATGATATAATGTGAGGTCCACGTTGATCTGCTACAGGTGAATGCGAGGTCATCTCCTGTGAACAAGGGAACTCCAGATGATCATTAACCATGTTGTTGTGGTATGCGTTGTCCTTAATCTGTAGCATCCTGATTTCCTCTTGTAATGCAGATATCAACTGAGTATTCGCACGTATTTTGGTAGAATTATCCGTGACCTGAATCTTTTGTTGCCGTACAGAAGATTCTATTACTTCCAAATCCTTTTTTACACAGTTGACTTCTTGAATTGTATGGTTGTAATTATCTTGGCAATCTTCTGATACTCTTCTTAGCTTTTCATCGAACTGTGATGTGATGTCACTCACCGCCTGGATAATAGATTGTTTCGTCTCTTCGGATGTCTTCTCCAATCGTTTATTTAATTCCTGATACTGTTTGCTGGATTCTTCGGATTTCCGCTCCATCGTCTGTTTTAATTCCTCATACTGTTTGCTGGAAGTCTGCTTTAATTCATTGGACATCTGAGCCAAATTTTGTTCTTGTCGCTGTAAAGCCATTAAGATTTTGTCTTCAAAGGTCAACACTTCAGGTACAACAGGAGCTGTATTTTGTTCTTCGTTACCATTGTCACCAGTTTCTTTGTCCATTGCCTCACCGATCATCATTTTTCTTGTGATTATTCTACCACTTCTAAGTACAGTAAAGTTCGTAGACATGAACCTTATTACTGAAGTAAATTCACCCCTTACTTTGTACTTCAGGATATGAATTTACAAATATCCCGGGTGAGGTAAACCAAAATTTTTAAAACGACTCACCAAAGGTAGTCGTCAACCTGGTTCGGCTAATGATATAAGTAAATCTTGAGTGGTAGTAATTGTTTACACATAAAAATATCTTCAATAATTATATACACTATTATTCTCACCTTTTCTATCGAAATTACAAGTCGATGATCGATATTAAATTGTTTATTAGTTGATACTCTTTTAACGTATTTTCACTCAAACTGTCTTGCAAACATACATGTAGATTAGGTATCTATAAACAACTACATAGCAACGAATTATATAATAATGTACATTTCTTACATATATTAAAAACATTCTTCTTTTGTTATTTTAAATTAACATTATATCAAGTATAGTGCTTGAGTATGAGCACTTTCTGCCCAAGGTACAGGTAATTATTAAACAATACAAAGTATCACGTTGTAAGCTTTGTCAAAATGGTCGAATGCTGGTTGAATCCCGGACTTCCCGATAGAAGCGCAAAAGCTAATCACTCAGTCATGTTTGTTGTGCAGTTGTATTTAGCTTAACTTAAATATATTCCGTAGTCTTTTTTTGGAAGGGGGGAGTTCCGTAATGATATGTTGAATCCCTCTTGTTAAAAATTCAGAAAACTTAAGGATTGGGTAAACTGTGATTGGGTAAACCACAAAAATAAAAAGAATGAAAAATGCGAATCGTGTGAACTTCATGGTAACGTTTCCAGATATCAAACCACCTGCAATAGTTTTATTTCCCTTTCACCTTTTAATCAAGGTGTCCCATGTTCAATTCTCGGTCGAACCACAAACCTTCTTTCATGCGTAACCCAAGTAGCGGTTCGGATGTCAGTTTAAGCGAAAGTCTTCTCCTTGATAACCTCGGTATTTCGTAAGGATGTTAAGCCTAAATATACGAAACAAACCAAATTGTATATTTCTGCATGCCTAAATGCGTGTTGTTTTATAAAGAAGCCAATATTGCTTAAATATATTGATAGAAATTGGCAAAATATATCGATTGCCTACGTAGCTTCCAACATTAGCTTGGATTGGACTTTCAATGATATCTACGTACTGGTACTAAATTTGTAATTTAATACCTCAGTTTTAGCGTACTGATTATGGTACGTTAACCTTTAAATTTTACATGCAAAGCAATAACAGGATTTTCCCGTTATTGTCTTACATTTCAAGTAATGACGGGATTTTCCCAATGGCTAGGGCGGGAGATTCTCAACTTAAGAAATTTACTGACCGCACTTCTTTAAGCTTATGGGAGTTCTTCCGGCATAACCCCGCTGTTGCATAATAACATCAAGGCGAAACAAACTTATTTCTGTGAATATGTAATATAAATACATAAAGCAAAATATCTGAGTCAGAAAAGCCTGGTTTAAACCAAAAAAGCCTGGTTTAAACATCCCCAAAAAACGGGTTTTTGGCATTTTCAAAAACAACCATGGCTCTTGCCAACTCTGCTTACTTTTGTATATAGGAGGTTAAAAAATTCTTATTATATACATTGGTTAATCCTGTGGAATTCATAATGTAAATATGTTGAAGAAAAATTGTTTGAAATATTTTTTCGAAATTCATAGTTTATTTTCGATGTTTTATATTATTATCAGCATCAACCACTAATTAAATGATTTTTTGTGTTATAGAGAAGCGATACAAAGTCTGTTTTATCAATTTAAAGCAGAATTTTCAAAAAAGCCCAAAATTTCCCAAGCAAAAAAGCAAAGCAGAAAAAACCTAGTTTTTTTCAAAAAAGCCGTTTTTTTTCCGAGCCCTTGCATCTCTACTTTTAAATATTTGCTTAATTTTTTAAACAAATATTTTAAAAAGTTTTGTTTAAATTTATTTTCGATCGGTGGTCTAAATAATTTAGTTTGTAGAATTTTGAACCATAGAATTGAAATTAGATTCAAAGTCTCAGGAAACTTTTAGGATCTGAAACCTAAGAACAACAATTTCACACATTGAACATTAGCACTTATAGTCGAGACTCATAGTCCAAGATTATAGGTGTAATTAAATAATTGGAAATCGTTTATTTGTTAATCGAATAGTTGGAATCCGTACAAAGTTTGACCGTTAACCATAAAAAGTATCAAAATATTTTTTCTTGTCAATGTTTGATTTGCTAGTGTGCAAGTGCGGGTTGTTTGGTATATTGAAATGTTATTTACTTCTAATGAACTTCTACTTAAACACGTAGATTAATTATCCGCTTTATTAACTTACTGAAGATTAAGGAACAAGTTTTCAAGAGATGTTTTCCCCTTTTGCATGTGTACTCAGATTAACAATAAAAGATTAAAGTTAATTTATGGTCTTAAATACACAATCCAATGCAAGATGATTTTATAGTTTCAAATCTACATTTGAATAGAAGCGCTTTTCTTCCCCTGACAATTCACCTTTTGTAAACCGCTTTCTCGATTTTTCTTTCGAAATTTCATTTCAATTTCGTTTGCACACTTATATTGCTTGAAGAAACGAAAAGTGAAACTTGTTTAATAAAATCTCAAAAACAACTCTTATTACTAATTAATGTAATATTAATTAATGAGTAGTAGCTTCGACACTGACCTGTATGAATCACTCTGTAGAGCGTTCATGTTTCAAAATGATCTTGTATTTTTTTCTTTGTTGTAGATATTTTGCCGTATTAAAACCAATGAATCTTCGGGATGTAGATAGAAGGGGCAAAATAATGATTACCGTCGCCTGGGTAACATCCGCAACTTGTAGTGCTCCTCAGGTAAGTTTTCAATCTATACAGCTGTCATTAATTAGTAACGCCTGGTTATATGTCGAATTTTCCTGCATGGTACAATTGTTGATTGAATTACAAAACAGATCAAGTACAATAAGAACAAATAAGTATCATATTATATTACCTCCCTAGTAGAATGACTGGGACTGTGCGGTGTGTTCGAATACGTACTGATATTTTATCGATATCTAGAAATTTATGGACGCACACACGACGTTCAACGTGTCTGACATAGAAAGGAGTTTCGTCGTTGAATACCACTGCAGCCGCTTCTTGCAACACCGATAATGTTCTCGATAGTGAAGAGCTGCTAGAAATTGTGCAAGAGGTACGTGAGAATGTATAACTCAAACAATCTATTGTGTAGTAATTAATGCGCGCAAATAAGATACCACGGTAACTTTGATTGTCCTACCGACCGTCGTTATCTCAGTTACTGCACCTTAAATTACCATTTTTACAGCTTAACCCTGTGCGTCGTGGTCGATCTTGGAAGCACGTCTAACTTAGAAGTCTTCTACTTCACCGTTCACGATTCTTGCGAGCGATAATTCTTGACAATTACCATCTAAATCTTGCAGTTTAACTACGTTTAACTAAAATGGCCTAATACTATCGTCGTTCTGGTATTAAAGGAACAAACTATGATGTACACACAACGAATTTATACATACTACTACATTCCTCGTCTTGTACGACGACTTTCAATCTATTATCAGCCTGACCTCTATAGATACATCGATCATGTTGCCCTCTCTCATGGTGAGTATACTGGAATGTTTAAACTAAGTTCAGTATGCTTTCTAGAAAACCACGTTCTTAGGTATGTATTTTGTTGCACAGTATACACTGAGAAAAAATTGTAGGTGGCGTACTTAAAAAGGTAGGTTACATGCGTAATACCTGTAGTATTTGGATTTAACGTACAACAGACGTATAATTGAATACGCATGTTTTATAATACTTTCCGTAAAAGTGTTCCATTCATACGTACTTTCCATATGAAACAATATAGGCGGTCAGGATCTCACATAGAAATGGACGTATATAACATAGATATACCTGACGAAGGCAACATAAGTATATGCATGTGATATACGGAAAACTGTTAGATGTCAGGCATCCTGCAACGGCATGATGTAACATCTAAGGACAGTGTGTATGTAGCATATGGATAACGTATGCTCCATACTAATTTCTGTAGTAAGCAAAAGGATTCCGTATATTTGTACAAGGAAATATATTTTTCTGTCATGAATGAAATTGTTACGGTACCTATTTCTTTCTTCAGAGTTTTGCAGATAGGTATGTATTTGCCTCATAATGAAACTTTTACACTATTTTAGGGAATTTTTCAACTGTGTTCTGTACAAATTGCAACACCGACAATTACATTTGTGAGCGAAATGAAATTTAAAGCACATATCTCTTACATAACTATAAAGAAATAATTACAATTACAAAACTATATAACGCATCTACCACTAATATTCTTTGCTGCTTGTAAGCAAAACACAAGTCATCAACACTGTCAGTTGGAGGACCGTCATAAACAATACCGACAAACCATGTCCAACACACATATAATGACCAAAATGTCAAATAACCGAGGTGGCAAGGAAAGTAGACGATACTACCATTCCTTGAAGAGAGTTCATGTATACATTCATACTAGTTAATGGTGCTCTTTAGAAGCTAATTTATACTAATTATACTCTCTCACAACTCTTTACACAATATACTCTGTAGGTTAAAATCATGCCTAAATAGAAGCTTTAATTCTTTATTTTTACTAATAATAAACGACCAAGCACGTCCAGGTTCTGTAACATCTTTATTCTTTTTCATCTCATTAAATTGAAACAATACAACTTTACTCAATATTGAACTTAGGAAGAAGTTGGTCAAGTGCTATATCTGGAGCATTGCCTGTATGATTCAGAGAATTAGATATTACGGAATTTAGAGAAGAAATATTTAGCGAGCTTTGAAATGTAGTGTTGGAGGAAGATGGAGGAGATAAAATGGTCAGAGAGAGCAACGAACAACGATGTTTTAAAACGGGTAGGGGAGAAGAGGACAATTCTAGTCAACATCCTTCGTAAGAAGGCCAATTGGATTGGATATATTTTGCGAAGAAATTGTCTTCTTCGTATTGCCATAACAATAAAGATTGAAGGAAAGCGAGGAATAGGAAGAAGAACACAACTGATCGATGATTTGAGAAACAGAATAAAATATTGCGAGTTTAAACAGGAAGCTGAAGATCTCGAAACGTGGAAGAAACATTTCCAGGAGGCCTAAACCTAAAATTAAAAAAAAAGAAATTTTTAATCCCAGGACCTGGCGAAAGGCAGAATACTTAATAATAATAATAATAATGCAGCTTAAGATGCAATAGTAAATCGACAAAATAGTTTCAAATCTGCAAATTACATCCATGCTATTGCTTCATGCACTGGCTTCAGACTTGTAAGTAGTACAAGTAGTGACACAATAGTTTAATTGTGTACCATTAGAAATTATCGTTACTTGCAGACTTGCATGCTTTATATAATTATTTAATATAGTAAAGTTATATTCATAGGACATATAGAAACAAATTAAATTATAATTCCTATACTCTAAAATAATAACTATTAAAAACAGTTTAAAATGTGTTCAATTCAATTACTTATTATCTTCATTTCTATACCAAAAGCAACAAAGTAAGCAATGAACCATATGCCTGATATTATCAAAGAGTAATAATATTATAATGAAACATACAGTGTTTCATAGGTAGTTAAAACTTTTGTAATAAAATTTGATTAGACAGTAATTTTCCAAGCTGGTGTGATTCTCTTTTTACTTGCTCAGACGGTGTACCGATCTCTATAACTTTTGTAATGAACACGTTTATACTGTTCTTTTTATCAAAACAAAATCTGTGAGAGTTAATTTATAGTTACCAAAACAAAACTCCTAGCTCCCTCATTGGGAGACTTGTAAATTGAGAAATAATGAGAAGTGTTACATTTATTTGCATATAGCTTTTATATATATATATATAGTACATCGTTGTGGCTATTCATCTTGCAAAACCATGTTTCACGTGAGTTTCTGAGCAAGAGGGAGAACGGAAAACAATACACAGAAGTACTATGTGAAGGAAAATAATATTTTACTCGTCGCGTTACATTATATATACAACGATAATATATGCGTGTTGCTAAGGACAATGGTTCGGTACGTAAGGTACCCTTTTATTAATAGACAGACCTGTACATCATTTAATAGCATTTATGCTATTAAATGTTGTGGCCATACTTGCACGTTTAGGCTGTTAAGATAGGCTATATAATAAGTGAGGACGACATCAAGATTAGACATAATTTTGAAATATACGAAGAAGAAATGATAAATATTAAGGAAATACAAAATTTGAAAGAAATATAAATAGTTTAATTTCTTGCAATAATTATCGAAGTGCACTTATTGACATAGTGAATAATGCATAATATTATAAGTAAAAGCCTTGTTAACGTACCTGGGCAATATCTATGTGTTATACATTAGAAATATGAGTGTACCGTCTTTTCAAGCTGTAAAAAATAATTTTACTGGATTTTCTCGAAAGATGCGAATGATAATTCACTTTCAGGAATGTCATTTTGTGTAATTTAATGTCATCTCTCAACTGATACGAGATTATATCTTTGCACAATATTGTTAAACAAAATTTACAGTAAATGTAGAGTAAATTTAAATTAAAGTAAATTAAAGTTAAAGTAAATGTAAAGTAAATTTTCCTTTATGTTTCATTAACTTTATTGTGTACTGTCATTCTGTAATGTCATAATGAATACACTTATGAGGGATCCACTTTACATACGGGTTTCACCTTAATAAGTGGCATTATAGCATCAATTTATAGGTCTATATAAGACAATGTCTTGGAAGCTATACATGAGGATATACACTGTGTATCCATATCACTTTCTTCAGCTCAATGAATATATAGATTGGTATATAAGGTCTCGTATTTCATCACACTTTCTTTCGTTAAAGGCTAACAACATTGAAGAATTTTTTCTACTAGTCATTAAAATTCGTAGGCTGAGAGAGAGAGCAAACCTGGTAGACATATATGTTAAGGCCGGTGGGGTTAAATGATAGAATCTGCCGCTGTGTGTAAAGTGATAAGGCGCCTCGTGAGCTTCCGGAACAAATAGTTTTCTATGGTGTGGATAGCCCATGGGCACCCAACACCGCTGCAACAAGGCAAACCATTGAGAGACATCCGGTATCTGAAGTATTTCGACACATCATATACTGTAACGAGAAATTTCTGATGTACGAGTCCTTGTCTGCAGACGACAGGTGAGAGGTCATATGAATGTATGGGGAAGAAAGCAGTGGAATATTCTGTCTACCGAGAATTGGTGAACATACTAGTCACGTCTAATCAGGCAGAACTATGCAGAGAATATTGCAAATTCTAGGCTAAAAGTTTTCACTTTATACTTTTGAGCTGCTGTCGTTCCCGGTTATTGTTGGTAGAATCATGGTCACTGTTCATGATGTCTAGGTTATCAGTGTCAACAGTCATGCTGAATGCTCTAAATTTTCTGCAAATGTCAGGTTGTTCGAGTAGCTAGTTCCTGATGCATGCATACAGTCGGTATCATTATATTACGAGTGCTCAAACATAGAGTAGTTAAGGATATTTGTGTATTCGAGATTCAAATTTAACCTGAAATTTACAACAGAAAACCGTTTATAAAGAAATAGCCAAATTCAAAAAAGCACTAAAAAGCAGAAAATGGTTTTTAAAACGCTGAAAGGGACAAAATAATTTTAAAAAAACACTAAAATGTTACTATTATCAATAAACAATTAAGTCTCTGTGCCAAATAAGCCAAACAAATTATTCTCAAACAAAACTGTCTTTGAAACCATAATTCTGTATTAGGCAATAATTGTTTCATTCGGCTGACTTCACAATTTTTATCGATAGTAATAACGTTTTAATACTATTATTTTAATGCCCTATTTTACGGACTATACGAGGCTACGGACCATAAAACGCACCTTAATTTTTAAGCAATTTAAAAAAAAATACTGTAACATTATTCCAGATTTTTGCAGAGTTTACGTTCTGTATATTCTAGTCTGTGATGGCGGGGCGAGAGGAAGACAGTGTTCGCAAGCTCCTGAATTCCCGCAACTCATGTTCGCCGCATCGGTGCACTGTTGCTGCCAGTTGAATCCAATGTTGCCCGATAGAGATAGGTTTCCTGTTGTATTGGACATTTTTATATTAATTTCGAGTATAAGACGCATCTGAATTTTGGAGGCTATTTTTCGAAGAAAAAAGTGCTTTTTATAGTCCGTAAAATACGGTATTATAAATATTAAATTATTAATATTAATATTAATAGTAATATTATTAGCTGTTTAATATTATGTTCTCCAAAGAGCTTTTAAAATTAATTTCTGGTTTCCAGCGCATTTTTGAATTTCTAGTATTAAAAAAAACATTTTAATACCTTGTTCGAAAGTCATTTAATACCTTTTTACAGTTTTTTATTTTATTTTTAAAATTATTCCAGCAGTTTCAAGTACGGTAGGTACCTGAGCTTCAGGCAGGACACTAACTTCCTACAAAATGAGTCAATCAACGAAGCATATGTATGAACAAATGTTTTTCTTCAAATCTGTTTAAGCGTTACTTAGTTACTTTATATTTGAACTCGTTACACTTAATTACAATATTAACACTGCCATTCCTTAACAACTTTTAGTCCAGCTCCGAATGCTAAAATCAGATTCAAATGAAATTTATATAAAACTTTGCTCTTTAAAGCAAAAACAAAAAAAGAAATCATC
This sequence comes from Thermobia domestica, assembly GCF_964235325.1. Taxonomy (NCBI): domain Eukaryota; kingdom Metazoa; phylum Arthropoda; class Insecta; order Zygentoma; family Lepismatidae; genus Thermobia; species Thermobia domestica. Next base: position 147,260,670 of record NC_137455.1, on the reverse strand, counting down.
AAAATCGTTGGTCCTATCTTGTAGTTATGCATGAGCATATCCGCGAAGTCTATTAAACAAGTAATATGTAACGGAACTCTATACAACGAACCCTTAAAATATGTAACAGAATTATAATCTATAGTGAATTCACATTGCATTTTGGCCTTTCCATTAGAGGGATTTAGTTCTATAAAAGTCCATTGTAGAGCAAATGTTCTCTGCGTGTGGAGAGCCTATGAAAGCACAAAGTTCGGAAGTAAAAGCAGAAAAAATATTTTTTCTGTCTCTGTACATAGTTACCATAGAAACTAATGAGTGTGGTCGCGCACATATATGTATTCCTTAATAAGTTCACACCGAAAGTTTGTGAATAGAGTGAAAATTGAAATAGGTACAAACATTAAAAGGGAGAGAGAAAAGAGCTCCACTATTAGTAAACAGAATCTAGTCATAAACACAATTCAATTTGTTATGTTCATCAAACAGGTGTTGGAACAAAGTTATCAAAAGATATTCTGCATCTCTCTCTCCCTATCTGCTGGATTCTCTTTTGTATAACAAGCTGCTGCAGAGCTCGATTAAAGTGCAACTAATGTATATCATGAAACAATTGAATTTCCTAATTATAATAAATCTAGTAAATGTTTGAATATCTAGTGAAACCCGAATGTGTGTTTGTACTTTTGTCCGCTATTTAAATCCACATGATGTTCTAATTTGACATGAAGTTTTCAACACAGCTAGCACCTGCTTTGGGCCTAGTTTTATCATATCTCTTTAAATAAAATACAAATACTAAAAGGGAAAATATGCAAAACGTATGTTAAACATAGAATAACTCACGCGTTCCTCGAGTTATGTAGATGAAACTTGGTATGTGAATTGTTTATTAATAATAAGCTGGAATCTATCTAAGTGTTTCCAGAAACCCCACTTTTATAAGGATTTCCAACTGTTTCCAATTTTTACATATTTTAACTTTCCATTTTACGATATTCATAAAATGAAAATGTTAGAAAACGCTTAAAACGTTTAAAATCGATTTTTAGAAGTAGTTTGCTCCTCTTGAGTCGAACTGTTTTTTTTTTTTTTTTTCAATTATTGCACTTTAATTGAAATAAACCCTAGGAGAAAACAATGTCAATCAGTGTTGAAGTCAGAAACCTATCTTCCTCAACCCTTGTTTCATAATCCTGAGCCAACGGTCCCTATTTCGGATACTTAATCGTATATGTGTAGACAGAGAACAGAACTCCTTCCTGTACTAAAATCTTTCTTTAGTGAAATCATTTCAGTATATTCTAGTTGTACATAGCTGACCTCTAACAGCATTCAGCTATATTGCTTAATTTTTTATGATATATATCAAAATGAAATAAAATTAAATTTTTAGTTTCACGCATCATGTTTATGCATTGTAGGCTAACAGAAACAGGTGAATAATGAAAGGGAATTATTAAGTATAAAATCAAGAACTTCTCCCACCAGAAGCGAACGCTCTATCATTGAGCCAATATGCATATCAAAACGTTTTAAAGAGAGTAAGATTAAATAGAGTATTTCGTTAAATACGGTTTTGTCATACGTAGGTTTGATTCTATTAAATTGTATCGAAAAAATAATTCTTATGTCTTCTAATCACATCTAGAATTTAAACGAAAATTCATAATTGTGATATGGGAAAAACAAAGATATGTTTATTAACGTACGGAAATGGTTTAATGTATACGTTTCTAACGAATGCAAATTAATTTGCATATTGTAAACATCATAAACAGGCTTGCTGGGAATGCTGTAAGTGATTTTGACAAGTGATGACTTATCGTTCTCATTATTTCTATTTGCTAGCACGAAAACGTTTTGATAAGAATCTGAAAGTACACGAAAGGATAATATTGAATTCTCTGTTGCGTTTCTACTTGATTGAATATTCTATGCATTTACTTAGTCAGAGATGAAAATAAAAAGGCAACTTTTCTTGAGGTTGTTATTATCTATCACCTTAAATGATCTTCTAGAAAGGTCTTTCTCCTTTCTAATCCTCACATTGATTTGTGTTTGCTTTCAATCTGTTAGAGATTCCAAGAAACAGGAAATCGTTTCTCTTTTATCTCATCCTCTTTGATATGCGCACGTCTTACCAGCTACACGCCACCTACCCACTACTCTTCCACCTCAGCAGTATCGAAAACCAATAAAAAACGCAGTGCGAAGAAGATCCAATACGTACTGTTTTAATGGAAACTAAAACTCAACCTTTAGCATCTCCATGGCTATATTTATAACACTTCGGCTAGAATTTATTTTACCTCACGATTCTTAACTGTACAAAATAAGGATTTATATATATTTAATATGCACCCAGAACATTTCAAGGGCAATATGGATATATTCCCATAATATCATTATGTTCCTGCTACTTCTTTAGAATATGTGAAAAATCAGGACAAATCTGTCATGCTCTGTATACAGGGTATCCGGGGAGAAAATGAAAACACTTCAAGGAATATTTTCCAATGTGACAATGTGTTGCGTAGGAGCAAACTTCTACTATTAGAACCAAGAGAAAGAGAAGAATTTGAGCAAAAAAGTAGAAGGAAGGAAGTAGGTGGAATGGAATAAAACAAGTGTTGTCAGTGTTCGATTAGTCATGAATTAACGAATATGTAGTCAGCGAAACCATCCACTTCGCCTCATTTGCCTGTCACCACTGCCTTCTACAAACGCTAGATTTGCTGCTTTCTCCTCGATCTCTGTGAGTAATTCATTGCGAATCCGAGCTGTAAATTGTAATGTTGCAGAACATCTAACTGGAAATAACTGCCGCAGGAGACAGTAGGTGAGATCATTCTAAGCCAAACGGTCTTATATATATATATATATATATATATATATATATATATATATATATATATATATATATATATGTGTGTGTGTGTGTGTGTGTGTGTGTGTGTGTGTGTGTGTGTTTCCACACGGTTTCCAAGCTGAAAGGTTTCATTTTGATGTACCTATAATTATGTTTCAAAAATTTTAGCACTCTCCGTATTTGCCATAATAATACAAATTATGCCTCATTACAATGGTGATAAAAAGAGCTTCCTGTGAATATCCAGCAATATAGGGTATTTTCTACAAAAGGTTAGTAATGGGCGGATAACTTGCCGTATTCTCTTCCATCACTAATTCAAGAAATACTTAAGTTCGGATTTGGATTTTGGATTTTGAGTTTGACGTCCTTTTCAGCTTAATATGTAACATTTGCTATGTGGAATATGCTGTCTACCGAGAATTGTTTACGCAGATCAGAAGCGTGAACGGGTGGAGGCCAGTAAGTCAGTTCTATCCCATTTTCAAGCGAATAAGGTGGATTTTTTCCAAGGCTGGTAACAGTGGACGAAACCTGGTTATATTTCTACGATCGCACGACGAAATAGCAATCGACAGAATGGCGACACATCGGTTTTCTACGTCCGAAGAATGCTAGGACACTGCGCTCCTCTGCTACGGTCTTTTGGGATTTTGAAATAATTCTATTGCTGGATTATCTGAAATCGGGTGAAACCAGCAATGCAACGTATTATACATCTCTCTGGACAAACTGAAATCAGCACTAAAGGAGGAGAGACTTGGAAGCTGTCAAAAGAAGTAATCTTCCTCCAGGACAATGCGCAACCACACAAGGCACGTCTGACATTGCAAAAATTGGATGACCTACGGTTCCAAATACAGGAACATCTACCTTATTTGTCTGATTTGGCTCCACCAGATCTTTGTCTCTTTCCTAAATTGAAAATGCTTTTAAAGGGAACGCATTTCAATAGCGCCAATGACGTCATTTCTCAAACAGAGGCCTAGTTTGCAGAGCATTCATCCGACTTCTATTTGTCTGACCTGCAAACACTGCAACAGCGATGTGAAAAGTGCACTGCCCTACAAGGAGAATATGTTGAATAAAAATACCAAGCTTCCTATCCTTTTTTTTTTTTTTTTTTTTTTTGTGAGGTTGAAAACTTATCAACCCACCCTTGTAGAATCCGGGTCTCCCACACCAAATGCGCATAGTCACGAAAGAGCTCACAGGAAAGAATAGATTTTTAAATATACTCTCCTGCAGTGCCCCTGAGTGGGGGAGCGGAGCAACAGGCCCGGGCGCCGAAGTACTCGTAAGAAGGTGCAAAATTCGGGAGAAAATAAGAAAGAAAAGAGAGAAAGAAATTCCTTTAAATATTACTAGTATGTACTTAAATCCTCATCCTGTTTTAGAAAATGGTCCTATAATGTTATACATGTTAGGAAAATGCATGGTCACCAAATGCAAGGAAAAAAGTAATAAAAAGAGCTCAAAATCCAAGAAAAGCACGGTTTATTTTGTAAAACTTTTTACGCTTCGCGGGCACTCTGTTTTGAACTTACTCATATTTACGGGGACGCCGTCATATACTCTCGCCCCGGGCGCTGATTTTCCACGTCACGGCACTGCTCTTTTACTTGAGGTTCATAATCGTTGAACTGGTGTTGATGTGGATGTGGGAACTAAAGAGCTACTTGGTGGGTAAAGAATTCGTTTTACTATGACTTTCGTTCTTGGAACTTGTACTAATAAATAGAACTTTATATATATATTTAAATCAATAGTAAACACGATGCAAGTTTGTAGACTTTCAAGGATATACTTACACAGCGTTTAAACCAGTGCTCTCCAACTTTATTCTATGACTGGGCACATCTAGCTGATACCTATGGATGTGCGGACCTCTTTTGCTGCATAGTTGTCTGTATAAAACGATCATGGATCACGCTAGTGTTTAAGAAAACAGTTTTTTCTGTTGAAGATTTTTTCAATAAATGTGATATTTTTTTACGTTTTTAAAAGTACAATAATTCCTTTGCTTTTTATAAAAATAATGCTTAGCCTAAACACTATTTGAACGTTGTTTGGACGATTAGAAAGTATTGCGTCCTAAGTATATTATTCACAGTACCGTGAAATCTTTCTATATTTGTCACCATCGGTTCCATTAAAAAGTAGTCACGTAGACAGAAAATCAACTTATCTCACGTAGACAGATAAATGTATTTTGGAGCAAAATGTTCAATGTAAACTATAATGTGACAACTTCTAGTGAAATAACTAATTATCTACATATTACATACAGAGTGGACGGTTTATCTTTATATGTACTTGCAACTTTTAACCTAATAGACAAAAACGCTTACATTTTATTGCTCTACAAAATGTGCTCAATGTGCTCTCCATGCTCACGTAAAGACATCCGTAAGCGAGTCCCCCGTGAACGGTGAACATTCACAAGAGTTTCTGGAGTTAAACCGTCAGAGCTCTCAGTGTTTAGTTGACGAAGATGACATTGGAACTGCATAAACCATGACCTTTAGATGACCCCATAAGTAAAAAATCAAGGGAAGGTTTGGGGACCTGGGTGGCCACTCCATTGGTCCTCTTCTGCCAATCCACTTACCAAGAAATTGGACATCAAGGAGTTGCCTACGCATGGTCCTGTAATCAGGTGGTGCACCTTTATGTTGAAAAAATTGTGGGAAATACCCATCCGGAATACACTCTGAAGGTAAGATATGATCGCGTAACAAGTACAGGTAGGTGTCTGCATTCAATGTCTCCTCAATGAAAAAAACTGACCTGTGATAGGGATATCCCATATTTCACACCACACCATAACTTTTTCTGCACCAATCACGTTTCCCGGGATTAGCAGTATGAGTTCTCCGAGGACCAATAACGCATGTTCTGTAGGTTGACCTCACCGTTGGTATTTAAAAAAATGCCTCATCGCTATGCAAAATGTTTCTCCCGACGTCAGGGTCACTTTCAAATTGATCGACACACCACTCAGAAAACTGGTGTGTCAACTATTAGGATCATTCTCACTGAGATGTTGTATTTGAATATTGTATGGATGCCACTTTTGTTCTTGTATAATCCTGCGAATGGAACTCTTGCTACACCATATTGGCCGGACAGTTGTCGAAAACTTTTTTTTTTTTTTTTTTTGGCTATAACTTCACGAATGCTATCAAAATTGACGTTGTTGCTTCATCACTGGCTGCTTTTGGCCTTCCAGATCGACGTCTATCATGCACTCCACCCATTTTTTTAAACCACTTAAATACATTAGCAACACTAACATGTGGGACTGGCATCCTAAAAGGATGTCTTTGATTGGAGTAATTGGCAATGTCTCTCGAACTCCTTTCGGCGGAAATAAGGATGATCTCAATTCATTCCTCAGGGGATAATATCGTTTTCTTCGTGACTTACATTTATAACAAAAGAGATATGATATCAGTAATCAAAACTTCAATACGTTATCATAAGTCATCACTTATTCAAAATTGCAACAATAACTTTACAGAGATTTAGCACGCTTGTCTGTGGTGTGCGTGCTCCCGGGTTTGATTCCCGGTGGAGAAACAGTTGAAAGTGGTTTGGATTCCACCATAATTAGTAGGTCCACGTTTCTCTTAGCCACCCAGGCATAATCACGGGACATTAAACTCAAACAAACCAAATCTCAAAAAATTTGTAGAGATTAAATATATCTAAAATTTCGTTTCATATTAGTGTTTCCGGTGGCATTCTAGCCTAAAATTATATGCACACACACACACTTCTCTTCAACTATAGGATTCAAGTTATTGCTTCTCTTACAAGGGAACTTGTTCTGGTGTCACACAAAATGTGGAATGAGACTATGGTCAATCGATTTGTGTTAGTGAACAAGATAATAAATAGGCGGGAAAAACCCTCGATCGCAACCGTTTCGTACTTATGGCGGGAGTAGGCGCATTGGTAACACAAACATGTGGATAATGAGACAAAATATCCACGAAATGAGACGAGTTTGATGAAAATATGCATAGAAGTGCAATTAAACATATAATACAATGTGATAGGACATTCGACAATACTCTGACAAGTATGAGCAGAGGCATAGCACGTAAAGACAGAGGAGGAGGCGGTAAGCGCAAGTGAAAATGGTCATATAATTGAGAGAAACGGAGAAGCCAGACGTCAGAGAAATGGTACAGTAATAATACATGTACGTCAAGTAATCAATCTCAAACTATAGACAACCTGTAGACGACGCCGTGAAACAGAAATGGAAGGAAGAGAGGTATGAAGAGGATGTCGTTAGGGTCCGGACCCCTCCCCTCGTTGTATACACGTAGGCATTCATTTACATATGTTTGTCGATACTGTCTGTATATTCCCTCAACATTGCTAGGATGCTCCCTCCCCCACCCCCAAGTTCTGACTGCTACGTGCCTGGTTGGAAGTATATTTTGAACATGAATAAGAATGATTGAGAGGTATGACTAAAAATATAGGGTACAAAGAAGGTAGTGCAACATAATGGACTGCCCACGATAGATGGTTGTGGAGACGGATTGGAGAGACCTTCATCCAGCAGTGGATAGACAATTGCTTATTATTATTATTATTATTATTATTATTATTATTATTATTATTATTATTATTATTATTATTATTATTATTATATAAAAGTAAGACAGCAATATATTCCCCTGTGTGAATGCAGTGCAAAGCACCAAAGAAACACAATATACTGCAGATAAATAACACAACTGTGCATATGTACTATGCTGCGATAACGTCTAATAAGAAAGTATCGTCTAAAGTATCGTCTCTAGGCTGACTATCGATTGTGATTTATTCTATTTGCATGGCTTAATTGATTAGTGCTGGCCAATGCTGACAGTGGGGGGGGGGTCAAGGCAGAGAAAATCCAATAAACCACTATATATTGAAAGATCAGTTCAGGAAGGTGGGGGTCCGTTGCCCTCTTGTCTCTCTACTCTCCACCCATGTACTTGATCATGTCCATGATATATTGCTATGCTATTCATCTCAAGTTCGGCTTGTATGTGTTCATACTGTCTATGGAACTGTTTCCCTTCTCTATACTCCAAGCTTACCGCCCTTCTCCACTGTCGTTACGTTCTACGCCTCTGCCCTAATTTGTCAGAATATTGTCATGTAATATCACATTGTTGTATATGTTTAACTTTGCTTCTATGCATATTTTCATCGAACTCGGTCCATATTTCGTCTCATTATCCACAACATGTTTGTGTTGCCAGTGGCCCTACTCCCTCCATAAGTACGGAACGGTTGCGATCGAGGGCTTTTCCCGTTTATGGAATATCTTGTTCACTAAAACAAATCGATTGACCATAGTCTCGTTCCATATTTCGTGTGACACCAGAAAAGGTCCCTTGTCAGAAGAAATGAACTTTCTGGGACTCAGATGGCACGCATGAGTATGTATCTATTCTAGAATGATGCTCATCTTTTCCATATTTTCTCTCGATCATTGTCGAACACACATATTTTACTTGCTTATGCTCAACAAATCTAAATAGATAGCCTCCAACATTACTTCAACTAAAAAATGAAAGGAAATGAAATCTTTAAGTTTTACGTCCCACGGTTGTCCCGGTTAGGCTAAAGGAGACGGTGATGATGAGAGATGAGTGAAATGGTGGAATGAAGAAAGTGGGAGGAAACGGGAGAACCCCGAGAAAACCCACGAGCGCGGCGCTTGTCCACCACAAAGTTCACTTGGCGGGGGCTGGGATCGAACCCGGGACCCCAAGCACCAGAGGTGAACGCTCTACCACTGAGCCACCGCGCCCCCACTACTTCAACTAAGGTGGAGCAAAGTTGCTCAATGGTAGAATCCCCACCCTGCTGCGAGAGGTCTCTGGATCAATCCCCAGACCATGTGAGTTTGTAGTGGATAACATCCTATCCACGGGTTCTATCAAGGTTCTTCCGTTCCCTCTCGTGTTAACATTCCACCAGTTATTTCACAATCATTCTATCGTATCCAACAAGTCTCTTTTAGCCCATAGGATATGACCATAGGACTTAAAGATTTCATTTCCTTTATTTGAAGCACAGCCAAAGCCAAGTTCGTGGATTATTCTAATACATTGTTCAAATTTTTACGTTTGTTACTTCCCGAAGCCAAATTATCTAGCCATTTTCTCTACTAAACCGCTGTTAGAGTCACTGGAATTTCTTTCAGCCTATTTTCCCACTTATTGTACGGAATACTGAAAGACTTTGGTATTTAGTAATGGGTTACTCATCCATCAGCACTCAAGTATGTCTTGCTAACTTCAATTGCACCAGGCTCATGGCGATATTCACTACATCTATAACTGTAAAAAAGAAACACTAAGAATTACATATTAAACATGAAAATATGTTTCTAAACGTTGATATTTACATGTGACAATCAATATAATCGATCAAGTGTCAATAACCGGCTTTATTTACACTTCACTATAAACATGCCTATCTTGCAAAAATGTTAAAGATATTTGTAATAATAGTTACATTGCCAATTTGCTTTATTGAATTTGAGTATTAAACGATTAACTGTTATAAATACCAATATTCTACCAGTTTCCTTCTTGAAGGTACAAAATAAAGAAATATATGTACGGGGTTACAGTCGTAATTACATTAATTAATAGAACAATCAAATATGCTGCTATCTGTAGTAATCCCTGGTGAATGATGTTGTACTACTAACAAAATACTGATCGTGAATCAATGGTCTCGAGTTCGATGTTTATTCAGGACTCTAAATGCTGAATAATGATACTAGTGGTATGTGCTTGGCACTAATTTGGCATTTATGAATAAAATGCTGAATTTAAAACGAATTCTAATTATAATGTCAAGAGGCTACAGGATCGTTTCTTGCAGGCAAATCAATTTTCTTATAGAGAAGATAATTGCATGACATGGAAACATATACAGTTCGACATTCATGGATAAGAGATGAAGTGATCACCTCTTTGCGAACATTTATTGCAACCTCTATCGCGAGAAAAATATATAGACACAAACATTTTTACTGAGTAGATAATAATGCAAACATTTCTAAATATTGAAATTGGATTATATTTAATTTCCCCTCTCTGAAATCACTACTTTCAACACTATTAGAATTTCATCCTTGCGTGCATCACTTCACTTCACACTTGGGGAAATGGAAGGAAAAGTAAATCATCCAGTTATGAAGTCAGCTGCTTCATTAATTTAGTAAGGCGAATTCAGCGCGGGAGACCCGGGTTCGATTCCCGGCGGGAGTTCATGTGGTTCGGATTCCACGTTAATCAGTAGGTCCACGTCTCATATAGCCTCGCTGCTGAAAAGGGACGTTAAACTCAAAATCAACCCAACTCAATTAATTTAGTAAGAAAGTCTTTGATTGTGTAAGTCGAGAAAGAAATATTATCCTTCATACTAGTATTCACTTGATGTGCAAATCTTGACATCTGAGAAATAACTCCAGTTTCATTTTTAAGATTTCAAGATGGAAAGCATATAAGCAGATATGAAATAGTTACATAATACTTAAGACATGCGCTTGAGCATTATATCCAAATTATGCAGAGTTGCGGGTAGTGTAATAAAGTTGCAATCCAGGATGAGGCTGGTTCAACGTGGTACGGACGCGCATTAAAGAAGGAAAACGCAATTTACCGAAGTTTGAAAAAGAGTTTATCTCTCTCTTTGTTTCGAGTCAGGGAAGAACAAAGATTTTGCACATGGTTTTGTTAAAAGTACTCGTGTTATGTAAATCACTGTCTGCTTGTTTAGCATATGAGAAACACTTGGATTTCCTCAAGTAGTCCTGGCAATGATGTTTTTTAAGCACATCTCTGATTGCCATTATTATCACTAGTATTACACTCTCACGTAGTTACAAATGGTAAATCCAACTCATTTTTTGTTAAAAGTACAGTACAGGCACTGAAAATTTTTATGTGAATTATGCCTAAAACAGTTCAGACAAATAAACTTATATTTAATAACTCTGAGTCAGTAACGACAGCGTGGTTTCTCAAGCACCTGGGTAAGGAAGTAAAATAGCGCATTTTGTTTATAAATAAAGAATTCTTCGTTTCACTGCTATCTGTTATGAGAGTGAAAGTTTGCTTGTAATTTCCTGGCGACGATGCATCTTCAAACCATCTGGTTATCTTTCAGAAAAGAAAAAGTATATTTTCCAATATAGAGAAAGAAAATTGAATTCAGTCTTTCCGTTATTTCCAAGGTACGAAGAGTTGCTATTATATAATTCAGTTACTCCTGCTATTACTATTAGTTTTACTTCTAGAAACATGTCTGAAATTTTACCTTAAACAATAGAGGAATTACATACTTTGAACTTGCATCAAATGCTTCTCACCGCCACAGCCAATCTCAAAGTGAACTTTCTGTGTCAAACTGTGTAGCGAGGTCTTCCATATATTGGAAAATTTCAACCTGCTTTGAATTAACATTCCTAATTTTACAATAAGCACAAATATTTTTGCAAAAAAAAAAAAAAAAAAAAAAAAAAGCATGTTGTGAAATGAATACAACTTTACCTTATAGTTAATCCATCTACAGTAAATGATTTTATGTACATATATTTAACTTTGTACAGCAATATGATAAAAAGTCTTAATTTTCGCTTTAAGCCACAGAACTTTCAAGCTACAACGAACAAAAAAAAAGGAAATGGGATTGCATAGGTCCTTCAAAAAAAATACACAGTTAGAGAGAAGAAATATTTTTTTGTAAAACGGCGTGAGAAGAATTATTATGAAATATAACATGATGTTAGAGCAATATGTTCCAGGTTAAATCGAAGAAATTATGTTACCTAGCTTAAATTTGATGCAATTTGAAAATTGTTTCGTCTTTTGCTAAAAATAAATATCTGATGGGTGTATTGCACAACTGGCGTAAACAGTATTTCATTAAGAGGGAGTTCAAATACTCAATCTTAAATCATTTTACGGCATGCGCAATTTTTACATACATACGTCAGTATGGAAATCTCTAAATTTCTCATCATATCTCATTCAAAGGGGTTAAAACCTCGAGATGTCTTTTAGTCTACGCCATTACATTACACAATATAATCACACACTGAAAACTGATTTTCACCATTGACACTTTCAGCGAGTTGAAAATAATTACTACATCTTCCGACAGAGAAAACTCTCCTTGTTTTCATAATAATTGACGCGAGAAGAAAAATACCATGTAAATTATGCAACCCACGAAAATGTTATGTATTTAAATAAAATGTGTTACCAGCGTAAACAGTGATTTTATCATTGAGACCGAGAGCGCGGTGTATTATTAGCAAGTTCTGTAGGAATTGGCTAGAAATCAACCCAGTTAGATTTATTAGTTTTGAATCTAACGTCTTATTTAGTACCGATCCTATATGAAACACAGACCTAGATCTATAGCTTAACGCGAGAGCAGACTCCCACCGGGAATTGAATCCTGGTATCGCACGTGCAAGATGCAAACCCTAACCATGTAGTTACGACAGAGTTCTGTACTGTTAGCTTTACCAGAAAAATGATACCAGAACTGCTATACATAAAAAAATCGTCTTCATAATTAAAAATGAAAACAATGAGTAAATAAACTTTAACACTCTTATCTTTTTTGTCATTCTATTGGTAGTCAATCCATACATTGTAGAATACGTGCATTGAAATTGTATATCAAATAAATACACATAATGGAATTGAAATAGTAGCAACAACACTTCTACCACTGAGAAACGTATAGTACCACGTTGCGTACTTCCATCAGGGGCTGAGAATATAGCTTTTATCGTATTCCACATTCTATATGGAGCTTCACTATAATATTTCCATGACTCTTGGCTAACAGCAAGAAAAAAATAAGATGCTTGTTTTTCATTTATTATTATTATTATTATTATTATTATTATTATTATTATTATTATTATTATTATTATTATTATTATTATTATTATTATTATTATTATTATCATCATTATACGTATTTCAATTCCAGCTCCAAGGAGAGCCGATGCTTAGAAATGTTATTAGATTAAATAAAACATAAGTGCTAAACACTGCTAACTTTCATTTCTTCTATCTACTGATGCAAACTGGGCTGATGGCCAACTGTCGTAACATTTACCAATGCTTATGAACCGTGATCAATGCCTAAAGCTAAAAAAAATGTTGTATTAATGTATAAGGGGTACGTCATTGACGTAAGGCACAATGGGTACGTCATCAAAATAATTATATTGTTATTTATTTATTTACAGATAGTTGTCTTTCACACCATGGCCCATCCAAACCATACGTTCTTCGAACAATGTGTAACCTTTGGCTCATTTAGTACACAAGCACACGAAAACGCATATATTGTATTTGGCTTCAGTGTGATGTACCTGTTACCGATGATTGTCATCATATTTTGTTACGCATCAATTGTTACTGAAATATTTCGCCGATCCAGAACGCCACTAAGTGGTAAGTATTAATATGTTACATGTTTACGTAGTAGGTGTCTTAGTTTACGTATATGTGTATATGTGAATTATTTAATAAATTTTGCATGTATTGAATTTTAAAAAGTCTGATTTCAAAACTACTTGTTTAATGATGTCTTTTATGTAAGGGATGTTCATTCTTATATTTATGCCTTTACTTATATTTATTACATGACAATATTTGATAGATTTCGTAATACTCAAGGTCTAGTATTTGAAATATTGCCCAATATCACACAAAACGTACAACCTACGTTTCCTAGGTCTATATAAACCCAGGTTTTATGGTCATTCTAACAGAAGTTTTGCATTTACTTTAAAATGTTTAAGAATACTACATTCACAATTGTCCATGTCTCACTACGCTTTACTGTATTTCTAAGGACTTTCCTATTCATACATTTATATATTCTTGAAGTTCCGCAACTGAAGTTCTTTTAGCCTTCTAGTAAGAAGACATCCATTATACACTGAAAAATTGTAATATTTGCTCATTTCTATCAAAATGCTGTCTCTTGAATCTTCTCTTAAGTTTGCGAACAAAATATTGTATAAAACATGTTACCAAGCCCAGTGAATACAAAAAGTATGACAATACTCGCACTTTACTTCCAAACAAGAACTCAACTATACGAATACGTCAGGTATTATTAGAAGCAGTTTCCGCGAGTCCCTACTTCTGGTTTGTTTGGCACAATTCTAAATAAACCTGGGAAAGAAATACAAATGTACTAAAATCCAATCACGGTCTTTCGTGTTTCAACGACAATCTCTTCCACTAGATATGGCCTCCAGAAAAAGCATAACTATGTTATTCCCAACACTTCGTGCATGTCGAACTTTTCGTAGACTGGGCTGTTTTAATTGTGCCAGAATGTCGATCGTCGCTTACTTTGAGGACGAAGTAGTATACCTCATCTTTTAACCATCGACTTGCAATCCATCCAACGAATCCAGATTTTCTTGAAAGCTCTCCCGCGTATAAGGAGATAATGTGCACAATTAGAGAATAGAATTTACTATGGAGGTTGCGTGAGAAACTAGTATATATTTTGTGCCTAGAATTCATTAACGTGAAAGTTGAATTTCCGATATTTTTTCAGCGCGGTGTAACTTCGAATTTACGAATTTCTGAATCCATGTAACTTTACTTTTTCATGTTTTCGTGTGTGGAGGATTTCGCAAATCTGAAATTTTTGCACCATACAAATGCTGGTAGGGAAACATTGTTTGAAATACTCTGTGATACCTGAAAGTTAAGAGTGTGGTCAATCCAACATAAAGTTTTGTGTTTATATACCATTACGGCAGGTTATTACACATTTCAAATCTATGTGTTAAAAGCAAACTTACAGTGTTACAAGTATTATTCAGTGCTGCAAGCTGCAAACTAAAAACGGTACTGTATCACAAACATTTAAATTTTGGTGTCCCCACAGCAGTAATACCGCAAATGAAACAGACGAGTCAGGGCTCGTCCAAAGTTCTTTGGTTTCTAATACAATGATCGTGATATGCCGAACGACGAAACAAGCGAACAAAGTTACAAGAATTTGAAAATTTGATTTTTCAAAAGACTTTATTTCGAAAAACTACTTAGATAAGTACTTCTTCCAATTACAAAAATAGTTTTGAATAGATGTGAAGAGCACAATGCCATTTAGCAGCAATTTGATATCTCAAACCATTTTGGAGATATGGTAAAAACTATTATAGTTCGTCACACTGCACTGCTTAAAAGTACATAATTCCGAGAACTTATTGTAATTATAACTATTGGTGTAATATTATAGACGCAAAGTAAACCAAAAATTGTTTCGAAAGGTTCCCACAAATACTCCCTTTTAAGCAATATGAAAATTCGTCATTTTCTTCATATCTCCCGTATGGTTTGCGATATGTTGCTGTATACTGAATTATAATCTTTGTGTATATGGGAAAACAATCTGTAATTCAATGTGGTACTAATCCAAACATTTTTCTTTTTCGAAATAAAGTTCTTTGAAAATGATCAAGTTTTAAATTCCCTGTAACTTTGTTTTTACTTGATCGAAATATGTCATATGATGACCGTAGTATTAGAGATTAAGTTAGTTTGTAGGTGAATTATCCCGTTTATCTTCTTATTTGCGTTACTACTGTTATATAACCATTCAATATTTGGTTGTCTTTTAGTGTTTGTGTTACTGTAGCATCATTAATTTGCAACGCTGCATGATAAATGTGATATTGTATATTTTCTTTTTATATGTGGATTTGAAATATGTAGTGACTTGACGTATTGCTATTTGATAGAATACAATTTTATGTTAGGTTAGCAATACTGCAAAGTTTCTGGCATCATAGAGTGTGCTAAACAATGCCTCCCTGTCTATATTAGTGTGGTACTAAATTTCAGTAACTTCTGTCCGTTATTTTAGAGTCACAAGTATGTATCAAAATAAATGAACCACCCTGTATATGTGTTAATTATTTTTAGTATTGTAGAAAAATTCATCTTTGCGTTTCAAAGATTATTTTTAGGACTATCAGAATTAATTTGATACCAAGAAGGAAACATATTTAAAATAATGTATATAAAAATACCACTATAATCAATTGTAAAAAGGGGAAGAAAAGAAGGAAGGAAAAATTCTTGATAAAAATCCCCTTGAAGAGATGTAATATTAAAATCCAAAAATACAGCTTAAAAAGGTCGTGGAAAGAAGACAAATTGTCTAGGAGGAAAGAAGCAATAATTCGTTGCTGACATTGGATAAGTATTATCACAAAATCCGACGAACACAGATGCACATGTAGGTAACTACGTTTTCAGAAACGTAGGCATTTTCATATTAGTAAAGTATCGCAAAGAGAAAGCTAAGAAATATGGAGAGTAATAAATACGTCACAGGCAATCTTGACTAGAGAAAAGAAATCAGTGAGAGAGCCCAATTCCTCAAGAGAAAACACTTAAATGAATTCTTACTGTGAAGGAGAGCTAAGTAAAATGAATCTGGTAAAGAAAGTTTCTGAGTAAAAATATCCAAAACTGAACTAATATGAAAGTAATTTTTATAAATATTTTTTGATGGTGCTGTAAATTCGTATGTGTTTCATTTAGGGCAAATGAATCATGAAAATTCTTTGATGTCGGAAGGGTAAACAATAAGGAGGAATGCCCTATGGAGGAATAGTCTCTCATTGGGAAATTTCGTTTACTGAGATGATTTGTGTAAGCATTGTTTAATATTGATAGAACTTTGTGATGTATTGTTTGAGGCTGAAGAATCACTAGGGTTGTTTGAGTTTGAATTGTTCACGGATAAGTGAGAAATCCACTCGCATTGGAAATCTGCATGAATCCTCAATTACATTATTGTAGGTCACCTGTTGAGTGCTGGGTTCAATCCGGAACAGAGTAGAGTCTAATTCAATGCTCGTTTGAATTATTGGCCAAGAGAGAAGCTAGGTTAGTTTCTGTTATGATAATGTTACATTAATTCAAAGCATTCTCAATTTGCTTGCTAATATCTTATCAATACAAATCCTCGTTGGTATGGTGTGTCTCTAAACGATTAAATGTCATTACTAGAGAGGTCTCAGTACCAAAGAGGAAGATTGTATGAATCAAAGGATCCAGTAAAGTAGATACATTAACCCTAATCAGAGATGGACAGACCTTTGCCTTCTCGTGAATTCTAGCCATTACCAGTTAATGGGTCAAGCTCTACTGGAAATTTCATATTTTAAACCATTCCTCGTACAGCAAATAGAACATATCTTAATGCTTATAGTATGTATAGGTAGAATCGAAAGAACATGTTTTAATATTTTAATTTCATAATATTTTGACAAAATTGTTATATTTAATTCTCCTTCATACTGTAGTGACGTGATCCTAAACTGATCTGTAACTTAGTTGAACCTAGTGACTTTGCATCACCTTCACTGTTAGGTCCGTTCCATGTCCTCTATGTAAGGAGACATTTCTTTCTTACCTTACCATCGAAGCCCATCTTCCAGTTATACCTACTGGTTGAAGCATTTGAAGTTGAGTAATTGAGAGTCGAAGAACAAAGATATTTATTGTTGAAATTGTAGCGTTTTAAGGCAAAGCTACATCTTATTTTCTTGAAGGAAATGTCACAATATCACAAGTTTCCCAACTCCACGTTATGGTAATAATCCAGAAGAGCCCAACACATCATTTGTGAAATCCTCGTATCCATAGAGAGTCTACAATATCAGCCCCTGTCTACCTCAGATTAGAGCAGAGATACCATGTACAGTACTGAAACAAATGCCTTATTTGAGAGCAGAACGGACCTCTTCCCCTTCGCCAGGAGTCTCTTGACATTTAATTCACTTTATTTCATGAGAAAGAATGGAAATATCAGCGTAAGATTTACTAGTATTACCAATATATTTTTAAAAAATTCCGTTATAGTTGGCAGCCGAGACCTAAACCCGAAGTTAGAGTATTAAGTTTTTCTGTTTGCATATTCTGAATGATGGACATGTAGACTTTTCAAATTTGAGTGATACCCCTTGGCATCCTTAAGAAAGTCTGGCAGTGACGTCATAAATTGCGTCATTGCAAGAATCATTGAATACACTAGGACACATTTCAAATACTAGACCACAGCTCCTATAATTTTTATCCCATTTACATCCTATATGCGTCATTGCAAGAATCGTTGAATACACTAGGGCACATTTTAAATACTAGACCACAGCTCCTCTAATTTTTATCCCATTTACATCCTATAACTTTCCGCTGATAGATAATGAATTCATGTTTCACTAATTGTATTACTAATTATTTATTCCTTTCCATTACAGTTAAAAATAATTTGAAATATTAAAATGGTATGTACTTTTAAAGAAAATTTGCATATATGAAATCCATTTAATTCATTATATACGTACCAATTAAGCTAGAAGCTATTGACATAATTCCAAATCACGAGATCAGTAATGTAAAACAAACCATATTATTCGAATGGGAATCGAGCCTACGATCCCTGGCATTAGAGGTGAGAGCGTCAGCCAACTTGAAAATATATAGTATATTTACTTTCGAGTTAATTTTATTCCGAATTTTAGTATTGTAGAAAAATTTAGGACAGACAAAATAACATTGTAATCATTAAGGAATATTTTGGATGAAAAATGTATATGTTTTAAAATGTGTAATTTGCGAGTATTAGTGAAATGGTACTTGGAAAAACATTTTCTTAGTTTGTCGAGTCGAGTCGATTTTGAGTTTAACGTCCCTTTTCAGCAGCGAGGCTATATGAGACGTGGACCTACTGATTAACGTGGAATCCGAACCACATGATTTTTCTTAGTTTGTACCCGCTCTGAGGATGATTGCTTAAAACTTTTGAAAGTAATATTTGAGTCAAATGCTTGCAAAGAGGGAACGAATTGCTGGGTGTTCTGAAGGACTTATCAAAAAAACAAGTAAAAAAAGCTGTGGGTTGGTGTGTTCTCACAAAGCCTGTATTAATTATGATGCTATACATAAGAGCAGAAAGAGAAAATGGCTAGCTTCTGTACATAGAAGTTGTAAATGTCATGATGCTATATTTTTCTGCATCTCATAACCATGCCAGGTATGGTTTGTTTAGTTACATTCCATGGACAAAATGTCAAAATCTGTCCAAAAATATTTCTTTCGTGTTAACTATGTTATGTGTCATATACCTGGTATTTGGAAGGTATTTGGAGGACATGTGGATAGAAAGGACTTGGATATCAAGGGTGGAATCGTTGGAATTACGCTACGTTCAGAGACCTTGAAAACATAGGCATTGAGCACGGATTGTTGTAAGAAAGTTGAGAAGCATCTCACGAATGTAAGTGAAAACACTGACTTTAAAGAAAAGCAAGCAACGTATAGAGAGGAAGCAAAATCAAGAATACAAGAATATCGGCTGATGCAGGTTGGTAGGCATGAAATTCGTGAAAGGCTAACTGCCTTCATTGACCCACTGATCCTGAAACACAACCAGAAAATCTCGTAAACATAGCTACAGACAAAGTAGCGCCGTAGGCAGCCAACGTTCGTAAAGTTGTTGCAATTGACAAAAAATGATGAAAGAATTTCAAAATAATTGGCCACCAAGCTTTTATAATGCAATTCAGAAGAAAATTGTAACAATATTCGCGAAAAAGAAGAAAGGGACAACTGGGGCTTCAGAAATCTTGGACACAAACAGAATATATTCAACAGTCATTGGTCTTCAAACAAGTTCAAGTGATATAGATCAGGTGCTGTTCTCTAAACTTCCTCCAATTCCAACTTCAATGGTTCCAGAATCGGGTGAAATGAGACTATACACAAGTAAATCAAGCATGGAAAAGCAGTTAGAAGTTACTTGTTCCCAAAGAATTAAACGTCAGGAAAAACGAACAACAATAATTGATGGAGGAGTACTTATGTGATGTATCAAGTAGCCTGAAAAAGGCACAGTGCGTGATTTCGAATTTGCCACCTCTCCCTCCACAGAAAGTTGTACTGGTGTGACACAGAACCAAAAAAAAAAAATCATTCATTTGATTTGCTAAAATCTTTTACAAAATTTCGAATTACATCGTAATACTGGATGACGGTTCAGAAGATATTCCTCTCGAAACTTCCTCGAAAGGCGTAGCAAAGAGACATGACATGATCACTTCACATGAAGAGGCTAATAACACCAGTGCAACAAGCAATGAAAGTACCTCTGGCTGGAGACTCTCAAAGTTACTGTAATGTCGTGTGAAACAGATGTTTTCCTCTTCCTTGTTCATTTCTACTTCCTGGAAAACATTACAACAGAAATGTTAATGGAATCACCAGTGCACGGACGTACTGTCATAGATATTGACGCAACTGTATTGGAGCATAGGAAAATAATTCCCAAATTTTGGCAGCTTATGATCTCAGTGGTTGTGACACTACAGCTTCATACTTTAGTATCGGTAAGGGAAAAGTTGTTAATACCATTAAATGGATAAATGGATATACTCTGTCCTTACTGGACGACCATACAGCACCAATTTCTAGTGTTATAGAGCAAGCTTTACCATTCCTTATAATATACTATGGTAAAGGAGGTTATACGGCTACTATAGAGCCATGAATAAAACTGTGGCATGAAAAAACGGGAAGAAATTGTTCTCAAGAACCACAGATTTCCTTCCTTCCTGTGATGAATGATGCTTTTGCAGAAAACGTCAAACACGCGCATTTGCAAACATGTGTGTGGAAAAGTACGTTGTTGCCACATCCACCTAAACTAGGACTAACTATAAAGGTAACCAAGAACGTTCTGTTGCTTTCTCACCACTACATTCGAACATCGATATGTCACCTAAGACGTACCTGGATGATCAAAAATAGTCCTCATCAGCATCGACGACCTCCTGCCAAAGTTCTGGAAGGCCTTGGATTTCACTGGAGAAGAATTTGGTGGGCTGTGAAACGAAGAAGATATCAAGTGCATTTTGCACCTCTACTAGGGATTTGAACTGGAGTACTCTAAGGTGATTGTCCAAGTAATGGAACAGGTAATAATCGGACGGTGCAATGTCCGGGATGTATGATGGATGCACTAGTATTTCCCATCCAAAGTGTAGAATGGTGTCTCGGGCCGTCTTAACCACGTCGTTTATGCGTTGCTCTGTAATAGAATTACTCCTTTGAGATTCGGAAGTGCTGGCTCCAGAGCTATGAGTTTTTCTTGAACACGGCTCACCTGTTAATAGTACACAGTTGCATTGATGCTCTGCACAGATGATAGCACTTCCCGATGCACGATGCCACGAGCAGTCCATCAAAAACATAGAAAGACCTTCTTCTGGTGCAATGCTGGTTTCGGCTGTTTTGAAACCGGTTCATGTAATGCAAACCAATGATGACAGCTCCGTGGACCTTTGTACAGAATCCACTTTTCATCACATGTCAATACTCTGTCCAGAAATGGCCTCTTCCTCAGACGAGACAGCAATGAAACACAGGTGTCTGCTCGCGTTGTCTTATGGCTCGGATGCAAATCATGGTGGACCCATCGACCCAACTTGTAGTGTTCCCAAGTTGATGGAGGTGCTGCCAAATGGTTTCTCCACTCACACTGAATTGCAGTCCTAGTTCTTTACATGTCTGGCCACTGTTCGCCTTAATTGCTGCCTGAATATCTTCATTTTGTACATGTGTTGGTCTTCTGACATACGGTGTGTCTTCGAGTGTTTTGTCACCGTCCGTAAACTTGTTAAACCACCTCTGCACTACCCGAGTAGTCACTACACCCTCACCAAAGATCTGACATATCTTCTGCCTCGTTGCAGCGGTGTTTGACCTCAGTTGGAACTCGTACGGCGTACACGCCCTTGTGACACTCTGTGGAGGTCCCCTCTTCACTCTATCCTTACACAAGTTCACGATGTAACTGAACTGCCACAACCAGGTAGAATCTTGGTCATACCCACACCAGCAACTGACTTTTGCCTTATCTCCATTCGCGTTCAACTCATGGTATGAAGGCCAATTGAATACAGACCTGCATAAAAACGACATAACTTTCTTGGTTACTTTTATATGTGTGGATACTATAAAAACAATGCTCAGAATACTTAATGCCTTTAACTTTGTCAGAAGATGTACCCGTAGCACCTTCGGAGATACTAAAAACTGATTAATTGCTCGTGTGAAAGAGATGAACCATACAAAATGTATCGTTGTAATTGTACAAGTATTTCTTCTTTAAGTAATTCTTCTTTACCACGTACCTTGCTCTGTGGCTGTATCGATATTAGATGCTACAGCTACACGTTGATGAAAATATAGTGGAATGTTAGATATTTTATCAAATTTTGTCTCATTCTTTGTGAAAAGTTCGTCAGGAAGTTTCAGTTGGTTAATAGGAATTAAAGATCTGAAGATCAAAAAATGTTAATGTCAATTTTCCAGTTGTCTGAAGAAAATCTCCATTTAAATAAACGAAAGAAAATATTCAGGTTTATTTCCATTAAATTGTACTATTTGTGTCGCATTTTTGTATATATATCGGGTGTTGCAAAATAAGTGTTACAACTCTTGGAAGGTGACTCCTAACACTGAGACAAGAAAAAAAGTTCTCTTGAACTTTCGGCTATCGAACATAGTTTCGGATCTACAAGGTGCCGAAAGCGTGGGAAAATGACATTCAGACGCCAATAGTTCGGAAACTATCCAATGTAAAGAGGGCGGGTAAAGAATTTACTGAACAAGTCATATCTGCTGTATTAAATTTTTCATGTTTCACAATCCTACCATGCACGTGCAAGGGATTCCCCAAAGGAACGTAGAGAGTCCCGGATAATCTGCAAAATGAAAATTGGTCTAAATGGATATGAATTGATATTGTTTCTACCAGGTAACAATAATTCGTTTGTATTAAGTCGATATCTGGAACAAATACAAAATGGCGGATACCTTCATTTCCGTTGTGTGTGGTTGCATAATCGCCAGGTACGGATGCTAGACATTTACGTTCTGAGTATTAAGTCTTGCGAATTTGTTCTCAAATGCTCTAGAAAGACATCTGGAGTGTCGGTAGAGCACAACAAATGAAGCAGGGTGATTCACATGTGTGGAAACACTTAACGAAAAAAGCCCAGAGATGCACTCATACTAAGTAAACGTGAGTTCACAGTTGTGGAAATGTAAAGATTAGCGTCAAGAACTTGAAAGCCATTGCCGATTTACCAATAATATTCCTTTAATCCGATGCAATATGATGTACATTATTGCATACCAATAAGGATGCAACAACTGAGGCCAAGTTAAAATTGTGCAAGGGGACTCACAAAAAACTGGGTAAACTAAATGAATGTAACAAGTGAGATCGCATGATCGATATTGAAATGTGACCAATATGTGTGTTGATATCAATATGTATCTAATGAACAAATGTCAACATGTCTCACTACTGCTGGGACACCGTCCCAAGTGCGAAAACTAGGAAAATAACGTTATATATTCTGCTATTACATCTTGTGCACTTCTTTGTAGAACGTAACTAGAACAAGATTGTATCAAGTCCCTCTTTGTTTGGGACATCGTCCCACAGTCGAAACATATGAAAATAAATCTCTTAATCCATGGTTCAACATCTGATAGAGCGTGAAAATAACAAACTTGTATCATGTCCCACGTCTTCTGGGACATATGATGTACTCGAAATATAGGAAAATACCTCTAGAAATTCTTATCTTACACACAGTGCAAATGCCAAGACAAAGATGAAAATGAACCAATTTGGCACATGTAACACTACTGCTGGAACACCATACATATGGAAAATAAAACGACATGATAAATAGGAAGAAACGTCTTAAAGCTCTGATTGTTTACAACTGTGCAGTAGGAGTAACAAAATGAAACACACAAGCATGTCGAGAGGCTTTACAAGAGCGCTTGCCAAACAAAGTGGGTACTCCTCAAAGAAATGAATACAGAGAAAGTGAGGATCCATCGAAGCCTCAGGGCTAGGGCGGTCGCTTTCGCCCGCGTGGTTGCAGTTTCCAAACCTACTGGGAGCCCACGGCCTCAGATTCAAGACCCGAATAGTTATTTACCTATTTTTCGTACGTGGGAAAGTGTCCCAGCAGTAGTGGGACATGTTGACATTTGTCCATTAGATACATGTTGATATCAACACACACATTGGTCACATTTCAATATCGATCATGCGACCCCACTTGTTACATTCATTTAGTTTATTCAGTTTTTTGTGAGTCCCCTTGCACAATTTTAACTTGGCCTCAGTTGTTGCATCCTTATTGGTATGCAATAATGCACATCATATTGCATCGGATTGAGGGAATATTATTGGTAAATCGGCAATGGCTTTCAAGTTCTTGACGCTAATCTTTACATTTCCACAACTTTGAACTCACCTTTACTTAGTATGAGTGCATCTCTGGGCATTTTTCGTTAAGTGTTTCCACACATGTGAATCACCCTGCTTCATTTGTTGTGCTCTACCGACACTCCTGATGTCTTTCTAGAGCATTTGAGAACAAATTCGCTAGACTTAATACTCAGAACGTAAATGTTGTCCAGCATCCGTACCTGGCGATTATGCAACCACACACAACGGAAATGAAGGTATCCGCCATTTTGTATTTGTTCCAGATATCGACTTAATACAAATGAATTATTGTTACCTGGTAGAAACCCTATCAATTCATATCCATTTAGACCAATTTTCATTTTGCAGATTATCCGGGACTCCCTACGTTCCTTTGGGGAATCCCTTGCACGTGCATGGTAGGATTGTGAAACATGAAAAATTTAATACAGCAGATATGACTTCTTCAGTGAATTTTTTACCCGCCCTCTTTACATTGGATAGTTTCCGAACTATTACCTTCCGAAAGTCATTTTCCCACGCTTTCGGCACCTTGTAGATCCGAAACTATGTCCGATAGCCGAAAGTTCAAGAGAACTTTTTTCTTGTCTCTGTGTTAGGAGTCACCTCCCAAGAGTTGTAACATTTATTTTGCAACACCCGATATATATATACCTGAATAAACTACATTTTTCACGTACTGAAAGTAAACGTTTCTTATTCATATGTAAATAAACATGTATGAGATATATTTAATAAAGATGAATGATATAAATAAGCATCATTTATATTTATACACGAATATGGAAGTACAGTATGACCTTCATAATCCAACAGTTTTGGATATATTCCTCAGCCTTTCTTCAACCGATTTGCACCAAATTTTGAGGGTACGCCTCTATGACTATTTAGTCGTGTCTCTGAAAATTTGGAAAAGAGGCCGGTAACTCTTATATCGTCGAGATCGTACTGTATATTAAAGCTGAAAGTTTAGTAATTTTAACTTGGTAAAGCAATTTTTAACTACAATAGAAGTAAATAAGCAGATAAATAATGCGTTGTAGCAAAGATGAATTCATTATCTATTGCAATTAGTTATAAAATACAAATCAAATAACAATTACTGGAATTATCGTCGATTATTTACAACTTGTTGTTTTAAACTTGGCGATTATTAAGATGCCGCAAAAATGACGTCACCGCTCGAATTCCCAAGGAGTGCCCAGATGGCATCACTCAATTTTGATGAAGCTTTCATACCCATCATTCAGAAAATTCAAAGAAAGAACTTAATACGTTAATTTCGGGTTCAGCTGATTTCAGGCTTTTGGTTGCCGGGCAATTATATTCCACAAGAGACAAGGCTATGATGCTAACTACGTACGTATATACTCAAGAGAGCGTTTTGTCATTATTACAATATAATTTAGAAAAATTATTATATTTTGCAAGAAATGTATCTTCCTATAAATGAATGGCTGAATGGAAAAACAGTACTAGTCCAAAGGATTCATATTGAGTTAAGTCAAACTGAACTTTGAAGAGACATAAGACAAATTCAGTTTGTTTTTCAATGAATTTTGTATTTCAGAGATGTTGTGCTAAACCTTACAAACACGGTTTAAAAGACAAATATGATTCTAGCATTAATCATAATATTTATTAATTAAAATAAGCGCTGTGGATATATATATATTCTTGCTGTACTGTACTGTGGGGTTACAACCACAGTTTTGCTCAATTATAAGTTCTTAACTGAAAGAATGTGGGGATAGCATTTCGCATGGCAAGAGAGAAAGTACGTGGGGATCTGAGCAGTACAGCGCTGAAGTAATTAATTGGGGATGAATGAAATGAAATGCATGTTTTCTAATAGAAGAAATCACAGAGACGCAAAGGTTAGGAAAGGAAAAGGTTTACTGTACCTCAGCCATTTCGATGTGATGAGCCTCTTCAAATATTGGGTGAAGCCTTATCCTCCAATCCGTTGAGTGGTTCCGTCTGGTATCGATCTTGGACCTCACGTTCGAGAGTGAAGAACCTCTCGACCTCAGGGCAACAGCTCCCAGATGTCCTGGCCTCTTTGGAATGACACCTCTGTCATGCAGTGGATGGTGAGGGCCCAGGCGTGCCAACCGTCTCTCAATTGCTGCTACGACGACTCTTCTGAATAGGGGTCCAAAGTGTGTTTCTGGCGGCTCCTGTCACACTTCTCACCTCGAGGGTTCCGTGTCCCCTGGTTTTGTTCTACTTCCTAGCTTTCGCTTCTTCCTGGTGCTCCGCACGTGGATAACTAGATCATCACAATTATCTTGGTTAATAGAGAAGTTTAATTGCTGAAACGGCGTGGCTGAGTTTGTTTTGGTGAAGTTACGGAAACTAGGAAGAGAATGGTAAGCATGAATTTGTATTGGGATGAGGTGACAACATAGGGAAGCCTCTTCTTTATTATTTAATAATTACAATTTCTTGTTTGAAAAACAAAATAACTACATACAGGGAGAATTCAAAATAGGCGCTTAGCCTGATATCCTCTACACTCCCTGCTCTATTTCTCCACGACGATTTTGAAAAAAATTCGGAGTGTTCTCCTGGAGAAGAGTGTTGATGACCCAAAGATGCTGTAGTAATTCTCCAATGTCCTTAAGATGGCGGTCAGGTATGAATTAATTATAATATGTTGTCGAAGGTTGCCCTCTGGCGGACGCTCCCTTTACTACGTAGAAACTGAAGATGTAGAAGGATAGAATTCAAGGTTGCGCTGATTCAGATTTTTTTTTACATGAAAGAAAAATAAAACGAATTAGTTAATAGTACTTCAGGAAGTGTGGTGTTATGCAATCTTAATGGGAGGTAAGTGTAATAATTTTAATATGGGATTATTAATATAGATTATGGCTGAGATACAAGTGAGGGGTTAAGTGGGAAGGAAAAAATGACATTTGAAAGAAAAATTAATTGTAACTTGTTTATATACAATAATTATATGATTCCTTAACCTAATTGTGATATATAAAATAAATATATGAATATATGTAATATAATAAGATAAATTATAAATAATGAATAACATAAGATAAATAATATATATATTATACATATGGAAAGTAAAATCTCTCTAAGTTTAGATATTCGTATAAGTTTGTGTTAGTTAAAATTGATATTCGTGGGAGTGTTAGAATATGGGAGGATACAATTAGATTAACTAATTTGGTTAGTAGCATTTCCTCTACTAAGTGCCTGAAAAGTCCGATATACCGCGGACTACTCGGTAACGGTATATGAAGAGTAGCACTATTCCAGATTAGTTAAATGACTGGGATACCACGAGATAAAATACGTTACACATAAGGGATATAATTGTTTAAATACGATGCTGAGATATTTCTCGGAGTGAGTTCTAGCGGGGAGTGATGCAAGTCCTCGCGTGTTTCTGTCGAGACGTTGTTTCTAGCAGTAGCAGGCAAAAATCTTGGAAAAGTACGATGAAGAGATGATGGTTTCTTTTGTAATAATCCTAAGATTTTTATTAACACAAATAACATGAGAACTAGGGTTATAAAGATGAGCAGGTCAGTAATCCCTAAAAAGCTTTGAAACGCCGAAGATAATTCCATTGCTCTTACAGGCTTGGAACAAAATGGCAGAATTAACATTTTGTTTTGTTTGAGAATGTAAATTACGTAAATGGTGAGTATTAATTGCCAAAGAAAAATGATTCCGGGAACAAACCAGTCATGTTCAAAGATAGGACGTTCAAATGATGTTTCAACCAATGCAAAAGGTGTTACATTCATGTGGCTAACAGATGAAATCCATAAATCATTCACTAATGTATTGACATTAAAGAAAACATTGGGTTTGAATTTTTGTCCAACGAGAAATAAATCATTGTTTACAATCATTGCCGGAAATAAATGTAGAAGTTTAGGTTTTGATAAATCATTATCGAAGCAGGGAAAATTTGTTTTTACGAAGAGATGCTGAGTGACTTCCAATTTGATGTTACACGGTAGAGTTATTTGTACAGCACCAAAATTCAAGTGATCAGGTAATGAGAGGTTGGTTGGGATACTATTATTCCATAGGGTAACAAATTTTGGAGGGTGCGTTAATAAGTATTGGTGGTCATCTAATTCCATTATTTGAACTGTTGTGACTGATTCACATCGAAAATCGCAAGTAGAAGTAATATCCCTTACAGTTTGTCCTCTATATCCATGCGTAATACATTCTGTTTGGCGAGAATTTGTAATAACGTGGTTGGGAATTTTACATAAGCGAGTAGTTCGAAACTGGCAACCAAGCATATCAGATCCTATTATGGGAATTATAATCTTTTTGTTTTGAACGGCTACAATGACAGGTTCCAAATTGACGACACATGTTTGGTTTCTAATTGCAAAGGATATACTTCTTACAGAAAAAATATCAAAGCTAGAATCTTTTTCCAGAATAGGAATTTGCAGTTGCAAAAATATGTAATTTTCTGTTATAGAACATTACAGCGTTGAAATAGTGTAATAAATTTCTAATAGGTTTCTATCAATGGCTAAAACGAACCCAGATTTAATAAGAGTAGATTCTAAAGCTAATAGTTGTGCATCAAGAACATCATATGGTATAGTATTGGCATTGAGTTTGCCATCTCTACAGCTTTCTACTAATAAATCATATTTATAAATTTCCAAAAATTTCAAAAATTGTGCCGTGATTTCATAAAATTCGGAGATAAAAGCATACGATTCAGCCGTCACTTTAGAATCTAGCGTGTTAAGATATTTGCCTAATCTTTTTTCTTGTTCTACAATGTGTTGGGAAAAATTTCTAATTCTCTGGAAGTTGTTTTGAATTTGAGCCTGAAAATTTGAAAGTTCTTGAGATGAGTTCTGTAAAAATATGTTATTTTTCATTAATTGTTTTTGAACTTGCAATACAGTTTCTTCTAACTTTTCTTCCTTTTGATGCAAAGCATCTACAGTTGATGATTCAGCTACATCACAACAATATCCTAGAAGATTGCCAATAAAACCCAATAACGCTCTCTTAGATTTCTTAGGTGCCGGCTTATGAAACATAGGTTTCGGTATATGCAAAAAAATTTTCAAAATGTGATCGTGTAATTGTTTAAGTGTATCTGCGGCTTTACATACATCAATGTGATAATACTTTTGTGTATTGCAGTGTAAAAATTTATACAACGTAGAAGAGTTTAATTTCTCCGGGAACACAAAACTGATATTGAAAGTTAATGGTACTGAGTGTTGATAGGTGACCATATTACTTAACTTTTTAAAATAAAATCCAGACGAAATACTGAATTCTAAAGTTGCTACTGTAGTGACAGCAGTTATCGTCACAAAAAGCAGAATGAGATATTTTGCCTGCAACAAAGTGAGAAAAGTGGCACATTAGAATAGAAATCATGCCTAGTTCTACAATTAAATATAGATTTGAAGCAGTATTCCTGTGTTTACTTCTTAACTTCATGGTGAAGAGCTATGAGCAATAATAAAACAATATTAAAATTATCTACTATATACAGCACTAGAAACATTTGAGTGCTTCTTTCGTCTAATATGTACATATATATATATATATATATATATATATATATATATATATATATATATATATATATTTCCATGTTACCTTGAAGGTTCACTGACAGTGAAAAAAACGACCAACAAAAGGTCAGGAAAGAATATGAAACATATTCAAAGAACACTTGTCATGCAACCCAGTACTCATACACAATAAATAATACTCAAAATAAAAGGATTATGAAAATATCCCACAGAAACTAAAAAGTAGTTTCAAAATTATCAAAAATAGAGTATCAATACTTCACTATACATTACTAACGTATCGTAATAACAAGATTAGCTTATTCACTCATATGCTCAAGCTCACTTTTTTTTTTTACACAGGAAAATATTCATACATCAAATGTTCGTAGATTCGTTTATTCTGTACATCGTAAACACAAAAAATAATTTTATCGATGGAATCCAAATTTTCCTCCAAGAAATTTCTCACAGTTCTTAAGGCTATGTGACATGCTGGTGTTTTAGGATATAAAAATGCACCTGTTGAAATGGTGGGCAATGCAACTGTACGAAAATCATTGTTTAAAACACTAAATAAGATTTTCTCGTAACAAGACTGTAATGATTTGCTATTTTCACCTTTAAGTCCACAAGTGTGTATTACGTGTTTAGCTGGAAGATTGAAGCCTTCTGTAATTATGCACGAACCTTCTTTTAATTTCCCAATGCGTGCACATTCTTGAGTTAATTGTGGCCCTGCTGCTAAGTGTATTGCCCTGTCTGCGCTCCCTATGGGTAATAAATCCGTGTTGCTTCGGTTTACAATGGCATCACCCTGGAGTTCTACAATGCTTCCATGGTACAAAGCTACTTTAGAATTGATCTCAGTGTTCACACCAAATTTTGAAGGAACTTTAGGTGCATTATGTAGCGTACGTTTGGTTGTGACATCCCACGTCGGTAAATGGAGCATAGAAATGGCATTAACGATATTTAGGCACGTGTAATTGTCAGTTTGATCATCTTTTTCTTCCTCTCCCTCTTTCCTTCCAGTAAATTCAATGATAAACCTAGATGTTGGTAAGCCTGTTACGTCTTCATCATTCCGTGGAGACAGCTGATTCCGTTCCTCCTCATCTTCTGTACAGTTCTCTTCAGGGGGTACGATCTCTCCTTGAATGGCTGAGTCTGTGGCTTCAATATCCTCACTGGTGTGAGGCTTCTTGCGTTGATCGTCGTGATTTCCTAACTCGTCCAGAGGCGACGGAGGGTAATATTTCTTAAGACGGTCAACCGTAATGGAGTCTATCTTCTGTCTTCCTGTGCCAGTAGTGAATTTAACGAAGTAACTATTTTCGTTATTCTTGCCCTGTATCTCACCTGGTCCAATGTATTTCCCAGTGAAAGCACGTGTCTGGCCCCGTTTCATATTATCTACATATATCTAAACAAGATCTCCCTTCTGAAATTGCACTTGTTTATGACGCTTGTCATATGATTTTGCAGAAGTTTGGAACCTTTTGAATAATTTTTCAGCAGCCTGCTCTCGAATATCATTAAGATGAGAAAGCCTGACTGCGTTGTCTTGAAATTGACACTGTGTGTCAAACATAGCTTGATGTATTAACCTTGGTTTGAAACCATGGAGTAATTCAAAACTGGAGTATCCCATACTTGTGTTAATAGAAATATTATGGCTGAATGTAACCTTGGGAAGTAACTCCACCCAGTTTCCTGAATTATCTGGGTCAATGTTGAGCTTCAATTTTTGTTCCAAATTACGTATTGTTACTTCAGCAAGCCCAATAGAAAAATGTGCTTTCACGTCTGCAAATTTCAACGTAACACCACAAATATTGCACAATTCCTTAAATATGGCGCTTGTAAAAGCAGCTGCCCTGTCTAGGCAGAGTTCATAAAATAACCCATATTTTAAAATGACGTCATTAAAAAGGAATGATGCCAAAGTATTGGCAGTGGTGTCTGGAATACTAGCTGTTATACAAAATCTTGTGGCTTCATCCACACAGACTACAAAATATTTGTGTTTCAAAATATTGTTAGTGCAATAAGGCCCAGCTACGTCCAAATAAAGCCGGTAAAAGGGCATAACACTAGGGTGAGTTTGCAGCTTACCATAACTCAAACCAACTCTTTTCTTTAATATTTGGCAGTGAAGACATTCTCTACAGCGTCTATATACAAAAAGTTTCATGTCAGGAAAATATACACTGTTAACTAATAATTTATATGTTTTACTAAAAGCAGAGTGATTGGCTCCCAAAATCTCCTCATGACACTTCTTAAAAACTGTTTCCTGCAATGACAAAGGAATGGCAAGCAAGTAGTTCATACCCATAGGTGTTTTGTTTTTTCTGTAAAGAATGTTATTGCGCAATTCATAACAGGAAGCTTGTCTTTCATACTGATTGTCTTTAGATTTGCCCTCAAGCCAGTCAATAATGTGCTTAAGAACATTATCTTTTCTCTGAGCTTCGCTAATATTAATATCGGTGTTATCTTCTAGAAAAAAACACAGGGGTCCTCTGAACTTAACTTTTCATCTTCGAGATCTCTTTTATTGGAAGCAAAACGACTGATATTATCGGCTTCTATATTGGCGGTTCCTGAGACATGGGATATTGTAAAGTCAAATTGCTCCAGTTGAGAAAGCCACCGAGCTAGCTTGCCAATAACATTTTTAGATTGTTTGAGAAATGTGATCGCTCTACAGTCCGTTTTTAGAAAAAAATGTCTTCCTATGAGCCAGTAACGAAAAGAACGTAGTGCATATAGCACCCCAAGAAGCTCAATCTCATATATTGAATAATTTTTTTCTGTGGCGTTTAGAGACCGGGAACAATACCCAATAGGAACTAATTCACTGTCAGGGTTATCATCAATTGGTTGCTTAGCAACCGCCCCCACCCCAGATTTACATCCATCCGTGTACAGAAATAATGGTCTGTTGGGGTGATAGTTCATTAAAGTTGGTGAATTTATTATTGCTTCTTTGAGTTTTTCAAAAGCATCCTGTTGTGGCTTTTTCCAGCTATATGTAGCATCACGCTTAAGTAATTGTAAGAGAGGAGCTGAAATTTCACTGAAATTCTTTACAAAGCGTCTCACAAAACTACAAGTGCCGAAAAATGATTTGAGTTGTTTTTTAGTTTTAGGACGTTTGTAACATTTTATAGTGTCAATCACTTTGTCAGACACAGAAATACCATATTTATTTACTTTATGTCCAAGAACAACTACAGAAGTTTGTGCAAACTTGGTTTTCTTTGGAGACAGTTTTAAACCTCGCTTGCGAAAAGCATCAAAAAGTAATGTGCATAATTCTAACATTTCCGGTATGGTGTCGGATACTATAAAATAGTCATCTAGGTAATTCAATATATGGGGCGATGGAATATCGGCTAATGTCAGTTTTATGAGCCGGTTCAACGCCGCAGAAGAACAAAGTAATCCTTGAGGAACCACATTATAATGAAAGGATCCCTCCCCCGGAACAGAGAATGCTGTGATTGGTTTGCTATCTTCTGTAATGCGGATTTGGAAGAAGGCATCTTTTTGGTCACACATTGTAATAAATTTCTTTCCAGAAACACGATTTAACACGTCCTCCATGCTAGGAATCGGAAAAGAATCCACCCTACATTGGACATTTACAGCCCGAAAATCAGAAACAAAACGATAATCACCTGTTCGTTTTTTTAACTAAGAGAATAGGTGAGTTCCATGGGGATATAGTTCTCGAAATGATCCCTCTTTGTAATAAATTATCCAGCTGTTTTTTAACTAGAGCGCGCAAATGATACGGTATAGGTAGGGCTGGTTTGCATATAGGCGTGTTGTCTTTGAGCTGGATTTGATATTCATAATCCTTAGCAAAAGAAAAATCTTGATCGTGCCACATAAAAATATCACTATAACGATAAGCGAGATCATAAAATTTCTCTTTATCACTTTCAGAAAGTTCGGGGTTAACCTGAATTTGTGACCTGTCAAACAGTTTTCTTTTTTCTAAAATTTCCGGTGACAATTCCTCCTGAATTTGATCTACTAGATAAGCAGAGTCTTCCTCTGATATTTCTTCAAATTCTTCGGCTAATCCTATTTCTTGACCCTCGTTTAACGTTATGTCTTTAACAGTAGGATTCGTAATCCATACACAAGGCTGAGATGGTGACAACACACAAAAAGGAATAAAAATTTCTAATTTATTCTGCAAAGAAATATTTGGCACTAAAAGGTTCTTATTCCCTCCTATGTCATAACGTTTAGTGACAGAAACTCGAGTATGCGTTTTCGCTGGAAGCACTATTCGTTCAGAAAGTGTGTAAATAGCTTTAGAAAGAGACGCTAATTTCTATTTTAAAGTTTCAGAAATTACACCCTCATTGTTATTACGTGGAAGCTGGTTTACAGGTGGCTTCCCAAATCTATTAACTGAAAAAATATTGTTTTGAAAATCCAGGAAAACATTATGGGATGTTAAGAAATCCTGACCAAGCAAAGGCTTAAATGGAAACCGAGGAATTATTCTGAACGGATGCGTAAAGCTCTTTTTTCCTATGAAGAAACGCAAAAAAACAATATGAGATACTTCAATTGTGTTGCCCGTCACTCCCTTTAATTTTGTAGTAATTGCTATTTTCTTTGCTCCTTTAGGAATTAAAGTTTCAGGGAGACAAGAAACTTGTGATCCTGAGTCGATTAACAATGGAGTGTACACGCTCCCTGCTCTAATATTAATGTATGGGAGTTCTGATTCCTTGAATATAGGGACTTGTAACACAGAATGACGAATAGTTGTGTCCCGACCAACTATTCCGTTTCTTCGTTTAAAAATGCGCGACAATCTCGGGCTATATGATTTAATCCTTGGCAGCGCCAACAGACAATAGGAGAACGTGGTGGTTTAGAAGTTCCCGCAGTGGGGCTTGAACCCTGGTCACTTGAGTTATTGTCAATCGCGTTACCCCTGTCACCATTACTCCCTTGATTTTGAGCATAGTTGTTGTAGTAGCGAACTTGGTTTCCCCTTCTACCTCGACCTCTTCTTACTCTGTTATTACCACGAAAAGATGAACTTGCATTTCCTGTGTTTGTCGATTGACCTTGATTTGCAGTGAGAGACGTAATGTTTAAAGAAAGTTTCTCTAACTGTTGCTGTATTTGCTGCAGTGCATTGGAGTCAGGGACCTGAGAGTTTACATGCGCGTCAGCATTTTTCTGAGCAGAAATTTTCTCAACAGCTCTGGACTGTGTGGTAGGCTGAGAGCAAGAATGCGTATTCATCGGGTCAACATTCGTATTACTAGAAACTAATGAAGACTGCAATATTGACGAATTGCGCTTAATGTATTTCTCGATGGTTTTCTGTTCTAATAAGATCTTTGTTTTTTCCTCAGTTATTAAGTCTGATATCAGTTTTTCAACTGAATCATATTCCTTGCGAATAACGGCCCTAAAATACTCAGGTTGCAAACATTCTATGATTAATTGTGTTTGTTTCGCTGGGGGGGCTCGAGGGTCTACCCTCAAAATGAGGTTGAGTTTAGAATAAACATAATCAGATATGCTCTCAGTTTCTCCTTGTTCGCGAGCACGCATTTCACTTTCTGTCAACTGAGGCATGGTGTTGCTCCCAAAAGCTTCTATTAATTTCGCTTTGAACTCATCGTATGTCCAATTAGCAAATTCGGGTTTTTTGGAAGTATTGTCCATCCAAAATTCAGCCGGACCTTTCATCAATGTACACAGTATTAGCTTTTTTCTTATGCCTGTCCAATTATTGATGGAGGCAATAGACTCGTATTTCTGCAAATACCGCCTGATGTCTTCTCCTAACTTAGCATAAAATGGTTCGGGTCTCACTATCGTATGAATCGAGGTCAATGAACCTTCTACATTCTCACTATTATTCTGGGCCATGTTTAAACTGTCCGGTGTGAAAGAATAAGAAATACTTGAAACTGGGGTAGATAAATGCAAATTGTCTTTAAGATTGGTATAAAAATTTCTAGTAACTGGAATGGCAATCGGTGATGAACAAATTATAGGTTCAAAGTACTGCGTAGTGGAAATATCGTTTAGATCATCAAAAGGCTGTAGATACTGTTCAGCTAATAATCGAAACATGCAGAAAATGCTAAGTAAACATGCACATAAAATCAGTGTCAACACAACATACTTAAAGTTAAAATAAACCCAATATTTGCGTCACTTCAAAAAATAAATAATAAGAAAGACATGGTTTGATGTAACAGAATTGTAACAAAAAAATGATATGATAAAAATCGATGGATTGACGTTAATTTAAAAGTCTTATGGTTCGGAATTTATAATAACAATGTCTCACAGAAGCTGCATTTCTATATTAGTAGAAAAAAATCCTAAATGCTAGGCAAAGGCCTCAAAAATCTTCACAAAGTAAAGGTCCACATCTCCACCATCTTGCTGTACTGTACTGTGGGGTTACAACCACAGTTTTGCTCAATTATAAGTTCTTAACTGAAAGAATGTGGGGATAGCACTTCGCATGGCAAGAGAGAAAGTACGTGGGGATCTGAGCAGTACAGCGCTGAAGTAATTAATTGGGGATGAATGAAATGAAATGCATGTTTTCTAATAGAAGAAATCACAGAGACGCAAAGGTTAGGAAAGGAAAAGGTTTACTGAACCTCAGCCATTTCGATGTGATGAGCCTCTTCAAATATTGGGTGAAGCCTTATCCTCCAATCCGTTGAGTGGTTCCGTCTGGTATCGATCTTGGACCTCACGTTCGAGAGTGAAGAACCTCTCGACCTCAGGGCAACAGCTCCCAGATGTCCTGGCCTCTTTGGAATGACACCTCTGTCATGCAGTGGATGGTGAGGGCCCAGGCGTGCCAACCGTCTCTCAATTGCTGCTACGACGACTCTTCTGAATAGGGGTCCAAAGTGTGTTTCTGGCGGCTCCTGTCACACTTCTCACCTCGAGGGTTCCGTGTCCCCTGGTTTTGTTCTACTTCCTAGCTTTCGCTTCTTCCTGGTGCTCCGCACGTGGATGACTAGATCATCACAATTATCTTGGTTAATAGGGAAGTTTAATTGCTGAAACGGCGTGGCTGAGTCTGTTTTGGTGAAGTTACGGAAACTAGGAAGAGAATGGTAAGCATGAATTTGTATTGGGATGAGGTGACAACATAGGGAAGTATCTTCTTTATTATTTAAGAATTACAATTTCTTGTTTGAAAAACAAAATAACTACATAAAGGGAGAATTCAAAATAGGCGCTTAGCCTGATATCCTCTACAATATATATATATATATATATATATATATATATATATATATATATATATATATATATATATACCGTTTTTTACTTCAAAGTAGATCTATCTACCAAAATGCATAGGAAATAACGATTTAACACTAAAAGAAAACATTTATTATCTTTTAAAGGCACATTAAGTAAACAAACAATATAAAATGTGTGATACATAAAACGCATTGTCAGAAAATGTCGACTAAACATTAACAAAATTGGATGACAATTATTAAATCAGAAAACACAACGAATGATGATGCTTTCTTTTTCACCTGACTTGCAGTTTTTCACTGTGAACAGTAGTAGTTTCGTTTATCACATATCTAATCAATTTGGCGATATATTGTATCTTTTTCACATTGATTGTCGTTGATTTTCTATAGACTGAGTCAGTTAATAAAATTTACTAGGGCTTCTTCACCATCTAAATATTCGAAGACAATCCATCAATATTGTCATAAGTTTTCACATATTCTGGAAGACCATGACGTAAACTAATATTCTGCAGTTTGATGCATTAAATGACTAGTTGCTCTCGGAATAGTTATGCGCATCATGTCAATTATTGATACGCATAACAATCAACTGATTCACAAATAACATAACAACAATGAAAACAAGTTAGTTTTATCAAATACATGTCACAGTCAATCTCTATTAAGTTCTCTGTACGAGCTGCTTTAGACATAAGATGCTCAAAGGTCTAATCCGGTGCGAGTAAGTGGAGGAACAGTACAAGTCCAGGAGTATGTACTGTTCTTTCACCAATCGTAGAGAAAAATCTTCCTGTTTTGAGTTCAATATTGTGCAGTTTTCAGTTTCAGCATATAGTCTCTGTATTCAGCGTTGATTTCCGTTTAAGAAACCGAATATAGACGATTTTGGACTAGTACTCTTTTTTCCATTTACTTGTTCAAATAGTCCTGGCAAATACTTTCTTTTGTATAACATACTTTAATCAATGTCTTTCTTCTAAATTAAGTTCTAATTTTTATCTTTCAGACTCGGACAGATTTCGTCGTTCAAGTTTGGGGTATCTGGGCAAAGCCAAAATACGAACACTAAAAATGACAATTGTTATAGTTGTAGTATTTTTTGTCTGTTGGACTCCGTACAACGTTATCAGTTTGTGGTAAGTATTAGTTTTATAATAATAGACATTTAAATTCACGGTGAATTCTTAGAAAAGCATAGATATACACATTCAATTATTCAAATACAGAGAAAATATCACAGATGGAGAAAAGAATATGAACTTTTTTTTAATTACTAATTTACTACTATTTTTTATGCTTCGAATATAACTCGAATATTTTATTGATATCGGTTTTGAGAGATTTAATGTGTTTCTCATTTCCCGTTGAACTGTATAAGAGGAAGTGATATTTGGATCAAAAGATCCAACATATTTTATTCAAAAATTTTCTTGTACGCCTTATATTTGGAGAACTACATGTAGTGTAGCCAAACCCAAACTGTTACTTAACTCAGTATGATGTGCATATTCCGTAGAAAATACGAAGACTCTATTCAGGGACCGTTCAAAGTTTTGTGGCCCCTGACCCAAAAACTAATTATTGGCCAAGATCGCAATATTTTCATGCATTTTTTGGATCATTCCTAAAATTCTTGGCAAGATCACAATGTTTTGATCTGCTTTTGGATCATTTCTAAAATTCTTGTTAATGTTCTTTCGTCGTTTTATTGGACCTACCCTTTCTTAGCTCCAATAAATAAAATAGGATTTCTTCAAATTATTTATAAATGTGTTAAATTACACGTAAATTTTAATTCCTGAAGAACTGTTGTCTCAACATTATATTGTAAAATTGTCTTGATAAACATTTTTAATACAATGTAACATTTCACGCTATTCTTACAGCTAGTTAGTAAGGAATAATGACAACTTACTAGTTTTTGTATAGTTTTTAAAAAAAATCGTCCTTCACTGGTTTCTAACAATTTTTTATTATAAGTGCCCACTATTTAGCAGTTTTTAAAATCCAAATCCAACATTTGATTGTCTGTAACTAGGGAACCATAGGTCTGTACTTAAACGCATTTAAAATGATAGACCATGATAGGATCAGTATGCGTATGAAATATTAAGATATACTGTTCCCTGTTTTCTCTTTATTGGCCATCAAAGTTCAGAATTAGGAGAAGTCGAAAAGAAGTACAAATTTTCACTTTGATTGTCAATATCTCGGAGACGAAAGATGTAAATCATAACATGTAATGTTCCTACTAATGCTAAGTTCTACCCAATGTCAAATGAAGACTGAATTAGGATACTTTTTTTTTCAAGCAAATAGTGTCTTTTTTTTTCGAAAATTGGACTACTTGGAATAAACCTGAACTTTCATTGCTAATAGTTTGGGAACCAAGAAGGTTACCATTTGACCATATTTTAAGTGGAAGTAGATCTTAACGAGTTCAGTGTGATATGACGAAACTTGGTTCACATTTTATTGACGAATAAATTTTAGATTTTTAATAATCGATAAACAAGTCCGAACTCTAAATTTCATGACCAATAACTCGGGAGTCAAAGGTTTACGTACTGCAATATTTCAAACGCTTACTTGTTTTGTGCAAATGTATCACTATTCCAAATTTGGTCAAGATCGAATGTGTTTCAACAACCGTGCAAGATAAATACTGTCCTTTTATTTTTTTTCAATCAAATGATAGACGGTAATTAGTTATAAAGCGCACAAATCAATTTTGTTGTAATTCTCCACCAAGTGCACCATTACACTTGTTTAGCTAAAGTTTTGTTTATGTTTAGTAATTTTATATTTAAGTTTCCAAGAAACATTCAGCCTATGACACAATAGGTAACACAGCGGAAATGAATTTAATTTGGGTCCATAAAATTTCACGCAAGAAATTAGTTTTAACTGTATAATATAAATATAACTGAAAATCTACCACTTAAAACGAATTGAAAAGTAGAATCAACGGAATTTTATTGAAAATATATGCACCGAAAGTAAGATTCATCTGTTTTATGAAGACTGACAGTTTGTATCAATTGATCAAATAAAAGGAAAATTGTCGTATATTTATTAGGGACAAATTCGTAATTAATTCTGAAAAGCTTAGATTGCTATATCACATAGTAACTTGTTATCTGTATTTAAGGCATCTAACAAGGGACATCACTCAATTGTCCGGCTCCGATTTCAATGAAATTTTTCTTGCTGATAGAGAACATATATTCATTACTTGTGATGACAGAAATTTTTACCATGGTGCATGTTTTCTATTTTTTATAATTGTTAAGAGTTGTGATGTGGTTATTTATTAAAGATTACTTCAGAAGTCCCTTACTTCCCTTTGTAAACGGAGTGTTAATGAAAGAACAACCATGTAGATAAATGTAAGGCCTAGGGGGAAGTCGTATGATAGGTATAACCTTGACGGTAGCCATCTTGAAATCCGCCATTTTGAATTAAGGTCAAGTTTTTTAAAATGGGAATAGAGCAATGCGATACTTAATTTCGGGCTAGAATTTAATCAGAAAGACAATGGGGAAGTTAGTTTTAAGATACACTCATTTGTTGAAAAGTTATAGGCATATTAATTATTTATACTTATTTTACTATGTGCCTAAGTCCCTTACCTCCGCTTCTAACCCGGGTATTAATGATAATAAGTACATAAAAGCTTTGGTAATATATATTATGCCTAGAGGGAAGTGATACGGTAAGGGTATCCTTGACAGAAGCCATCATTCAGAAGCCATCATTACAACACTTATCGGACACGAATACTGAGCAGTGCATTATCAATTGTACCGGTAATGTAAGCGAACCTAATTTCAGAAGCAACAGAAATATTAATCGTAGAACATTTAGGAATCAGTCAAACAATAGATCTAATTTGCATCGAATTTGATTTCGTAATAGTTACCTAGATGGCAGAAATTCTCGAAATAAAAACCAAAGTACTATTGAAGTAAAGGACACGCCGTACTGTATTCATGATTGTGTAATTCAATGCAACCTAACCGAACTCTTTGGCAATGTAACTTAAGCTAATGTTGTGGCGTCCGACAAAACATATTCAATTGACTTTTGTTTTATTTCACTTTAAATAGTTATAATTTCATTTGCCATTCGTACTTTGTTTAAATTTTATACAAATAATAAAAATTATGGATACTAGATTTCAGCACATTGAGATATGAATACGAATATTGTTTACTAAAAGTTATGATAGATATGCTTGAAGAAATGAAACATGTTATACGGTATTCTAACCCACCTAAACTTTGCTGATTCTTAATATAATAATTTCTTTATTTGTATTGTTCCTGATAATGATATTGATCAAGTTTCGTTTTATTTCAATTTGAATATTGTTATAATTTCTTTGTAATTCGTACTTCTGAATTCTATGCTATTTACATCTATGAATCGATACAAATATTGTTTATCAACGCTATGTTAATTATGCCCAAATAGAAGAAATAAGTTATATAGTATGTCAGCATATACTGAGTTGATTTGTCAATGAGCTCTCATAATATTGATTTAAAGAATCTATTTTTGGTCCTAAATAATTAAAAAATTG
Source organism: Thermobia domestica (assembly GCF_964235325.1). NCBI lineage: Eukaryota > Metazoa > Arthropoda > Insecta > Zygentoma > Lepismatidae > Thermobia > Thermobia domestica. The sequence continues at coordinate 147,218,970 of NC_137455.1, read as the reverse complement.
ATAATATTTTTTCGAATTAGTCCTCTTCCTCGATAATTTTATACAATTAAATTGGAATTAATTATTAAATAAATATAAGAATGAGATAAAATGAAATTAATATATATATATATATACAGGGTGTTTCAAAAAGACACGGCAAAAATTCAGGGGCAGATTCCTGATGGGTAGACAAGTAAAAAAGTTCATATGAACATATGTCCGGTTATGCATCGTTACAGAGCTATAGCCACTGACACCACCTGACAGTGTGAAATAGGCACCTTCTGTCCGGAACTGTTTCCCAACGTATTACCAGAGTGTCTTGTGTGAAAGAATATGCAACACAGGTTCGAACGAAATTAATTATGCCGATTGCGCGTTGAATGGTACAAGAATCAGAAAAAAACACTCGCAAATAATGCATAATAAGTGGTACTTTTAATGTCCGTATTGGAAAGTGCAACACTAATACAAATGGCAGTGAGAAAAGCAAAACGACACAGGGATAGTCATAAAGTCCAAAGAACCAGCATCAAACAAGAGTTACAACCACAAACAATAAATTGTGTGCATCGCCAGCGCTACAAAATCGATACTGTAGTACCTTACAGTAAGTGCTGAAAATGTCCTCCTTCTGCCCGAATGCAAGCTGCAGCCCGTCGCCGCATGGATGAACGAATGCGTGCCCAAGTACCAGGGGTGTTCCGTAGTCGCTGGCAAGCTGCTTCGATACGAATACGAAGCGTCTCCTCAGTATCCAAAGCAGATGCGTAGACCAACGACTTTAAATGTCCCCACAGGTAATAGTTCAATGGATTTAGATCTGGTAAGCGTGAAGGCCAAGCAATGTACACTTATGTTTCACACCACTACTGTCACTTCAGCTCACATTGTACCCAGCTCCAATTACAGTACATTTTCTGTCTTCAATACCTTCGAGATGTTAATGTTGCAATGGCCTCCTACACCTGAGAGTGCGTCCAAAGCTTTATGCACCTTTCGGCAAATGCTATGTTTTAACTTGTAACTAATCTAATTAGAAATGCTGTCCATCAGCAATGATTCTTGTTGTCAGCCATGGTACTCCTCCACACCTACTCGCGAGACATCTTGCGTTGAACATTTCCCTCCTTCATTCCTTGGGTTGTAGCTCCTGCACGATGCTTTCGTTATGGTATTTTCTTATGCCTGATGAGCATGTGTAATTGCATTTTTGGGTGCGTTTTTCTCACTGCCATTTGTATTGGCGTTGCACTTTCCAATACGGACATTAAAAGTACCACTTATTATGCATTATTTGTGAGTTTTTTTTTCTGACTCTTGTACCATTCAACGCGCAATCGGCATAATTAATTTCGTTCGAACCTGTGTTGCATATTCTTTCACACAAGACACTCTGGTAATACGTCGGGAAACAGTTCCGGACAGAAGGTGCCTATTTCACACCGTCAGGTAGTGTCAGTGGCTATAGCTCTGTAACGATGCATTTCCGGACATATGTTCATATGAACTTTTTTACTTGTCTACCCATCAGGAATCTGCCCCTGAATTTTTGCCGTGTCTTTTTGAAACACCCTGTATATATATATATACCGGGTGAGGCATTTAAAACTGTTTTTTGAATATCTGGAAAACTACAAATCGGATTTTGAAAAAGTTGTAATAAAAGTTGTTCGTCTCGAAGGGGGACATCCAATGATACCACACTCGACCCCTGCCCCCACCCCCCGGGGGCGGGAGGGGGGGCAACTTTGAAATCTTAAATAGGAACCCCCATTTTTTATTCCATATTCTGATTCCCCGTGAAAAAATACGTAACTTTTGTATTGAACATTTTTTTCGTTGCGTGATAGATGGCGCTGTAATCGACAAAAATCAAAATGGCTGACAAACATTTGAAAAATGAGGCATTTAAAACTGTTTTTTTGAATATCTGGAAAACTACAAATCGGATTTTGAAAAAGTTGTATCAAAAGTTGTTCGCCTCAAAGGGGGACATCCAATAATACCACACTCGAGCCCCTTCCCCCACCACCGGGGGGGGGGGAGGAGGGCAACTTTGAAATCTTAAATACGAACCCCTTACTGCAATGGGTGAAGTTGGTACTGTTGCAAGAACATAACTTTTAATTTAACAGTTGTGGAATTTGAAGTGCCATTCATTTGGATTCTTCATTATTTCTTACGATACTTACTTCCAGTTGTACAAGGCAGTTTCGTCAAACATCTCGATTACTATTTATGATTACGGAACACTTTAGCATATCCTTTAGGCTGTATCATTGTATCACGACCCTTAAGCTCAAGCTCAATCCTATTATAAAACACGATGAGAAGTGAGATAGGAGTGTCCTGGAGAAGTTAGATATAGTGCATTCATTCAGCCAATGGAACATGATGCAAATCTTGGCAGAGTTCTTATTTTGCCTTGCATATCCATCTACAAAGTGTCGAATTTCTGATACGCCTTCACATGACGTGTTTTGCAGACGATGAAACACTACTGATGCAATTTCCGATGATCCTTTGGCTACGTGTGCTTCTGTCCAATAATATACTGTGTAAACAATTTGTTCTTTGTTTGCCTATCGGTTGACGTTCCTTCGTAAATCGTAAAATTAAACAAGTAAAATTGTGCTGCTGTAATAGGCGGTTTGATCTGGAACTCGAGGGAGAACATGATTCTTTTGCGAATCGAATAATAAAGTGATTGCATCATTGTTTCTACTTTTCATTAAGGAATGAATGGCTTCACCTTTCTCTTATGTATCAAAAATTCAGTTTCACAAGAGGTATTCCCTGATTGAAGTCTCAACTCAAACTGGATACATTTCGAACATTTATTTACAGCAGGACCTCCAAAACTTATATTGTATTCAGTTACAAATAAGAGTATGGAACCCGAAGATCGTTTTCCACATCGTTATTGTACAGTTGGTGAAGTTTTGCTACAGACAAATAACTTGGCAGCTAATGCTTCTTTCCATTTTCTCGTCTGCAATAATGTTTCTGTACAGGAATCAGTCTTTCACAGGCCCGTTTTTATAATATTGTGCGCCTATGTGCCCTTTTGCTGCCTCCCCGCACAATTTTGCCGCCCCCTCAAAAACGACCAATATTATTATAGTTGAATTCAGTTATTTGGGTGGGGGGTCGCTGAGATGTATAACGACAGCTTTAATACATTTCAACTTCAAGGTCATATTCCACTCCCCAGGAAGGGGGCGAGATTTTAAAAGTAATCGAAAACGACAGATATTAGTGTTGAATTCATAGTTTTCGAGGTCGCTAAGTTTAACGGTATCATTTTTCATGATGTTTTAAGTTCATCCTCACCGCTTGGAATGGGGTTGGAAAGGATGACTTTTTTAACATATTTTCTCGCCCTTGCGCGGGACTCTGCAGATTGCTAGTTTTAAATATTACTTTATTGTGAATCTTAGAGAAATTCCAAAATTTTGCCGCCCAATAAATTCTGCCGCCCTGTGCTCGAGCATAGAATAGCACTTACCTAAATATGGGCCTGGTCTTTCAATGAATGTTTTAACAGTTTTCTTCTTGGCTTCAAACATATGGGACTTATGGTCTCCTCCTCTGTTTTCTGATGCCAGCTATCCACTTTCAAAATTCCGTTTACATATTAGCTTAAACCGTTTCTCAGATACTCCTAACACACAACAAAAAAATTCTTACACGCTATCAGCAGTGTTTTGATGTCACTATCACATTTCGGATCGTAATATCGAATACAAAGCTGTGTTGCTTCTCCCCTGTTGTTCTTTGGTCTTTTTCGTTGTGGTGTTGAAAGTTTCGTATGCTTTAATATGAAATTGTCTTGGATTATTTTATTTTTAACCAAATAGAAGCATTGGTGAAATTTGCAAATATCTTGCATACACATTTCTGTACATCTAAGTCTTTCCTCCTACATGGTTACAGTTAAAGTGTTTCGTGCAAACATTTGGGTGAATAGGTTGACTCTTTTAATTTTTACATTTTGCGTTTCCACTTGTCAGGATTACGCATTTTCTTCCTGCCGTTTCCAGGTGGACTTGGTGTAATAATAACATCCTCCTCTTTCAAATCTTTTAATCTTTCCATCTCCGTGGACATTTACGCCGGAAAGCTTCTTTTTAATAGGACAGAGTGATTTCATTACACTCTTCAAGCTACTTTTGCTACTCCAACAATGGCGTCGTAGTAAATAAAACCAACCTTATCGTTAAAACCTTATCAAATTTTCAGTTATAGCCGGTGATAACACAATATTCTTTCTTGAAGGAGAAATGTATGTAAATCCCGTGAAATTTAATTGTTTATCACTATTAACAACCTTCGTCCGTCGTGCCTAGTTTGCATGGGGATGAAATGATAATTGACGGTCGAAGATCGCTGCTACTCACCATCTAGAATGAGTAGGTTAAGGGTAACAGAAGTAAACCACGTTAAATTAACTTTGAATGAAATCTTTGTATTTCCATAAAATTGTGTATTACTGTAACTGATCGAAGACTGTGTATAAACGCCAGATCACATATCTTTAAGCATCTAAGAATGGAACCACGAATAACTCGACATAGCTGAGATACACGTACCTTTGAAGTGATGATGTCTGAAACTGATGTCGATGTTCTGGAAGATGAATGTCTCGCTGAAATAGTCTATAGTAGCTGACTATTAGTAAACCATAATCCACTTTAATGGTTTACGGTCAAGTAGTGGATCTCCTGATCTAACCGTAGAATAGAATCACAGCTAAGTAACTACTGTGATATAAGTCGCAGTGGATCTCTATGTATATACTCGATGTATGATGGTCCACTTCTGATCCCAATTCTTCAAGACCATAAGTTTTTATACTAGGATTCCAGACATCCTGGAATTCATTGTTGTTGACTTTCTGTATATCTCAGCTATTGGTAAAACATTGGTTTCACCCGAATTACATCGTGATCAAATTCTCAGACTCACAAATTTCTGCAAACTCAACGATTATGCCACAGTCAAAGTGTGTCAATGTTATAGTATTACAACTTGATGACAATTCATTCTTGAATCACAACATTACAAATTACACATTACAATAGCATACGAACTGACGATTAAGCGTCTAGCCGTAGCGACACATAACATTCATCACATATACAAAACATTGATGTAAACACATAAACATACACATGTGTTTACGTTACATGACGACATTGAGTTTCTTTAACATTCAATAATTAAATATGTTTCCTTTCCCAAAAATAATATATTCCAAACTAATATTAATCATATGTATCAACATGCCCTTCCTTCAAAATGAGAGAACTCCGTTCTCGAATCAATTTCTTCCTTGAAATTGACCATAAAATAATTGAGTATATTTATCCATCACCCTGTATATAGTTTTATATTCATCTATCACATTCAAAAGAAATCATAAAAACATCATTTATTTACATTCATTGTTGTTAAAACAAAATACTTGTCAGGAGTCCTCATAAAAGTATGGGCTCCTGCCATCTGTTGAGTTATATACATAACTAATTGTAATCGTCTAACATCTCCTGTGCTCGGAACTGCACATACATATACTTTCTTGTTCTCGTTCTCGGAAACTTTCCACTTCATTCAGTCGCAAAGTCCAAACCAGTGTTTATTATCTTTGCATTTGTGTCACTAGTATCAGTGTCCTTATCACTGATGCTTTCCATAAATATAATACACTTTATAATACACTACTTATGTTGTTATAGTACACTAAACAACGTCTCTTGTCGTTGCATTATTTTTCAACACAAAAAATAAAACTTGAAAAATATTAATCACTTCACTAATGGTAAGTTGGCTATATGTAGAGTTAGCAACTCTGATGCACTTCCTTCCGCAAAATGTTGTGTCAGCAACGTTGACACTGACATTGAAAAAAATCTCCACGTCTCATCCTGTTTGTCGCGTCGCTTCAATAGTTAAAGTTAACTTTGGAGACATGCTCCGCACTTTTCGTGAAAATTTCGGAAAATTGTTCACAGTATAACCACGTCACAGGGACGAATGTAAAGTTTTTCACTTTTCGAGTTTGTGTGTGAAAGTCTATCCGTGTTTTCCGTCTCGAAATTGGATAATTCCGTGATTTTTGGTGCATCCCTCTTGGTTTTCGTGCAGTGCAATCTCTCTTGTGTATCACCAGTGTCTGAGTTATTTTGTGATTTTTCTATTTGCTTGTGATAGTGATCTGCATTTATTTTAGTGCTAAAAGTGTGCTTTTTAGTGTCATTTTTGTCTACTTCTGCATAGATTGGAAATAATCCGCAGTTTTCTATGTTACTAATATCGTCATATAGCTTTTTATTCTTTACACTTCCTTCCTGTTCTTTCTTTCTACTAAATCTACGTAATTTAATAACTAAATAAATTATAATTATAGACGTCGCTAGTACTAATACTGTTAAAGATGTTAATGCAATAGCAAGTACGATAAACTTCTTCTCCATAATGCCTGTAAATATAAATAATCTAAGTGTGAAATCGCGTTTCGGTCTATTACTCTCTTCTGTAAAAATATTTACATACTTCTTGCATAGGCCTAGTCCAAATGTTCATAAATCGTTCATTATTCTCTATAAAATGCATAATCGATGCATATTCTAAATAATGACTAGTGTTCCCATAGTTATGTAACCTATTCGGATACAAAAATGCTATCCTCCTTACATTTTCACTCGTTTGACGCTGTCTTTGTCATTTTTTTTTTCAAAGTCGTAAAATCCTACATTTTCGTGCATATTTCTGTTCTTAAATACACTTTACTGCTAGTTTTAACGTTGTCTGTAGGTACTATTATCTTTATTGATGTTTAATCTATCTTACTTTAACATTCCAACATTCTCTGTACTTAGAAATCATTCATAAAGCCTCAAAATCGTTGTGAATGAGAGTGACTCGTCACAAGTAGGAGTGGCTTGTTGCTAGCCGGCGGCCATCTTCTCGTAAGTCACGCCCCTTAGCAACCGATCTCCTCTCGCACGAACGCAAGAAGCGAGCGCCAGAATTCCGTCGGGATTCAGCGAGTAGTATCTTTTAGAAGACAGAAAATCTACAAAACTGAATCTTGTATTTACATGAATATTGAAGATATTCATGGACTGAATACTTTAACTTATTATTATACAAATAATCCATATGCCAATTGATCATTTTATAATAATAATAAATCAATAATTTTCCTCTCATTTTAAAAAAAACTTGAATTTAGAAAATGAATTTTGACAAAAATAATGTGTTTACATATAACTTAACGATGATTATAAATATGATGCTTTATGACTGTATTCTATTTTTGACTATTTCTCGTCTATTATCTATGATTTTCGTACTTTTCTATTCAAACTATTTACTTCTTTTTAACGACTTTTTCATACTTTTTCCGTACTTTTTACGACTTCTTATTCTAGATGTGTAAGCTTACTGTACTAGTTCATATCACTAGCATCTACGTTATCTATGATTTGTCTATTTATCTAGCCTTACTAATAGACAATTATTTCTATTTTTTTCTTCTTTTCGCTTTTGTTTTCTATAGCTTGAAGCTACTGATTTCACTAATATTCTGTTGTTATTTAACCTAGCTATTATCTATTTACACGCTTGTATCTATTTTCATCTATGATGATCTATTAACTATTCTTATTTTCTATTGCTTATTTTTTCTACCAAAACTAAGAGTTTTGCCGTATTAGTACTGCGTATCCATTTTTATTCAACAACTTATTCGTTTCACCAAATCAAATAGACCAATCCTAGTTTTATCTAGGATGACATAACCAAAGGCTTCTCAACTCACAACTACCTCATGCTGTAGGTAAGTATCTTGACATATTACCAATTGTTCTAAATGTTAATCCGATATTCCTTTTCAGGTTTTATTGCAACTTAGATTTTTTTAAATAAACTCCATTCTTCTTCATACTCAAAAATGTAAAAAAAAAATTTTTCATAACCCAAGGCACATACAATATTGATTTACATACTACGCTTACTTTATTATTACTTTTTGATGATTATTATTATTATGATTATTATTATTATTATTATTATTATTATTATTATTATTATTATTATTGTTCCTGATTTTGAATTTTATACTTCCGTATTGCTCTATAAAGCTTACAATATAGTACCAATAACAATATTGTCGTCAAAATTAATGATATTATTACTCCAAAAATTACATACATGATATAGTCTGTTTTTAGATGTAGTTCTGGGATTGACGTATCGACTTTCAATTTTAACAATTTTTCAGTTAAACTATTTAGCTCTTGCGTATGCAAGGTGAAATTTATTTGTCTCTCAGTCCAATTACCGATCAATTTAATATTTTTATTCTGAATTTGAATTATCCTCTTGGTTGGAATGACCAGTTCTCCAATTATTATGTTATCAAATTTATCATAGTTTATGAAATTTGATTTAGCTTTAGTTTGATCAAGTTTTGTTGAAGTAACTTCTTGATGTACACCCACTTTTGTCATGTACGCTTCTTTTTCAACAGAAGAATACATCACACCAGCGTGCGTATATCTGAATATCACATTCCCCAAAAATTTCTCAGAATTCTGCTGGCATCCTTCCAAAGAATTATTTAATACGATATTATTCAAACATTTCGATTCACGATCCATAGTTATGCTTTCACAAAAATATAGAAAACTTTTAAATTCGCATTTACTTTTGTCTAATGAATGAAATTTACCTTCAGCCAAATAAACTGCTTCCGGTAATTCATAAAATATCCGGGTATTATTTATTAAGTAGCCCATTGATGTTACGTCATACATTATTGAAATACTAGTATCATATATTATCGGAGTTTTTATTATGAAATCCACATTATTTTCTTCGTAATGATATTTTACTAAATATACGCTAGACATTTGGTAAAACATCCCAATGTCTGACCTATAAATAGTATTTTTCAATACGTCATGAAGACTAATTAACCTTTTAACATCAGCATTAGATAATATATGATATGTTAACTGATTATTTAAAATGCTATTTACTATTTTATTCACTCTCTCCTGTACAAGATGAGCAAACAAGTTCGCCATTATCTTGCGTTGGGATTGATGCAAATAACAGTATAGCTCCTGAATTTTATTTTTAAAATCTTGCAATACATGTTGCACTTTTACGACAATTCCATGGACTACTGCAATTTCATTATTAAACGATTCTTTTAGATTTTTAATTTCATTAGTTAATACATTCTCATGTTTATTTAATTTATCAATAGACTGAAACAACTGTTTGTTATGTATTAAGTTATACGTCGATAAACCAATAGACGATAATCCCAGTAACCACGAAAATATAAATCTTTTATTTCTGTGATTATTATTACACCTAGTTTTACCATTTTCATAGACAAAATGGCAGGGCAATAAATTTACTATGTTCTGTCTGAATTCTCTCTCTTTTACTGCATATTCATTTAAAATCTCGTATGCGTCAGTACATTTATCATGTACTGGCACCGATTCTTGGAAATTTAAATGCATTTTGACAGTCGTAAACACCATATTCGTAGCATGAACAGCATAAGCATTCTGTGTCAAAGCTAGTCCAATCTCTGATAATGTTATTTGTTGATGTTCTTCCTCTGCTACCCCAATACAAATCAATAGTATTAGAAAAATGCAACTTTTGAACATGATGTTAACTGTAAACAATTAAAACTTAGAAATACTATCTGAATTTACTTATTTATTTTAATTATTTCTATATCTCTTATTTATTTAATACTTATGTTTTTATTTATTTTGTTCGCTTTGTATATGTACCTTGGATTATTCAACAATTTAACCATATTTACTAGATATCTCTAATTTTAAAAAAAAATTTCCTAATTTCCTAATCACTTTACGCTCTGTAAACAATATATTTTTACCAGTTAAGGAATTTTCAGATGGAAATCAACATTTACTTTGATTTCGGGACACGGACTTTTGTTGATAAACAGCGGTCCACCTCGCTGTTTCACTGATAAAAACATGTTGTATACAGATACCTACCAAAAAAATACAAACTTGTATACTAAAACTTATTCGTGTTTTATCGTTGCAAATTCATTTTAACTTTTCGTGATGTAGTCCTTTGAGTTTTAAAATCTCTTGGTTTTCCACGCGTTGTTTTTTTTCTTTTAGACATCACTGTCTAAATCCGACTCTTCGTCTTGCCTATCCGAATCTTCCTCATTTGCGCCAACAAATGGTTTTAAACGTCTTATATCCACGGTGTCCGTCTTCTCTTGTCCTTTCTTATTTTCGTATTTTACTTTATATGAGTTATTATTCATCTTTTGCACTATTACTCCTCGAGTGTTGAATCGCTTTCCAAAACAAGCTGGAATGCCTCTTCTTGGCATTTCACGAATCCAAACTTTTTGTCCTACGTCGAAGTTCGGTTGAGAAAACTTCTTCTCAATCTGCTTCTTTTGGGATTTAAACCGCTTCTGCAAATTCTGGTACGCGACCTTCCTTGCTTCTTTTACAGTTCTTATTCGCTCTTCGTTTTCTACATACTCACAAGGTATGTCCAGATCCTGTTCCAAAAACGTTCTGGGTTCACGCCCTGTAAGCAAATAATATGGCGAGTGTTTTATTCCGTCATGAATCTGTGTATTCATGGTAAACACTATAGAAGGTAAGATTTCGTCCCAGTTTGTAAATTCACGGTCTATATAGTGCTTCATAATCTGTTGGATTGACCCTATAGCTCTTTCCGATGTTCCGATGTTGTAGTGGGCATCTGTATTGGCAAAGTTTAACCTCATACCAAACCGCTCCGCCATCTCTTCCATGACTCGGCTCCGGTGTGTACTGTGCCGGTCCATAGCAAGAATCTCAGGGATCCCATGTTTTGTAATCAATTCTTCAAAAATTACTTCTGCTATAATTTCTGAAGTTATAGTGGGAACTGCCCTAGCAATTACGTAACGAGTGGCACTGTCAACGAACACAATAACGTATTTATTCCTATGATTTTTTGATCTTTTAAACGGTCCAATCTCATCCATAGTTACATGCTGGAATGGCATATAACTAGGGTATGTTTGCGGATGCAGTGGTGTCCTACCAGCTTTACGTTTCTGAATTTGGCAACTGATGCACTGGCTGACCTTCTCTTGGAAAAATCTTTTCATATTCGGGAAATAAATGGATTTTAATGCTCGATTATAACACTTCGTGTAGGAATAGTGTCCACCTCCATATATCGAACAATGCAAGTTCTGGAAAACTTGTTCCCTTAAAGAAAAAGGAATGCATAATAGAAATTTCTTTCCATTAGCCATCTTCTGAGTTCTGAAAAGTTTTCCGTCCTTAATTTCATACCAGCGAGCTTGCTTTTCCGCTTTTTCATCTGCTTCTTCTGGATGTTCTATTGCCTTCATTATTGACCCGAAGAAAGAATCTTTCCTCTGCAACTCAGCTACGTCCACATCTTCGTCGAACGTGATGTTAACTTCGAGGTCTTCGGTCTTTACTGGTAACGCATCTAAATCAATGTCTTCATCGGTTGGTTGGATATTCGTGTTTCTTGATAATACATCACTAGGGTTTTTCTCACCTGGACAATGCACTGGCGTATATTGATATTGAGCCATCTCTAAACTATACCGTAATAATTTTGGTGATAATTTTGGCGTTGTCTGTAAATATTTTATACATCCGCAATCCGTGTATAATTCAAATTCTTTATTATACAAATAGTAATTGAATGCTTTAAAGGCACTCACCACGGCCAAAATTTCCAATTCCACTATATGTCTTCTCGTTTCATTTGGTCTTAACACTCTGCTATAATATGCTATAGGTGTCCACTCTCCATTCAATTGCTTTTGCATGAGTACAGCCCCTATTGATTTTGTAGACGCATCGGTATACACTCTCGTTTCCAGATTTTCACGGAACGGTGCTAATAACGGTGCATTCATCAACGCTTCCTTTAATTTTTCAAAACTAAGTTGGTGTTCCTCGGTCCATACGAATTTATGTTTTTTTCTTCATAATTGCTGAAAATTAGATGACATTTCTGCATAATTTTTACAAAATTTTCGTACATAGTTAGTCAACCCAAGGAATGACTTAAGTTCTTTTGCGCTTGTGGGTGGCTTACAAGCTTTTATTGCCTGAATCACTTTAGGACTTATTTCATAACCAGCTTCGCTCACAATGTGACCTAAAGCCATTACTTTCTCTTCCATGAAGTGACATTTTTCTACCGACAACTTTAAGCCATATTTTCTTAGTCTTTGAAAAACTGAATGTAATACCGATACCATCTTCTCCTGATTGTTTACGTATAGGAATACGTCATCCATGTAATATGACACCGCTTCCGGATGAACGTTAGCTAATGTCATAGCCATGATTTTCGTATATATAGCGGGCGATTGAATGTAACCCATCGGCAATTTAGAGTATTGATACGCCCCTACGCCAGGAATATTGAATGCCGTGTACTTCCTAGATTCCTTAGAAATCGATACCGTGTGGTAAGCACTCCTAATATCAAGCACACTAAAGAATTTGTGACCACCCATACATGTTAAGATCTGATGTATAGGCGGCAACGCCACGGAGTGGAACTTTACGTGCCTATTCAGCAGTCTACAATCGAGACAGGCTCTGATAGATCCATTTGGCTTCTTTACAAATAGCATGGGTGAGTTATACGAGCTATTACTTTCCTCGATGATGTTTTGTTCGAGTAAGATGTTTATCTGTTCTTTAACTTTATCTTTCATAGCTATATGTATTGGATACTGTTGACGTCGAAACGGTACTTCCGTTTCCAACTCGATCTTATGTTCTACTCCCTTGACTCTTCCTAATTCGTTCTCTCTCCACGCAAAAACATCTGCGTAATCATAGCATAACTTCTCTAATTTCTTTTGAATTTCTGGTTTAGTCTTATCGCCAAATTTTAACCGTGTTTTATCGTAGTTTTTCCTCGCTTCTAACACCTCTTCAATTTCATCGTCTGTTAATCCTTCTTGTCTTAATTCTGATTCACTAATACATGCTTCTGCATCCCCCATTTTCAAATTTCTCGTCAACATGATTGTCTTATTTGATGGATTGATTACTTCTAAACACCGATTTTCTTTCGACAATATCACTCTAGGTACAAATATGTTATATTGAGACTCTAACAATTTATCTGGTTCTAATAAAAATTCGTTGTTCGCCCAAGAGTTAACTAGGTTAACTTCAACAGTTGTCCTAGTTCTTGGTAACAACTTTACTCTATGTCCAAGGACCCATTTCGGCTTTAAACTTGTTTTTATGCTAATTGCTATATTATCGGAAACTGTTCTGGTTTCCTGATCATTTCTACAAATTTTGATCGGTTTCCCGAACCTTTGAACTATGATTTTACCAATTCCATAATCAATTCGACAATTTTGTTTCTGCAAAAAATCATTCCCAATCAACATTTGATATGGGAAATCTTTTATTAATCTAAATTCTTGGTGAAAAGTTTGATTTGAAATTTTGAACTTGATTACAGCTAATTTATTAATTACAAGAGTGTTTTGCGTGATACCTTTGATCTTAGTTTGTCGTGGGATTATTTTTGCACTCGGTGGCACTAATTTCTCATTAATAATCGAAATTTGTGACCCACTATCGAGTAACGCCTTAATCTGTCTATCATCGATCTCCAATGGTAAATACACCATATTGTTTTCTAAATTAACTGAGGCAATTATTTCTCTTGTTCGTACATTTCGATTGCCTGTAAATGCGCCTCGCCCATTTACAGATGTGTTCCGTTTAAATTACTCGGACCTGCTGTTTGATAGTAAGTAGTACCATTTACTTGTGCTGGTACCACTTGCACAAATCTCTGCTGATTCTGATTCTTAAAATTATAGGATTGGTGACAACACGAATTCTGACAATTCCCTTGCCGTTTCCCTGTTGACCACGTCCTCTATTATTTCTCCAATAACCACCACGATTACCACGCTTATTGTAAAACCCGTTATTTCCTCTACTGCTGTTTTGACTTCTGTTACCATTATTATACCAATACTTATTCTTATTTCCATTTCCACGGAAATTATTTCGGTTATTACCTCTATTCTGCTTATTATTTCTATAATACTGATTTTTTCCTTGTTTTCGTCCGTTATTTTCATGTTTCTCTTCGTCTTGTGTTTTCGCCGATAATGCAAGTTGTAATTTGTCTATCTTCTTCTCTAACTCCGCGATCTGCGTAATACTCTGCGGCTCTTGTTTTATCTTATTCTCTTCTTTATTTTTCCTTACGACTACATGATCTGAATCAGATCCACTTTCGTCATCTTCTACTTGCTCCCTAATCTTTTTAACAAGATCTTTAATCGTGACTTTACCGGATTCTTTGTTCACGCGTTTAGCAATCTTACATTTATTCTTTTCTATCTTTTGCAAATCCTCAACGAATTTGTCTAGGCTAGAGTATTCTCGCGTTCCTACTTTTTCCATATAGTATGGATGTAATCCTCCAACTATAATACCTATTTTCTTAATGTCAGTCATATTCGAATCTAATCGTTCACAAAGAACGAGCATGTCATATACAAAATTTATGACGGCTTCGTCTTCATGCTGTACACGCTCCCTAATTTTATCTTCAATGTCTATCGTCACATTAGATTTAGTAAACTCTTCTACTATTTCTGATTGCAAATCTTTGTACTGTATTTCTGCCGTATTTTTCCGTTTCAGGAACAATTTAATCCATTGCCTCCCTACTCCTTTGAAAATATTAGGCAGTAATTCCTTTCTTTTGCTTTCGGCGATACCTGCCATTTGACACGCATCGTCGAATTCATCGAAAAACGAAACGATGTCATTATCGTTCTTCAGATCGAATTTAGGTAGTTTGTTAATATCTGCATAAAACGTAATGTTAGATGCCATTTTAAACTTTTTATTGTCACTATTTATTAATTTCGGATCTAAATTTATGATTGAAGGAAAATCTTCTGATACGGATTTAGTTACCGGACTACTCGGGAAATTGAAAACTGGTTCTCTACTCAAAATAATTTTAGGACTCGCGACCTTGTCCTGACTACAAGAAGTATTTCGTCTTTCCGGTGTCCTCACACCAAATAAATTATTCACATCAATGTTTATTCCCTTACTCGCTTTCTGTGCTCTAGTTAACACAGTGTTTTCATTCATTTATCTAAATACTTAATTCAACTTTGATTACGAAGTGAGGGTGGGTGGTGAGGGTTAACGTAATTACTTATTTTACTTGAGTCAATTGCCTTAGTCATTCGAGATCCGAACCAAATCTCGTATTCAATTGGTGAACGATAATATTATAAAATCTTAACATACTAAATAACTTAAACTATAAATATTTAAACCGGACTTAAACCATAACCTATTAAAACGTATTCTTGAAACTAAAATTATTCCGTTTCGGGATTCGAACCATAGCTATTCATCACCATAACAATGGTGAGAACTACACTTAGCACTCTTCGGGAATCGACCCAAAGTATCTCCACCATAAGACAGTGGATTCTACCCTAGAATCGTTACCAAACCAGCAAATCTCCACCATAAGTCTGGTGAGATTACTCTTAACCCTAAAATTGCACCAGCGCGGGATTCGAACCTCAGCTATCTCCACCATAACAACCTTCGTCCGTCGTGCCTAGTTTGCATGGGGATGAAATGATAATTGACGGTCGAAGATCGCTGCTACTCACCATCTAGAATGAGTAGGTTAAGGGTAACAGAAGTAAACCACGTTAAATTAACTTTGAATGAAATCTTTGTATTTCCATAAAATTGTGTATTACTGTAACTGATCGAAGACTGTGTATAAACGCCAGATCACATATCTTTAAGCATCTAAGAATGGAACCACGAATAACTCGACATAGCTGAGATACACGTACCTTTGAAGTGATGATGTCTGAAACTGATGTCGATGTTCTGGAAGATGAATGTCTCGCTGAAATAGTCTATAGTAGCTGACTATTAGTAAACCATAATCCACTTTAATGGTTTACGGTCAAGTAGTGGATCTCCTGATCTAACCGTAGAATAGAATCACAGCTAAGTAACTACTGTGATATAAGTCGCAGTGGATCTCTATGTATATACTCGATGTATGATGGTCCACTTCTGATCCCAATTCTTCAAGACCATAAGTTTTTATACTAGGATTCCAGACATCCTGGAATTCATTGTTGTTGACTTTCTGTATATCTCAGCTATTGGTAAAACATTGGTTTCACCCGAATTACATCGTGATCAAATTCTCAGACTCACAAATTTCTGCAAACTCAACGATTATGCCACAGTCAAAGTGTGTCAATGTTATAGTATTACAACTTGATGACAATTCATTCTTGAATCACAACATTACAAATTACACATTACAATAGCATACGAACTGACGATTAAGCGTCTAGCCGTAGCGACACATAACATTTATCACATATACAAAACATTGATGTAAACACATAAACATACACATGTGTTTACGTTACATGACGACATTGAGTTTCTTTAACATTCAATAATTAAATATGTTTCCTTTCCCAAAAATAATATATTCCAAACTAATATTAATCATATGTATCAACACTATTATCTTGCTTACTGATGCAATGCATAGCATTGGGACAAAAGACAATTTGAACCGAAAATGGCAACTAGTCATTCAATGGTTATAGAAAAGAGCCGTTTTGGAATTAAAAAATCCTTTCCTTATCAGTGCGCCATGTTGTTGTGGACAATATCACTTATGAACAAAAACCTACTTTTCAAATTACTTTTTTTTAAATGTTTTAGACAGTTTTGGCAAGAAACCAATTCATAAACAGAAAGATACGACCCCAAAGATTTCAAAGCTACTGATATCTCAATTTAAAAAAGAAAAAATGGACAAGATCCGTTTTGAAAATAAACTCGACAATTAAAACTACTTTTAGCGTTACCCAGGAACAACGACGTGGACGTAATAGTAATTTGTTCCCTTCGGGGTGCTTTTTTAATGTGAGTCCCCTTGCCTCTCACCATGGGGGTGCTTGTTTTAGGTGAGTCCCCTTGCCTCTCACCATCGGGGTGCTTGTTTCAGGTGAGTCCCCTTGCCTCTCACCATGGGGGTGCTTGTTTTAGGTGAGTCCCCTTGCCTCTCACCATCGGGGTGCTTGTTTTAGGTGAGTCCTCTTGCCTCTCACCATCGGGGTGCTTGTTTAAGGTGAGTCCCCTTGCCTCTCACCATCGGAAGCTCCATATTTTACCGAAGCAAATGTTCAAAATGGTGTCCGTTTTCTGCAATACACATTACAACTCTGTTTCTGAAGGACAATTCTACTGCTCTAAGTGTCTCTTCGCTAATGTTTGCACATGCATATTTTCTGGGGTTGTTGGTTCTTCCGTGTAACATTTTGCTTTTAGCGTTCCCCACAGGAAAAAGTCGGAAGAAGTTAAATCAGGGGATCGTGCAGGCCAATTTTGAGGACCACCTCGTCCAACTCATCGATCAGGATATTTTCTATTCAAAACCTCACGAGATATCCGTGAATAATGCGCTGGACATCCGTCTTGTTGAAACCAAATATTCATTCTTGTTTGAAGTGGGACATCTTTTAGTAGTGTTGGCAAAATATTATCTAAAAAATCGGCATACATTTGACCATTCAAATTCCCGTCTATGAAGTATGGGCCAATTATTCGAGTGCCTAAAACACCGCACCAAACGTTCACACTCCATGGACGTTGACGCTCGGCTTGCCTTAACCAATGAGGATTATCTACTGACCAATAATGCATATTATGCCGATTCACTTGACTAGTATTCGTGAAAGTTGCCTCATCAGAGAAAAGTATCTGTGAAATAAAATCATCATTAATTGCTAATTGCTGTTGTGTCCAATTGCAAAAGTTCAAGCGGTGTTGAAAGTCGTCCCCATGTAGTTCCTGATGCAACGAAACGTGATATGGATGGAATCTGTGTTCATGCAGTATGAGCAGAACACTTCTTTGCGACATTCCTGAACTTCGTGCGATTTGCCGAGAACTGATGTGAGGATTTGCAGCAACTGCAGCTAAAACATTTACTGCGGCATTTTCGTTCGTCACAGGCCGTGATCGGACTCGTTGTCTGGGTTGCATACTTCCAGTTTCAATAAATAATTGAATAATACTGCGAAAAGTCGTTACAGAAGGAACATTCCTATCAGGGAACAGGTTAGCATACCTTAAACGTGCTTCTTCTACTGTCTATTTGACTCAAAGTACTCCTTAACTTCGTCACCTAATGTTACTGATATCTTCAATTGATCCATAATAAGAATTTTTCTGTAACTAATGAACAACTATTTTCATCATTATTGATCACAGACTCTAACTACATAGCAACGTCCAACTTCATCATACGATATGGACTATTGTCTTGTTGCCCATATTCTTTTCCTTCAGTTAACATCCCATTAAAAGTGAAATCCACAATCGAACTCCACTCAATAGAATTACATCAAGAAACTAATCCTTGAAACTACAAGTTATTCTCACCAATACAAACAACGACATAACCCTGAATGACATGTGAACGTACTTTGTGAGTACGTTATGTAACATTGTCTTTCTTGGCGCTGTCTAATAGATGGCGCTCTAATAGACAACAATCAAAATGAGTAAACACCGCTGACAAGTGATAAGAAAATGTTCGAAATTGTGACTATTTTTTGCGATATATTTTGCATTATTCAAACTACCGTCTACGAAGCAACAACTGCTACCACGCGTAGCAGTCCATGGTTAGATTTCCTGTAGGTGTAACACTTGCAATTAGGGATGGGCACGAGCGAGTTCGAGCAAGTTTTCTTTGAAACTCGACTCGACTCGACTCGAAAAACTTCCTCCAACTCTACTCGAAATTCTACTCGAATTCGGGTTAAGTTTCGAGTCGAGTCGAGCCAATTCGAGCTAAATCCTGTGTGTAGTTCCAAATACTCTTTTCAAATATCCTACGTAGATAATATAATTATCAATGATATTACTAGTAATATACTACTACTACTACAACTTATTATTATTATTATTATTATTATTATTATTATTATTATTATTATTATTATTATTATTATTATTACTATACGAAAGATAGGCGGTTTGTATCTGAATACTAAAATCTAGTTGACTGTCTATCTGCGTAGTCGACAAGTCTTTAGAAGGCAAGGACATCGGTCATGAGGTTCTGGGTTTGAGTTCCGGAGGAGCAAGCCAAAAATTGATAAAAGTTATAGGGCGTCGGTCAAACATGTTCAAAACTGCTTGGTCCGTGTTTAGGATTGTCATCGGCTCAAGCGGTCGGCTCACAGCTTATTCACTATCAAGCCAAACAGAAAAGTGAGCCAACAGTTTACCCAAGCGAGCCGGCTCAGCCATAGGCTCAGTTAAGCTGAGTCGAACCGAGTCGATGGGCTGCTTTTAATGGAGCTGGCTCGAGCCGATGGCTCACATGAGTCGAGTTGGTGGCTGATCCGAATGGAACTGGCTCGAGCCATCGGTTCAATTGTGACGAGTCGCTGGCTCGTCCCAACCAAGCCGGCTCAATTGAACCGAGCCGATGGCTTTCCATCCCAACCGAGCTGTTCGCTCAGTTGAACCAGCCGAGCCTATTGACATCACTGTACGGATTGGGCTTCTTCTGGGACTCAAAAAGTCGACCGTGCAGGTCTAAGCCTAGACGGTAAGAACTACAGTATATACTTATATTGGTGCTCACGAAATTTGAAGCTGTCTCGTTATAAAAATCTATTGTTGTCTCGTTTTCGAGATGAGATGACATATACTAAACGTACCCCCACCAGATGTACCTCTGTCGTGAGAAATATTAAAAGTATTCGACATTACTGCTTACATTTCTCATGGCTTTCGCTTTCCAGCCTAAACAGGCCATAATTTAAAAACGAGCTAAAAAGAGCCATTTATCAAACTCGACTCGACTCGAAACTCGAGCTCAAAACAGTGACTCGGCTTGTAACTCGACTCGAGAAAATTACCTTTGACTCGACTCGAATTCAACTCGAGTCGAGTTTAAGCTTGACTCGCGCCTAACCCTACTTGCAATGTGTAGTCTATTGCAGAAAAGGGGGACCATTTCGAACGTTTGTTCGTTTGTTCAGTAAACAATGAAGATGTGTGAGAGGCAAAGAGACAACCCCAAAACAAACACCCGAATGGTAGGATGCAAGAGGCTCAACTAAAACAAACACCTCGATGATGAGACTCAAGGGGACTTACCTGAAACAAGCACCTCCTTAGTGAGAGGCAAGGGGACTCACATTGAATCAGCAAACCAAACGCAACAAACAAATAAATACTACGTCCACGTAGTCCAATTGAAGTAAATTTCACCTACATCGGTAACAGAAATTACACCAAAAATTTGGGCAAAGTAATGAATTATGTTCTGGAGAATCAAGTGTTTTGCTTAAAACATTACAGTTTCTCATTAAAGATTTTAGAATAACCACCTTTCAGAATAACTGAGATAGCGTTATGGTAGTCAACTATGGTGTCATTTGATAGCATTTACAAAGATATCAAAACTATCTACTTTAATTTTCTTAATCTGATGCGTATTTCTTGGATATTTTTCAATTGTTCGTAACAAATTTTCGTCGATTACAGCGCCACCTATCACGAAACGAAAAAAATGTTCAATACAAATGTTACATATTTGTTCCCAGAGAATCCAAACCTTTATTAAAAAATGGAGGTTCTCGTGTAATATTTCAAAGTTGACCCCCTCCCATCCCCGGGAGGTTGGGCAGGGGTCGAGTGTGATATTGTTGAATGTTCCCCTTCGAGATGAGTAAATTTTTTTAATTTTTTTTAAATCCGATTTTTAGCTTCCCAGATATTTTAAAAAAACAGTTTTAAATGCCTCATTTTTCAAATGTTTGTAAGCCATTTTGATTTTTGTCGATTACAGCGCCATCTATCACGCAACGAAAAAAATGTTCAATACAAAAGTTATGTATTTTTTCACATAGAATCAGAATATGCAATAAAAAATGGGGGTTCCTATTTAAGATTTCAAAGTTGCCCCCCTCCCGCCCCCGAGGGGTGGGGGCAGGAGGTCGAGTGTGGTATCACAGGATGTCCCGCTTTGAGGCGAAAAACTTTTATTACAACTTTTTTAAAATCAGATTTGTAGTTTTCCAGATATTAAAAAAGAAACAGTTTTAAATGCCTCATTTTTCAAATGTTTGTGAGCCATTTTGATTTTTGTCGATTACAGCGCCATCTATCACCCAACGAAAAAATGTTCAATGCAAAAGTTACGTATTTTTTCACGGGGAATCAAAATATGGAATAAAAAATGGGGGTTCCTATTTAAGATTTCAAAGTTGCCACCCCTCTCGCCCCCGGGGGTGGGGGCAGGGGGTCGAGTGTGGTATCATTGCATGTCCCCCTTGGAGACGAACAACTTTTATTACAACTTTTTCAAAATCCGATTTGTAGTTTTCCAGATATTCAAAAAAACAGTTTTAAGTGCCTCATTTTTCAAATGTTTGAGCCATTTTGATTTTTGTCGATTACAGCGCCATCTATCACGCAACGAAAAAAAATGTTAAATACAAAAGTTACGTATTTTTTCACTGGGAATCAAAATATGGAATAAAAAATGGGGGTTCCTATTTAAGATTTCAAAGTTGCCCCCCCCCTTTCGCTCCCGGGGGTGGGGGAGGGGGTCGAGTGTGGTATCATTAGATGTCCCCCTTCGAGACGAACAACTTTTATTACAACTTTTTCAAAATCCGATTTGTAGTTTTCCAGATATTCAAAAAAACAGTTTTAAATGCCTCACCCGGTATATATCGGGTGTTGCAAAATAAGTGTTACAACTCTTGGGAGGTGACTCCTGACACTGAGACAAGAAAAAAAGTTCTCTTCAACTTTCGGCTATCGGACATAGTTTCAGATCTACAAGGTGCCGAAAGCGTGGGAAAATGACTTTCGGATGCCAATAGTTCGGAAACTATCCAAAGTAAAGAGAGCGGGTAAAAAATTCACTGAAGAAGTCGTACCTGCTGTATTGAATTTTGCATGTTTCGCAATCCTACCATCAACGCGCAAGGGATTCCCCAAAGGAACGTAGGGAGTCCCGAATAATCTGCCAAATGAAAATTGGTCTAAATGGATACGAATTGATAGGGTTTCTACCAGGTAACAATAATTCGTTTGTATTAAGTACATATCAGGAACAAATACAAAATGGCGGACACGTTCATGCCCGTTGTGTGTGGTTGCATAATCGTCAGGTACGGATGCTGGCCAACAGTGACGTTCTGAGTATTAAGTGTAACGAATTTGTACTCAAATGCTCTAGAAAGACATCTGGAGTGTCGGTAGAGCACAACAGATGAAGCAGGGTGATTCACATGTGTGGAAACACATAACGAAAAATGCCCAGAGATGCACTCATACTCTGTAAACGTGAGTTGAAAGCATCGGAAATGTAAGGAATAGCATCAAGAACATGAAAGCCATTGTCAATTCACCAATAGTATTACATCAATCCGATGCAATATGATCTGCATGGTAGCATACCAATTAGGATGCAACAACTGAGGCCAAGTTAAAATTGTGCAAGGGGACTCACTAAGAAACTGGGTAAACTCAAGGAATGTCAGTAGTAGTATCGCATGATTCTTATTGAAATATGGCCAATGTGTGTTGATATCAACATGTAGGTAATGGACAAATGTCAACATGTCCCACTACTGCTGGGACACCGTCCCACGTACGAGAAATAGGAAAATAACTACTCAGGTCTTGAATCTGAGGCCGTGGGCTCCCAGTAGGATTGCAAACCGCGACCACGCAAGCGAAAGAGAGCGCTCTAGCCCTCAGGCCTCGACGGAGCCTCATTTTTTCTGTATTCACTATTTTGAGGATTACCCACTTTATTTGGCAAGCGCTCTTGTACAACCTCCGATATGCTTGTGTGTTTCATTTTGTTACTGCTACTGCACAGTTGTGAACAATCAGAGCTTTAAGGTTGGTGTAAAGTGACAAGTTTTGCCAATAGGTGTCACTACAGTCTTCGTATCTTTCTCGTGTATTTTTTACCTTTCAAGAAAATTTACAATTTTTCTTACAAATTTCAACCTAGAGACTTCAAATTTTTTTAGAAAAAGAACTAACTATCCTATCAAATACAACAGTCTGTGCCGATTTTTCATTTAGAATTTTCTTCATTGTTGAAATAGTTATATTTATAAAGGTTTGGATATAAATTTCAACAATCCAGCCATTTCAACAATGAAGAAAATTCTAAATGAAAAGTTGGCACGGACTGTTGTATTTGATAGGGTATGGAGTTCCATCTCTAAAAAATTTGAAGTCTCTAGGCTGAAATTTGTAAGGGAAATTGTAAATTTTCGTCAAAGTTAAAAAATACACGAGAGATACGAAGACTGTAGTAGCACATATCGCCAACCTTAAGACCAACACTTTAAACCAACCTTAAGACGTTTCTTCCCGTTTCTCATGTCGTTTTATTTTCCATATGTATGGTTTACCAGCATTAGTGTTACATGTGCCAAATTGGTTCATTTTCGTCTTTGTCTTGGCATGTGCACTGTGTATAAGATACGAATTTCTGGAGGTATTTTCCTATATTTCGAGTACGTCATATGTCCCAGAAGACGTGGGACATGATACAAGTTTGTTATTTTAACGCTCTATCAGAATTTGAACCATGGATTAAGAGATATCTTTTCATATCTGTCGACTGTGGGACAATGTCCCAAACAAAGAGGGACATTGATACAATCAGGTTTTAGTTAGGTTCTACCAAAAAGTGCGCCAGATGTAATAGCAGAATTTACAACATTATTTTCCTAATTTTTGCACGTGGGACGGTGTCCCAATAGTAATGGGACATGTTGATATTTGTCCATTACCTACATGTCGATATCAACACACATTGGCCATATTTCAATAAGAATCATGCGATACCACTACTGACATTCCTTGAGTTTACCCAGTTTCTTCGTGAGTCCCCTTGCACAATTTCAACTTGGCCTCAGTTGTTGCATCCTAATTGGTATGCTACCATACAGATCATATTGCATCGGATTGATGAAATATTATTGGTGAATTGACAATGGCTTTCATGTTCTTGATGCTATTCCTTACATTTCCGATGCTTTCAACTCACGTTTACTGAGTATGAGTGCATTTCTGGGCATTTTTCGTTACGTGCTTCCTCACATGTGAATCACCCTGCTTCATCTGTTGTGCTCTACCGACTCTCCAGATGTCTTTCTAGAGCATTTGAGTACAAATTCGTTACACTTAATACTCAGAACGTCACTGTTGGCCAGCATCCGTACCTGGCGATTATGCAACCACACACAACGGGCATGAACGTGTCCGCCATTTTGTATTTGTTCCTGATATGTACTTAATACAAACGAATTATTGTTACCTGGTAGAAACCCTATCAATTCGTATCCATTTAGACCAATTTTCATTTGGCAGATTATTCGGGACTCCCTACGTTCCTTTGGGGAATCCCTTGCGCGTGCATGGTAGGATTGTGAAACATGCAAAATTCAATACAGCAGGTACGACTTCTTCAGTGAATTTTTTACCCGCCCTCTTTACGTTGGATAGTTTCCGAACTATTGGCATCCGAAAGTCGTTTTCCCACGCTTTCGGCACCTTGTAGATCTGAAACTATGTCCGATAGCCGAAAGTTGAAGAGAACTTTTTTTCTTGTCTCAGTGTCAGGAGTCACCTCTCAAGAGTTGTAACACTTATTTTGCAACACCCGATATATATATATATATATATATATATATATATATATATATATATATATATATATATATATATATTGTAATTTATATATGCACGAGGGCTATTCGAAAAATAATGTAACCTTATATGTTAAATTATGTAACGGTCCAGGATTCTTTCTTAAATTGTAACCAATTTAAGAATTCCTCGACAGGAGCCATTTATACAACGATATTGTATATCTATTTTGTAATTCCTTCTATTTTATATCTTGGTTTTAGGAACGGTGCATAAAAATACACAATTTGTCCTGTAGAAGAAGAAGAAAAAAGAATATATATGTTGTTGATTCTAAATAGAAAGAAATAAGGTTTAATTTTGATAGTTAAAATATATGTTGGTTTTATAGGTGTAATCTGCATTTATAGTTATCATAACAGAAGACAGTTGCTTGTTTAAAAACGTTGCTATGACAACCGAAAAAGAAAAGTATAATTAATGAAGTTTTTAGAATAAAGATAATAGTAATATAATTTGTCGTGCCTGATTTAATGTAATTGGATCGTTTTGACATTTCTTAAAACTTACACGGACTGTGGGCTGAAATGTAACGTAAAAACATATGTATAATATAAATTGATCGTTACATTTTAAATGGTGGTTCCTATATATATTATAAGCGGTATGCGTTGCTCTCTATCGGGTGCTGTAAAACGCAGCAATTGCAAAATTGTGGATTATAATGTTCTTGCCCCACATCCTTCAAATAAATAATATACGAAGTGTACGTAAGTTTAAAATATGTAGAAAATACTGAGCCTACAAACATAATAATAATACTAAAAATACTCGTAATAATATATCTAATGAACTTAAATTAAAATGTGATTAGTAAGAAGATATAAAGAAAAAACAAATTAGTAAATAAAGAATACTATAGCTGTTGAGTATACTTACTGTAAAAAGAAAACATAACTGTTACCTAGCCGTCTTCAACTATACACAGAAGATTAAGAAATATCTATTGAACTATTGTACTTTCATAGCTAACCACAAAATACTTGGTATTGATATATGGCTAATACTTACTATTTTCTATTCAAATCCTACTATAATATAATTTAACCACAATATACTTTACTAACAAACGAATCACTATTGTGCTTTTAACAACTAGTGCAATTATAATTATGCTCCTTATATTATTGTTATTATTAATTATCATTGCTAGTTTACTTATAACTACCGACTATTTACTACTAATATTAAGTTGATGTTAAATCTACCGTTACCAATGTCTAGCTAATCTCGAAATACTTATTATTCCTAATGCGTGAGGAGTGCGCAGGAGTTGTTATCCTACCACATACCGTGCCTCTATGAGAAGGGACACGGGAGCATATGGGATATACCTATCTCCCCCTCCCCAATGCTCAGGCACCACAATGCATGCGACCAAGGAAAGTTAGGAAAGGCCCCTCTCCTTTTCTCAGCATGGGTTTGGGACTGGCCATTTCCCAGTCTCATCTAGCTATGGCTCTGTCCGGCAGGGCGTAATTACAAAGCACACCCCCACACTTAATACCGTTAAAGATCAAAGTATCCTTGCCAATAATAATTGCGTAATTACCGAATAATAGACTCCAATCGTATTAAATAATTTTCCAGTAATTAGCCTCAAAAAATCAATACAGATGTAAGAAAATTCGGTTAACATAAAATCTGTAATATGAAACCCCAATTTGATTATTTCTTAAAACTTCCAATTAATGAAAATAATAATATACCCACAAAATTCTATTGAAATGGTAAATTTTATAATCAATACATCTCCAAAAATATGTATACATATATCTACTTCACAAAGATAACTGTAGATAATTACACTCAAAACTAAGCACATTTGATATGTTATAACTATACGAATCCTAAAGTTATACGTGCCATCGGGCAGAATATCGAGAGTTACAATATATTTGTAATGTAAAAGCTACAAAAATACCTGGGAGAATAGTTTGACTCGAGTCATCTTTTTCGGAAACGGTTGGCTAAATGGAAAACTTGGAAAACACATATCCCATCATTTTCAAGGACACACTTTTTGGGGTAAGAAACTTTGCCCCAGGTCTCTCGCAGGGTCACAAACGGGGTCCAACTCAAAATTTTCAAATAGCAAAAGCGGTTAAGTAGCACATCGTTTGAAAGCTGTTGTAAAATGAAAGCAAATGGAGCAAGTCTCGACTCTTTATGACAACCCCGTGCAAAATGGAGCAGTTCAGAATGTAAACAGAAACTTAATTGAAAAGTCCATGGTCACCCCTATAAATCGGAAATGATTAGACAAATGTGAAACAGGAAAGGAAATGTGGCATTATTTTCAAAGTACAACTATTTAAGTTAAAACGTCTTGTCCCAGGGCCATCACAGGGTCCCAGTTGGGGTCCAACTAAAATGTTTCAAATGGCAAGAGAGCTTCAGTAGCACATCGTTTGAAAGCTGTTGTTAAATGGAAGAAGATGGAGTAAGTCTCAACATTCTACGACAATCCTGTGCAAAATGGCGGCGGGTCAAAATGCAAACAAAAGCTTAATTGAAAATCTATGGCCACCTTGAATCCGAGATGGCCACTTAAAACCTATAGGCCTGTCGAAAGGATAGGCATACTAAACTGCTGAAACTAGGAAAAACGAATTTGGCATGAATGTTTATCAGTATGTGACGAAAATATGTAAAATGTTCAAAAACGCAACATCTTGAGTTCAAAATGCCGCACTATGTATCGAACGCATGTCCAGCTCAAACCACCGGTGTTGCAGAAGCGAAATGTGATATTTACATTTATGGTTAGAAGCAGATATCCACAATATGTCAAAGAGTATCATCTGGAATATAATATGGGTGCCAGAGTGAAAAATGATTTTGTATATAAATATGCTATTTTTGGAATAATGTGACAAACCAACAAAGTTTGCGCAGCTCAATGCACTGAAATGATTGACACGTGGTTTGGTATTGCTCGCAAATCTTGTAAATATTTTTTATGTATATTTGGTTCTGCTTGAAATATGGCGATCAAATCAACGAATAGCATACAAATGTAACCATCACGAATACCTTACAATAAAGCTCCAAACCTGACTAGTGCAGCAAGTCCTTTATGTATGAACTACGTATGACAAAATTTAAAAAATACCCGAAGGTATTCAACTATTGTTTAGCAATATGAATAGGAAGTCAGAGTTGTGTGTTCATCGCATATTCGTTATATTCACGTAAATGATATCGAGAGAACCGTGACGATCTTGCATTAGGAACTGTTGTTGTGTTGTTACGGAATGAAATAATAGTTGCAGTGAATCGAAATTCAAGTTTTCTTTTGTTTCTAAATACATAATAGAGAAAAAAAGAGATTTAAATTTGTACTGGTATGAAAGACATGCGTTTCAATCGGCCAACTTGGATTCAAGATGGCCATAGATGTTCAATTAAGCTTTTGTTTACATTTTGATCCGCCGTCATTTTGCACAGGTTTGTCGTAGAAAGTTGAGATTTACTCCATCTTCTTCCATTTAACAACAACTTTCGAACCGTGTGCTACTTAACCCCTTTTGCCATTTAAAACTTTATAGTTGGACCCCACCTGGGACCCTGTGTGGGCTCTGGGACAAGACATTTTAACTTAAATCATTGTACTTTGAAAATAATGCCACATTTCCTTTCCTGTTTTTACATTTGTCTCACCGTTTCCGATTTATAGGGGTGACCATGGACTTTTCAATGAAGTTTTTGTTTACATTTTGACCCGATGCCATTTTGCACAGGTTTGTCGTAGAAAGTTGAGACTTACTCCATCTTCTTTCATTTAACAATAGCTTTCAAACGATGTGCTACTTAACCCTTTTGCCATTTGAAACTTTTTAGTTGGACCCCACCTGGGACCCTGTGTGGGCTCTGGGGCAAGACATTTTAACTTAAATCGTTGTACTTTGAAAATAATGCCACATTCCCTTTCCTTTTCTCACATTTGTCTCACCATTTCCGATTTATAGGTGTGACCATGGACTTTTCAGTTAAGTTTTTGTTTACATTTTGACCCGCCGCCATTTTGCACAGGGTTGTCGTAGAGAGTCAATACTTGATCCATTTTCTTTCATTTTAAAACAGCTTTCAAACGATGTACTATTTAACCGCTTTTGCCATTTGAAAATTTTGAGTTGGACCCTCTTTGGAACCCTGCGAGAGACCTGGGGCAAAGTTTCTTACCCCAAAAAGTGTGTCCTTGAAAATGATGGGATACGTGTTCGCCGAGGTTTCCATTTACTCAACCGTTTCTGAACAAATGACCTATTCTGCCAGCTTTGTAACTTTTACATTACAAAATATGTTATAACTCACGACATTCAGCCCGGTGTCACGTATAACTTTGGGGTTCGTCTATTATAATATATCAAATGCAAACACAATTGTCTCCTTCGGATCTCAGCGGAGCCACTTCGTGACCCTCCCTTGTCAGAATATTCAATATTATCTGTAGTTAACCACAATGATGATAACTTATCTTGAATTCCAAATACAATTTGGTTCATTTACAATGATTTACTAAACTCAAAGAAACCAGATTTTACTGGTTTGATAACTGGTCTAAAAGTAGCACTAACCATTCCCTCTGTCCATATGCCTGTTCTGTTGAGAAAATAGAATAAATTAATAACTTTACACCACCAATAAACAACTGACAAGACGTGACACATGAACGGCCAATTCAACGGAAATCATCCTATCTCTTGCTTAATCAGTATACGACAACGTTTGAAGACAGTTAATAGTCGTTTACTGGCGTCGTACTAATATTGTAAACACAATGCAATCCACACTTAGGTACACTTCTCTTGTTGTCTAGTAACCTTTCATATTACTAACAGAATTCCATCTGTCTGCCTTTCTCGGCGGCCAGGATCTCTGTACTGGGACCTTTAAAATAAGATTAGCATATACTGTATAAACACACATTTTATGGTTCCGATTCTGTTCGAATGAGGTAATGTAATTCTTTCCCATAAGTCTTAATTCACATTCAACGCATCAAAAATTCAGTTCCGAATATAATATATTCTTTGAAGTAAAAAGTAAGAAAGTTGAACAGTTTAGATTTGGAAAGAGGCAGCACAAAGATGCAATTAGTAATGTTGTGAGATGGAAAATTTTCTGCTATATTTTTTTCGAAAAATTTTCCTTTCTAAACAAATATCAGTGATCAAGTAACATTTCCTCACTTTCCATAAACTTAATTGAATTCATGTATAGAAATGTAAAAAAGTGAAAGATCGTTTAAAGAATCTGAAATTTTTTATGGCTCAGAAAATTTCCAGTACTATGTAGGAACAAATGAAACAATTTTTCATGAATCGAAAAATTTTCTGTCGTGTATGGGAAAATTGAAAAACTCTTTATGAGTCGGGAAGTTTTCATCGTTTTGAAGCAAAAAGTAAAGCAACATTTTGTGAATCGGAAGATTTTATTGCTGTGTAGAAACAAGTGAAAGGAATTTTCATGGATCAGAAAATGTTCATTACGATGTGGAAACAAGTGGAAAAACTTTTTATAAGCCGAATAATTTTGAATATTATGTATACTGATGTTAGTTGGAAAATTTTCTACTATGTTTGACTGCACATTGAGCTATAAAATTGAATTGCTAAAGAAAAATTTAGATAGCAACAAACTATAATTCTCCAATTAGCATTCGGACAGCGAAATTTTCTAATATTTCGAGTTGGCAGGTAAAAATTAACGTAGTATTTCTCTCTGTCTATCTGTCTCTCTCCCTCCCTCCCTCTCTCTCTCTGTGTGTGTGAGTGTGTGTGTGTGTGTGTGTGTGTGTGTGTGTGTGTGTGTGTGTGTGTGTGTGTGTGTGTGTGTGTGTGTGTGTGTGTGTGTGTGTGTGTGTGTGTAAACTGCAGGAAATATAGATCGAGTTCGTAGACTACAAATATCCCATCCCATTATTTAAAATGTAATAAGAAACCTTTGAGAATTTATCAATTATTTCAAAAATAGAAAAATTCCAGTATTTCTTCACATATAGACCTGCCTATGTAAGGATAATGAAATAATTACAGAAAAGTTCCTTATCAAGATTATTTTTGTAACAGAAATGCTTTGATTTTATTGTGTTTAACACTCGTGAATTATAACTTGAATGTTGGAATTTTGTGTAATCAATATCAGAGCAGATATTTTGCATTGTAAAACTACCATTATTATGTATAAAAAGTATTAGAAATAATAACTATTCGATAGAACAAATACATATATAACAAAAAAGAAATCTGGTTTCTATTTTGTAAATTGAAACAAAATTACTTGTTGCTTTTAGAGCGCAGCGCTAATAGCGCAGCCTTTTACGTTTCTTATATTATTTTATTGGAAGAATAACTGCACAAGTCAGCTTGCTTATTAGTTACATTTTACCTGTCCTTCTGAATGAATATATGAATAAGTATATGTTTATTTACAGAAAAAGATCTTTATTTGTTTTCATGAGTTACTTAAACTGGAATTTTTGGTAGTCAAAAATTTACAGTAGGTATTTTATATTATCTCTACTCATTTATATATGTTGTAAGTATTTAAATCTAGAAAAGTAGTAACGATATGAGGAAACTTCATCTTACGCGTATTAAACTAACTTAATATGATTTTGTAAGATCAAAGGTAACTTCTGAAGAAAGAAGACATTGAAGTTTTTGAAACATTTCTGTAGAAATAAAGAATCGTTAGATTTTCACTTCATGGAACCTTTTTCAGACAATATTAATTACCAATAAATTTTACGGCTAAACAACGATGTAGGAATAAGTGGAGTATGTTCTTATGAATCGGAAAGTTTTCATTACTGGCAATTAGCTATCATTGGATAAAGTACAACGGCAAGGAATACCATAAGCTATGACTTTGAAATCCGCAATCAACACACTTGAAAGAAACAGGAAATTCTAATATTATTGGGAATTGTCACAACTGTGAATTAGAGTTTGCTGATTTGATGCATATCTGGGAAGGAATGACAAACACACTTGAATCAAACTGCAGCCTTCCTTTTCTCATCTTCATTTAGAAGGATCCGAAAAAAAAAAGTAGCGTACTTATTGAATAAGATGTGAAAGTGTACGTTAAAGGTTTTCTTATTCTGTTATTTTTTCCTTCTTTTTAAAAATGTGCATGGTGATCATAAGGTAAGTTAAAGTAAGTAAAAATTATATCACATAACACGACCTATATTTGTAATATATTCATTCTGGGGAACCACGACTCATGTCCTAGTCTTAAGAAAATCTTGCCTACACATCTGTCAACTCCCTCCCCCTGATGCAAGGAAGGTTGTCATTTTCGCTGGTAAAACACAGTGGTTCTATTGGTACTCTCCCTCCCGGTATGGTAATTTAAGACACAGATGGGGACGTCTTCAGAGACACATGAAGGAATCGAACTGGATGAAGTGTTCTTGTTTTCAGTAAAGTGTGGTATTCTTTGCGAATAGTTCTGTGCTGCTTTTATTTGTATTGTGCGCTAATTTGTTCCCATTTTATGATAATGGAAGGTAAGAAGAGCAGAAAACTTGGGAGATCGAAAGTTATTCACAGCCAAAGCAGAGACATTTTGATTAATATTTATGATTTTATAAAGAGAGAAGCTGACAGTGGAAATCCAATTAACGTAAAACAAGTAGAAAAGCTGGTATCTGAAGCCTTCGGTGTTCCAGTAAGTACATTAAAATGTGTTTTGAGTGAGCGGAGGAAAAAACAAAATCATGGGAAAGAGCTTTTCTATTCCGAATAAGAAGCGAGCACAATGAAAAACAAAAATCTCACTGAATGATTTTGACAAATGCGTTATTTGTCGAACAATTAACGATTAACCTTCTGTAGAATCACTTTTGTGAGTACTTCGAGAAAAGATTAATTCTAATGGAAGCACTTGTTCTTTACGAAAATAATCCGTTCCGTAGTGTTTATCTGGATTAAGGCTGAAAACAAAACAAATCGATGAATTTTACTCAAAGAGAATGGCTTATTTACGAGCTATAGATCATTACAGAAGAAAGGACCGCCCTATAATTTACATGGATGCATCGCACGCAAAATAAAATGCGTGGAGCAATAAGAATACAGGTTTACCCACACCTATTTCCAATTGACAACGTGTAATCATCATGCATGCTGGCGGAGAAAACGGTTTTATTACAGACACGATAGTAATATTCAAATCTAGAACGAAAGCTGGTGAGGGGTATTACTTCCAACAAATGGCCCGAAAAGATTGGGGTGACTTCACATGGGAAAGAATCGTCTGGAATCTGAAAGAAGGAAGAAGTGTGACGACTGTGGATCAGGTGTTTAGTACTTCCCACATCCTCATTTCACGTGCATAATGAGCATTCCGAGCCACTAGGAATGCCATGTGAGGTAGAGGTGGTGGTTGACCACGGTCACTACAGCAGAGGACTACAGCTACATTGTGAAACAGACAAGAAGAAATCTACTTCAAACAACGAGTGCAATTGCAAGCATATGTAATAGGACTGCAAGCTGCGCAATCTCACGCTCTAAAATGGAACGCCGATTGCATGGTGTGGTCTTTTTACCCCACGGCCATTTCGTTGTATTCTGTTGACAGCTGCACATCGAAGAGACTGTTGACGGTGGTAACAAAAACATTAAGGCTAAGCCGAGGAGTAGTGGAGTCGCGTCCTCTTCTCCGATAAGAACAGATTAAATCTGAGTAGTGACTATGAATGTATACTTACCTGGCGAGAGGTGGGTACATGCAATAAACTCAGGAACATCGTTCAACATCACCACTTTGATGGTCTAGTATTCTTGGTTTTGAAGTATAATGTTTCATGGACAAACCGCACTCTCAATTGAGGAGAGTATTTCCAAAACACGAGAAGTCCGTTTGATAGAATTCTTCAGAAAGGGCAGAAAAATATAGCTTTTTATATTGAAACACTATGGCAAGTGATATTTCAAACAGAATTTACAACAGAAAATAACGTGTTTTGACAAGAAATAATTACAAAATTTAACGTAAGAGGTTCCATAGAATACTCTTCCATTCAATTTAAAATCGGACATTTTTGGATTTAGCATATTTTGGAAATACGTTTCTCAATTTTTGAACTCAGTACACTTACCTGTCAACATAGTTGTCGCAATGTACTCCTCTTGCTCCTGTGTCCTCTCAGATGTGCAGCCAGCCCCAACATTTATGGATGATAATGCACGACTGCACTGAACAGCGCAGATGGCTGAGCTCTTGAAACATGACTAAATTCGGCGAATAGATTGGCTTGCCCATTTTCCTGACTTAAATCCTATTGAGTACGTTTGGAATGCAATGGGAAGACATCTTTCAGCATGTCTAGACGCACCAAGGACTATACAGCAGTTGTCAGCAGCTTTGATAGAGTAATGGAAGTCCAAAATCCAACCTTGTGAGCATCATGGTACTAGGGTGGAGACATACATAACTGTCCGTGGTAATCACAAACCGATTTTAGTTTCATTTTAATCCTTATGTATATCCAAGGGATATCATGGGTGGTAGTGCTTTCAGGCTAAGTTATAAATATGCTTTTCTTATTCTTCTAATCACGTGTTCAGTTTTATTATCATACAGAAGCATTATTATCTATGTATGGTTCATCTTTAGCCAATCCACGTCACTTGGGAACGACACAAAATGGGAAACTTATTTTTGTCCTTAAGTTGTTCGTGCCTGTATATATTTTTGATATTTTGATTTCTAGTATCTATTTCAATCTATAACCGAATGAAATAATCAAATGTGATGTAAAGTTTGTTTCTTATTAACGCATTCGTTAATTGTTAAAGTGGACTGTACTTAAATTGAGAAAAGCGTTTCTGTGTATTAAGGAAAGCTAATTTACGTCTCACTATTTTTACTTTTCTATTATCACTATAATGTTCTATCGATAATGGACGTATAGTTACTTTAAAAAATCAATTCATAGCTTTGAGAGACAATTATTTTGTGTGTGTGTGTCTGTGTATGTGTGTTATTGCTTTTCTTGCAGAGTGGCTAGTATTGTAGATAACTATGACAGTTGAGTATACATGGATGTTTAACAGTTTAATGGTAACTTTTGTGAAAGTTTCCGGTACATTATTAGTCCATCATGAATTCAATTCCATTATTCAGTCAATTATTAACCCATTATTCAATACATTATAGGTCTGTCTTGGTTTTATTAGTTACTTCCGCCCATTATCGATTCCATGAGTTAGTTCATCGTCATTATTATCGTTCGTCTCTCTCAGTACAAAAGAATAAGCCTTGTCTTCGCTGCTACAGTTTCCTATCTTTGGCAGCCCTTTTGATTAACCTGTAGAAAATATGCCTCACCTCATGGTTCTCCACATCCTTTTAAAGGATATTGTCGCTTGTCTGCTTGTTTCCTTTTTTAAAAAAAAAGACCTTGCCTTCGAAGCTGTTTTGTGGGGGGGAAAAATCATGTCTAAATAAGGGTCGAGCTAGTTTTCCTTTTCGCACGGTACCTGTAATACTTTAAGTAGCTGTCCTTCCTCAGCTATTTCTTACAGTACCATTTTATTGCTCTTCCTGTCGACCCACTTAATTATAATCCTTCTCCAAAACGACATTTTCTCTGTCTCAAGTCCAGGTCTCTCTTGTTTTGCTAATGTCCAAGTTTCACACTCATATGTCAAGGCATTTCACACAAAGTTTCCCAGAAATTTCTTTTTAATGTCGATGTTCATAGACTTATACCAAAAAAATGTTTTTACGATATGCGTTCAAAGCCAGTGTTATCCTTCTTCTCACTTTGATTACCATTCTTATCCACTTATAATTCCTTTACTGATTGATACAAGACATACGCATAGTACACTCAAGGTGCTCATCAGCTTCGTTGCCCCTCTTATAACTCATAATGAGTTTCGTTTACCAAAACTAATTTATATATTTACTCAGAGGAATGTCGTTCTCCCGCTTTCCAAAAAATATCAATGGCATCCCTCCACTTTCTAAAAAATTACAATGGGCAAAGATAGGCACAAGGGACGGCGTGACGTCGTGCATCCTTTTCCTTTTACCTTTTCAGTTCTAATTTTACCCCTGTATTTACTCCGTCGTCCGTCCGTCCATGAGATGCAGAAATACTTGAACTGTCATCACGAAAATTAGTAAAGATATAGAGGATCAAAAGTTAGGAATCAAGTTAATTTTTGAACCGATATTCAAACCGGAAGTGTAGATTTTAGCCATTTCCGGTTTTAACATTTATCGCTATAAGAGCAAAAACGGTAATAAATAAATAAAAATGATTTTCTGCAATCAATTAAGTGGGCCAAGAACACATAACATACCATTCTTAAGTCTCTACCAAAACCAAAAATCGTACTAATCCAATACTACTTCTCATTTCAATATTAATCTACATGAAGCAGAAACGCTAAGAGGTAGCGAGAAGCGGTTTTGTGAAATTGATTTACCGTCCTAACATTATGTATCATCTTTCTCTTAACTCCCTATTGAAACCAGAAGTAATATAAATCAACCACTTCTGATTATTACTTTAATCGTTATAGAATGAAAACAGTAACAGAAAGCGAGAAGCAGTTTTCTGCAATCAAAGCGTCTGAACAGCATGTCCTATCTCCACCTATTTTTTTCTACTGAAACCGGAAGTGACAGAAAATCAATGCTCCCCCTTTTAACTGTGATCACTATTAACTAAGAGCGATAATATTTACAGAGAAGCGGTTGCCTGCAATCGATTATGAGTCTCAAGAATATGTTTCATTTCCATGTCTAAGTTTCGACTAAAACCGGAAGTAGTATAAACGCACTACAACTTCCAACTTTAAAATTGATCTGCATAGAGCAAAAATAATTGAAGATAGCAATATTTGTTTTATAGAATCAATTTAGCGCTCTAATAATAGATACCATCTTTTCTCTTTGCCCTCTATTCATTCTAGAAGTGTGGG
The DNA here is from genome assembly GCF_964235325.1 of Thermobia domestica. Classification (NCBI taxonomy): domain Eukaryota; kingdom Metazoa; phylum Arthropoda; class Insecta; order Zygentoma; family Lepismatidae; genus Thermobia; species Thermobia domestica. The sequence goes on along the minus strand of NC_137455.1, from coordinate 147,182,117 downwards.
GGACACGGTGGCTCAGTGGTTGAGTGCTTACTTCTGATGCGTGGAGTTCCTTGATCGATACCTGGTCAAGTAAGTTTGTGATGGACAACATCGTGTCCGCGGGTTTTCTCCAAGTACTTCCGTTTCCTCCTACATTCTCATTCCACCAATTCTTTCATCGCCATTATCTTGCCTTAATCATCCGTCTCCCTTATCCTAAAGGACCTAATCGTGTGACGTTCAGCCGACTGTTTGAAAGTCCTTCTCTTTGTGAACGGAGTTGTGACAATACTGAACATAGACCAACTGTTTCTTCAGTAGCTCAATCGAACCCTAACGCTGTTTAAATAATTGACACCACATGTGATTCTTATTATTTCATGTTTCACTCTCCCATTTTTATGTTTCAGTGTGTTCAGTCTTCGTTTGAATAATTATATTTTTCAAACAACGTCAAAGAAAAAAGGACGTTATCAATTTGAGGACCAATAGTCGTATTTGGATCAGGCTTTCACTAAGCAGATAATATATTTCCAAGGATAATATATATTTTTAATGATAAAATTTGTTCCATGTAATGTAAGCTCCTGTCACCACGGCATGGCATGTCCTCAGGTTGCGGATCGAGGAGAAAGCCTGTATATATAGAGGTTTGCTCAGAATATATTGAATAAGCAGTCGCGGACCGATGACAAGGGGTGGTCCTCCAGCTTGAGAGTTTGGCATGAGGCTACCAACCTCATCTTGTAAAAAGGGTGTTTGTTCAGAAATTTTCACAGAAACTTCGGACCAGGACTGATAACTAGCACGACTGATAGGCATGACCTCGGCAAAGTAAAATAGACATAAGATTTGGAATAGGCATAAAATATGGAATATTAAAAGTCTTCATAGGATAGGTGTGTTAAAATCAGTAACGAGTAAGACAAATACAGGATGGATCTAGTAGGAGTTCAGGAAGTTAGATGGGAGGAAAAGGGAGCAGTAAAGTTCGGAAATTGTACATTCTTTTACGGGGAATGAAATAAAAATCACCAACCAGAGACAGGGTTTTTCGTTAGTAAATGAATAATATCACCAATTGAAGACTGAATATAAAGTCCGTGGTAAGTGCCGAAACGAAAATATTGAGTTAACAGCCCAGATGTTACTTCAGAACTGATGGAACATATATTCACACGTATTCTTCTGGGGGTTATTTAAACTACTTCTACAGCGAATACTAGATAGCCAATTTTACACTGCGTAGTGTTAGGCACATAGGCCACATTTTTACATTAAACCGAACTTTTCCATTCTGGCATTTAACACGGATTTTATATTCAGTCTACAATTAAACAGGTTCACTTTGTTAATGATAGACTTTCTTGTGTTACTTTTAAGGGTCGTTGTCGTGATATTATTGTTTTAAATGTACACTCCCACAGAAGAAAAAGATGACGATACAAAAGCTTTCACGAAGAAGTAGAACGGATATTTGACCAACTTCCGCGATATCATATGAAAATTGTATTAGGGTATTTCAATGTGAAACTAGGATGAATATTTTCAAACCAATTATAGAGAATGAAAGTCTGCATAATAATAGTAATGACAACAACGTTAAACTCATGCAACATTCAAAATCCTAACTGTGAGAAGTACAAGATTCCCAGATCGCGACGTTTATAAATACACTTAGACCTCACCAGATGGAAAAACACATAATCAAACTGATCACGTTATAGTAGACAGAAGAAGATAGTCTGGCATAATTGATGCGTTAGAGAAGCTGTGTGATACTGACCACTACTTAGTAGCAGCGATAATAAGAGAGAGATTATCAGTGAATAAAGGAAATATTCAACTTCTCGAAACGGAGAGGTTTAATTTAAAGAAATTAGAGGAACCTAGCGAGACGGGAGCCAGACGACGAATATATTTTTCAGTGCTTTCTTCTATGTCGAATCTAACATTACCGTCCAAAACATAACATTTCGTCTCAAAAACCTGGTCCCTCACATCGAATTGTAGACTTCAGTTTGCTTAGTGTGCGACAATAACATGATGCATTGATGGTCCCTGCAGTGACGAAATCATGTGAAATGACACTCTTTGCGTCCCAGAACACTGTCAGCATAATCTTCCCTATAGACTGCGACACTGAATGTTTTTCGTGACGACTGAGCTGGCATGTTTTCTTGTCACTGATGTGGACTTTGTCTATGGAACCAAGTTCTTCAACCAAGTCTCATAAGCTGAGATGATGCTGAGCAGCAAATCATTGCCCTCGCGGTCACATTCCAGGCTTGTTGCCATTCGTGTAGTCTTGTGAACATGCATTAAGTCACTGGACACTCATCTTGGCGTCACCTTCCGATATCCCAACAAGTCGTGAATCATGTCGCAGACTTGAGCATGTCCAACACAGAATGTGGATCAATATAAGTCACAGTTGAGTTCCTGTAGGCTAACACCATTTTCTGTAGTCTTTCCACATTTGTTGCAGTCATGGACGAGGAGGCGAGTCCCATCTTCTACACTCAGTTTTCCTTCATTGAACATCATTGCACACTATCACCCTACTATTTGACGTCCTCTCCATAGACGCTCTACAGGCATCGGTGAATATCTGAAAACTAGTTCCACTCGTCCATTCATAATGCACGATAGCACGCACTTCCATTTGCGACCATATTACTAGCACACTTCTTTCTGCCGTACCTGTTTGCACTCGACTGTTCTCGAGCACACAAATCTTATTTCTAATGCTGCTTATACTTGATCATATAACGGCTCTGCTGCTTATCTCTAATCCTCGACACTCTGGCCATGCATCATTTTCCAGTGCGCTCGCTTCCTTCGTGCTGACTTTAGGAAAAATCGTCTTTTGTTGTGGCAATGTATTTTTCCAGTTTACATTACATCTTCTTTGTGAAAAAAGAAATGAACAAACTTATTTTCGGATTGTCCCTCGTATATGAGGATGTTTAGTGGGCACGCTTCATATTAGTAGATTTCAGATTGGGATGTACAACATTTGATACATAAAGATAAGTTCTATAAGATAAGTTCTACGAGAATAGTGAATATTAGTGAACAAAGTTGTATAGTCTGCATCATTAAATAGCAATAATAATTTCTTAACTTGTAAATATATTTTAAATTCAGAAAAAAATTGATATAGAAACTCACTGAAGGATTCTTAATAGCAATGACGCCAGCTTTACTTTCCTGGGGGAGGTCAAGCGGAGGGACAGACAAATTTTCGAAAGTAGGAAATTCTTGTATACCGAAAAGAATAGTTTTATATGATGTTACTTGACCTAAATTATAGTAATGTGTCGGAGGATGCAGGCGTCCTCAGCGGTAATATTAAAACTGGAAGTAGTTAATTTCTGCCACTTCTATATGAAATATATCATCAGGACCATAAGTGATTACAGAAAATTGTTTCTTGCTATCTATTACGCCTTCCATTCAAGATGATCAACGTTAAAACCGGAAATGGTTGATTTTACTTACTTCAGGTTTAAGTAGATTAAAAGAGAAGATAATACATAATTTTAGAGCGTCTAGTGGATTCTAAAATCACCGTTTCTCACTCTCTATTATCATTTTTACTCTAAATGTAAATCAATATTGAAACCAGAAGTTGCAGAGGATTTCCATTACTTCTCATTTTAGTATAGAGTTAAGAATAGAGATGTAAAATATTCTTGGGTCATTTAACCGATTGCAGAAAATCACAGCTCTCTTATAATTTTTGCTCTGTAGCGATCAATATTAAAGGTAGAAATTGTTGACTTTTACCACTTCCGTTCTGAATATCTGCTTCAGGAAAGAACTCGGTTTCTAACCCTTGACCCGATACTTTTTCACTAAATTTGGTCATAATTGGTAAGGAAATTCTTTATTGTTTTACTCCCGGCAGGCCGGACGGACAATGTAAATATATAATGTTGTTTTTTTGCAAACTAAACCCCTTAAAAATTTATTTCAAGTGGCTCGTTTTCTTTCTCATGACGACGAGACACCTAATGTGAAGAAAATTAATAAAAATTGCTCCTTCATGCCCCTGATGAGTGAAATTTTCGAAAACACTTAAACATGTATTTTTAATGAGGACTTTAGACACCAAGTTCTATCTCCCTAGCATCAAGGGCTCCTGACATACTCTACTTTTGAACATGCATTTCGAATCTCCCTTCTTCACCCATTAGGATACGCATTTTATTCAAAGGACATGATATAAACGCATTTCGAGCTGTCTAGTAACTACAATATGTAACAGTTAAGTCATTCTTCCATTATGATGTTAAGAGGCAACGCCGATTTCATTTTTACACTGATGTGCAACTTTTAAGGCCGAAAGTAACTTTCACACGCTGCGTAACTTTCAAGTGACATAGATTGCTGATTGTTGAACCATACATAGAAAGTAGTGCTACGAATGATACAGGAAACAACATGAGGAAATACGTGATCAAAAAATGGAACTTCTATACAGAATCAATAACTTACACTGAAGCTACTGTTACTTATGAGCCCCCTCCCTTTACATTACAGAAGTAGTAAAATGGTCTTGATAAGAGTGTGTGATCATCATGAATAGCGATATATGCTCCCACGTTGTTCACAGAGTTGGTAATGTGTTGTTCCATTTCTCCCCTTGATAATACAAAGGGGAAATACATTAGTGTCGAATACTACTTCCAACATATAACGTATTTCTAGAAGAGTAAAATAATAAAATAAAGTTACAAATGATTGATAATATGGTTTTGGCTTCGTTCAAAAGGGTTTGTTTTGATAAGTATCAAATCCAATTACGTAAATGGTTTTCAACAAGCTTAAAAATCATAATGGTGTTTACAGAAATTTAATATCTCAAACCGTTCCGAGATATGATGAACATTGATCAAATTTTAAAAATTGCTCCTTATTATCTAATTGCAAGTACATGTTATAGTTACAAGAAAATATTACTGTAATGTTATAGAAGCAAACCAAAGCAAAACGAATTTTAACAACTTCTCCCAATTACGTAAATTAAAGCAGTATAACAATCTCTACATATGTTCTTCAATTCTTTGTAATGGTCTGAGGTGTTAAATTGCAGTAAACGGCATAATGATCTTTATCGAAAATCTTCTACGTGATAGTGATTCTTACCTAACATGTTACAGATATTACAGATTTTATTTTATTTGCAAGTAAGTCACATTTGCAACTCCTGAAAACATTGTTCCTATTTGCCAAAAACATGTCATACCATAGGCATGGTATTTGACATTTTATATTTGTATTACCACGATATGTCGTACTGCCCTTATTGTTGTTTTAGAAGTCTCCATGTTTTTTTTTCTATTTTCATGGATGTTTCTGATACTATAGCTTCCTTAGTTTTTAACATTGAATAATAAATATGATATTGTAAGTTTTCGTTTATTATATAGATTAGAATTATGTAATAACAATTTAGTACTATTTGATAAAATATTACTTAATGTTGCATTGGCAACAGTGTTAACCTGGTCATATTGAAGAACACGTCAAATAATGTCCCTCTCATTATATTTGCATGGTTCAACATTTCATCGATTTTTTTTAAATTACAAGAGCGTTTCAAGATAAATAAATCATCATCTATACACACTAGTGCGGAGAACTTAAGGAATATATAAATAAAATATTGCGTAATTGGTGACAATGAACAAAAATCAAGCAGTGTGTTGCCAGAGGTCTTCTATGCGTGCACTTGGAGCAAGATGTTGCACGGCGTGGCGTCAACGTGACCGTAGCGCGGAATGAGCAAACTCTCGTAATGAAACAAATGAATGAAAAGGATGAAACACTGTGTATCACTCGGAGAGCTGTTAAAATGTATTATGGAAAAGTTACTCACAATTTGGCTAGAAGACAATATAGAAAGGATTATTGGGAAAGTAGAAGAGGGACGAAGTGTGACGAGTATGATTCAGGAATTTGATATCGCCCAAACCATTATTTCACGTGCATGAGCAGCGTTTCGAACCACAGAAAATGCTTTGCGAATGAGACAGCGTAGGTGGCCACGGCAGTTGTAAAAGAGATGGTGGTCAAATACAGCAGTGGACGACCGGTACATTGCAACATCCCGACCGACCATTGTCAGGCATTGTCAGGCTTTGTTTGTAATCGATGACAATGGAAGCTTTAACTTTTAAGGAACTAGTGAAGGGGCAGGGATAATTTGGGGGCAAGCCAAGAAGGATAGTTTTCTATTACTTGACTTACATTAAATTAGATAATATGTGAGAAGCACTGAGGAAGGGAAACTTTCGGGGAAGATCTCACTCCCTTCCCCTTTTGGTGACGACACTGGGCGTAATTGAAAACACATTTAACAGAATTGCTACAATCCGAACTCGTGCTCTACTGTAGCATCTCGACTCCATTGAATGGTCTCTTTTCCCGACAACCATTATCTTATGTTTGTTGACACCACTCATTGGAGGCAGTGTTTGTGATAGGGCCAAGAACTTCAGAACTGGAACGATGAGAAGTAGGGTTGCGTTCTATTCTCAGATGTGAACAGATTTACTCATCTGTCGGGAAGTGGCTACATGCAGTGAACTCAACAACACAACAATACGATCGTTTTACTGTTTCAGGTGTTCTTCTGTGGAACAGCATATCTACCTTCAAATTTGTTTACGCGGTGTATTCAACGGTCAACGCTATTGTGATATTGTACTCTTTCCTTACTTGCGTATTTGCTGGTATGCAATCGTCCGCAGCTTTGTCTTTATGGATGATATTTACGGAGCCGCATTTATTAGCGCACGTTGGTGTCTCTTAGTCTGCGGGTGCATTCGCAATTGGCGGGAGATATTCGGTGAATGGAGTGGTTTACCCGTTCTCTAGACCTGTATCCCATAAAGAACAATTAGGATGGTCAAAAAGGACGTTTTGCAGTACATCTATATGAAGCGAGAACCATTCAGCAATTGTCAATAGTTCAGGTGGAGGAAGTTAGCTCCTTATCACAATACATTATCAACTTTTGTGAGCAACACTGCAGCACCTTACAGAGGAGACATTGCTGTCCGTTGTGACCCCACACCCTTCTGAAGACTATTTCGCTGCTTTTATAATTTTTCAAAATGTCCGTCATGAGCCGAATGACTTCAGTTTAAGTTATTATTGCTGTATACAAGTAACGTTATTGTCCTTGTAATCACGCGTTACTTCCTGTTGACTCCTCTTTCATATGTAGCACTACTTCTGAAGTATGGTTCAAGTTTCACCTATCTATACCACATGCGAATGGCACAACAAACGAAACTACTTTCGTCCGTAAGTTTTGCATATCAATGTATATATACAGGGTTGTTCTTTTATCTTTAAGAATACTGCGTAAATGTGTGCAAAATATAAATGTCTCATCTTGTAAATTTTACACCAAATTCTCTGGAATTAGAATTTTAATTGAAATTGATGGGCAAAACGTAAGTTGTTAGAATAAAAATGTATATTTTTTCAAGTTATATAAATGGTATGATTTTTTTTTAAAAAAAAAGATGTATTTACTACTAAAACAATTCTAATTTGTTGATGGTTATTCAAAATTAATTTGAAGTAATTTAATGTTGAAATCTTTCAGGTTCATATGGGATCGGAAATCTGTAAACGACATGGATCTCCGAGTTTCCAAAGTTCTGTACCTGTTTGCCTTCACGAATTCCTGCATGAACCCTATTGTCTACGGTGCCTACAACATTCGGCCACGACGGTGCCAGGTGAGGACGCCAACAACCACAAATCACCATTCTTGTGAGATGGTGGTCTATGTACATTGAGTCCTCGGTAAAGAATGTTCAAGTCCTCATATGACACCCTTTTATTTTATCCCTTTAGAGTAGATTTGACCGTTAAAAAAATCACTGGCCGAGTATTTATTATTAGTTCTTTTGAATCTCTAATTAGGATATAGCATTTTATTTTACGTATGTCATTTATAACCAGTGTTTTCATCGGAACGAAATGACCTTTCAATAAATGTTTGTAGTTAAGTTACTTTTTTAATTGAAAATCTTTGTGTTCAGATTGAAAGAAAATTGATGTAATTTTTCACCAATTGTTTGAGTTTGCAAACATTGCAAACTGTCAACATGGTGATATGAGTTGGCAGTTTAATCAAATTTTGATTATGTATTGTATCATGACTCTTACGCAGCGCGAGCATTAATTGATATAGTTACAGTGACTGAGTTTTGAGAGATTTGGTGGATTTACTGACTAGCATTTGGAGATATAATTTGTGTTAAATAAATGCTTTAAAGCAGCACAAGTCATATTTGTGGGAAATATTTGACGAAATGAAAAGTGTAAATGATTCGTTATCCTGATAAATCTGAAGAGTCTACATTATATGCTAAGCATTTGTTGATATTTTTTAAACGTTGATTTGATTTTGGGTTTAGCGTTCCTTTCAGCAGCGAGTCGAACCCAGAACCTCTCACACAGAAAACACATGTATTTGACACTCCGTTACGAATAGTTAACCATTAATTTTAGATATTTACAAGATACCTATATATATCTCTTTGTCCTTCCGGTAATATCAATGTTACAATTATAATTTAAGAAAGTGCAATTGAAGGTGGTGAACTTATTTGTATTTCGTGAAAAAGTATGTATTGTGTGGTGTGTATAATCTTGTTCTTCTTATGTGTTTCTGGATTATACTCCACTTGAATCAAACCACACCATCGATATTGTTTTCTATTTTACTTTCTTTCTGTGGAAGTAGGTCACCGCAAAAAAATAACATCTTGAGAGCCTGTGATGATTTAACTGTCGGAACATACATTAATCTTTCATGGATGTCATGTAGCCCAAGGTTGTGTGCCAGTTGTAAAACCACAGTTGCTTGTGTAAGGATTATTAGGAGAGCCAGACACAAACTGATTCCTCACTCAACACATCTTACCAGTGTTGACTGAAACAAAATCATCTTTCATGCACTGTTGTGACTGTGGATATGATCCACTATTGTTCCATGTGCAAGTATCTAATCTTTGATGATAATGGATTTTTATGTATTTGGTCTAGGAATTAATTCGTGCGGTTGGTACGCACACATTGAAGCTTTAGTACAAACACAAAATACATAAATACCTTAAGAAAAATATTGTCCATCTCTAGCCACCACTTTCGCCCATCTGTCAGGCAATGTACGGATTCCGTGGCGAAAGAAGTCCTCATCCTTGGAAGCGATCCAGTCAGAGACCCATGTTTCGATATCTTCTGAAGAAGTAAACCGCTGTCCAATCAAATCGTTGTTCATGCAATCGAACAAGTAGTAGTCCGAAGGAGCAACGTCTGGTGAATACGGCGGGTGGGGTAAAACTTCCCATCCGACATTTTCTAAATAGGTTTTGACCGGTTTTGCGACATGTGGGCGAGCGTTATCATGTTGAACAATAAGTTTATCATGTCTGTTCTCCAATTCTGGTCGTGTTCTGGCCAGAGCTTGCTTCAAACGCATTAATTGTCGTCGATAACGTTCTCCATTCATAGTTTCACCCGGTTGCAGCAGCTCATAGTACACCACACCTTTCATATCCCACCATATGCACAGCATAACCTTTGCACAGTGAATATCTCGTTTTGGTTGTGATGGACCTGGTTCACCTGGTTTCACCCAGGCCTTTTTTCGTTTAGGGTTCTCGTAATGGATCCACTTCTCATCACCCGTAATAATTCGATGCAGAAACCCCTTTCTGCTCTGTCGTTGAAGCAGCAATTCGCAAATGGTTTTTCGTCTTTCAACGTCTCTGTCTTTCAATTCATGTGGAACCCAATGTGACATCTTTTGAATCATTCCCATGGCTTTCAAGCGTTTGGAGACTGTTGTTTGATCAACGCCTAATGCTGCTGCAAGTTGTTCCTGCGTTTGACACGAATCCTGCTCGAGCAATGCTGTCAATTCTTCGTCTTGAAATTTTTTGGCTGTCCAGCTCGCTCTTGGCCTGCCAAGCCGAAATCACCACTTCTAAACCGTGCAAACCACTTCTGACACGTTCGCTCAGCTAGAGCATGGTCACCATACACTTCCACCAAAATACGATGACTTTCAGTCGCACTTTTCTGCATGTTAAAGTAATGCAGCAGGACACCCCACAAAAACACTTTATCAGGCACAAATTGCGCCATGTTCACTTAACTACAAACTGGTGTTGTTGACGCTTCAATCCACTGCCCTATACTACGAACGATACGCGATGACAGGGGTTTGCAACACATGTGTGGATACACGGAACTGTGGGACGCTCCGTTCGTTGCGCCATCTCTTGTCCACCCGCACGAATTAATTCCTAGACCAAATAGTTACTGTGTCGTTTATAAAGTTCTCGCACGAAAAATATTTTAAAAGCAAACATGAAAAACATAATAAGGCACCCTTAAACATTTTTCAGTACAGTTTCAACTCAGAAAATTTGTCAAATAGTAGGTACCTCAATCGAAATGAAATGCACAATAAGAACTATATATTCTAAATAAATATGATTGTGAAAAGATTGCATATATATATATATATATATATATATATATATATATATATATATATATATATATATATATATATATATATATATATATATATATATATATATACCCTGTTTCTAAAAGAATATACGTATTTCGAATGCATACATTTATTAAACTTTAAGATATACAAATATGAAATTTTACACACATAATTATGAACCTCTCAAGTTCAAATTACAGATGTTCAATATGTTCTCCATCAGCGACACGAACATCGATACTCAAATTCCTCCCATACTCGGGCATGCATGTCCTGCGTCACTGATGTTATGGCAGTACAGATCCGGTATTTCAACTCTTCCAGGTTCTGTGCGAGTGGTTGTACATAAACGTTGTCTTTAACGAAACCCCACAAGAAAAAATCACAGGGTTCCAAATCCAGTGACCGTGGAGGCCAGATGAGACATGCTAAGTCGCCAGCTCATTGACGACCAATCCAACGGTTCGGTAGGGCTTCATTCAGATATTCACGCACTTGGCGACTCCAGTGAGGGGGTGCCCCGTCTTGTTGAAAAATGAAGTTGTCTTCGTGCAGCTTCGGAAACAACCAGTTTTGTAACATAGCGAGATACTGCTGACTGTTAACCGTGTTTCCATTAAGGAAGAATGGGCCGTAAACAGATGATCGAGATATCGCACAAAACACATTGACTTTGGGCGAATCTCGTACATGTTCAATGACTGCATGTGTGTTCTGTAGTCCCCAAATTCAAACATTTTGTTTGTTTACCTGACCACTAAAGCGGAAAGTCGCTTCATCGCTAAACACGATGCGTTGTGCAAAAGTGTTATCATTGTCAATAGCATCTAGAATCTCGTTACAAAATGCCACACGTTTGCGTTTGTACTCAGGACGCAGAGCTTGTAACAGCTGTAACTTGTACGGTTTCATAACCAACCGACGTCTCAAAATACGCCAAATTGTTGTTGTCGGCACTTGTAACTCCTAACTGGCACGACGAATTGATTTTGAAGGACTACGTTGGAAAGCAGTTTGAATTCGTGCAACATTTTCTTCAGGAACACGAGGGCGGCCAGGACTCTTTCCTTTACATACACATCCTTTATTTACAAACTGTCGATACCATCTGCTACTGTTCCACCCATTCGGAGGATCAGTTTGATACCTGAGCCTGAAACGTCTTTGCACTGTAATCACGGAATTGCACTTCACAAACTCAAGAACACAAAATGATTTCTGCTTCGGAGTAGCCACTTTAAACATATGACGGTTACCAAGCAAAACAGAAGACAACTGACATCTAGCGGCTATTAATATAAACTAGACTATGTATTCGTTTCTCCAATATCCGAACCGGGGCGCAGCGATCGATAGTTTGGACAAAATAATTCTTCGTAATGCGTATATTCTTTTGGAAACAGGGTGTATATATATATATATATATATATATTAGACATTTCGATTATTTCTATTATTAATTTTCCTTCGACAGTGTGTTGAATCTTTGACAAACGAAGCAGAATAAACGTTTATGATTCACTTCTCATAACTAAGAATGAAAAACCCATCTGGTGTGTTTCAGTTAATTTTGTAGTAGGAGATTTAGAAAGACCGAGCAGAAGGCAAGCATGTGGCAGAAAGAACTATACGTCCTTATATACACATTAAGAAAATTCAGGTATTATCTTCTTAATAGAAAATTTAACCTTTATGTTGACGCCAAGTGCCTAATCAATTTAAATACACAACCTGATAAAGTAGGAAAAAATACCCGTTATAAATTAGTTTTGGCAGATTATAATTTTGACATCCAATATCTGCCTGACACCAAGAATCCAGCCAATATTATCAGCAGATTAGAGCAAACACAGGATATTAAAAAAAGAACAGAACGAAGAAAATGAAAAAGAAAGGGTGAGGACTGTTATGCAGCGCGACCCCTTACCGAACATAGCAAGGGAACAACGCAAGAATGACAATTATAAGGACAAGGATGACAAATATGACTCTTCTGTCTTAGAAACGAAATACTTTACAGGAAACAAAATCATTCCGAATATGGTGTCATATCTCTTGTGTATACCGTAATCATTAGCTAATTTGTGGTTTACATCCTTTCATAGAAAAACAATAGTAGCCCATTTCGGATTCACAAAATCGTACAAAACCGCCATAAGCAAGTATTATATGCCACGTCTTCAAAACGATTTGTCTTACAAGATGCGCATGTGCCCTGACTGTTAAAGACTGAAAAACTACCAGAAAAGAGACAAGCTGAGCTGTTAAAATATCCTGTTAAAAAAATTGGATCAGCATGGGCATATGAAGCTGTTGGGCCATTTCCAAACAAAAATGGACAAAACAAATACATATTAGTAGTTATAGAGCTAGCCACACGCTATATTATTATAAAAGTAGTTGACTCAATAACTGCTAAAAATATAGAAATCTTCTTAGAACAAGAAATTATTCTAAAATTTGGAGCATTTAATATATCATACCTAGACCAACATCCCGTCTATTCAGCGACAAGGCTCCAGTAATTCGCACAAAACATAATTTCACTTATAAATTTTCTCCAGTACCAACCACACTTCTATTGGATTGGTTGAACAAATGAACAAAACTATACAGGGTTGTCTAAAAATTTTCGTTCAAGAACCTTACACCGATCGGGAGAAATGGTTGCCACACATCAGTTTTGCAATTAACAATTTTGTAGAGGCTGGAACAAAATATTCATCTAGTTTTCTTTTGTTCGGTTACGAACCTCGTACACCAACAGACTGCACATTTGAATGAAAGCATACTACACAAGTCGGTAAGGAGAAACTAACAGAAATTACAGATAAGGTTAAACATCATCTGGAGCAAGCGTATATGAAACAAAAGAAGAATTACGATAAACGGCATAGATAAACGACCTATCAGCCGGGAGATTCAACATTAGTCTACTTTCCTACAAGGAAGCAAGGACAGACGGAAATTTTCATCAGGTCATATGAGGGACCCGCAAAAATATTAGAGAAATTAAATCCAAATTTGTACTGTGTGGAACTACTTTCCAAATTTCGTATAATAATACAGGATATCTCGGTGGATCGTTTGAAGCCATTTTACAAGGATCAAACAGAGTAAACATAAACTTAGAAGACATATGCACAAATAGAAGAGGAATAAACAAAAATTACAAGTACTTACCAGCAGCAGAAGATGGAGCAGGACCAGAAAAAAAAGAGAATAAAAACAGATGAACTGTAATAGCAAGGATAAATCGCATATCTTTATATCACCTTAACAATTCATCTCACTCTATTATTTAACTTCGCTGTATCAGTATTTCCGTTCAGTTGCCAATCTGCAAACTCAACATTTTTTACTCTTTTTTAGTTCCAAAAGTCCTTAATCCATGCAAGGTCGAAATATAATACTTTCTTGTTTCTAACATCGATTCTTCAATGAGAATTACATGCTCACCTATTACTTCACTTGTCTTTTCATTATACAGGATGTTCATATAATCACGCTTCTACTAATCTTATACAGAGTGACCAAAAATTCACATTCTTTATTTCCTTTATTTTTAAAAATAAATTTCAGGATTCTAATTTCGATCACTCTTTTTCCTTAATTCTTATAACAGTAACCACATATTTGTGTCTTATCATTAATAAGTCCCTTTATAAGAGCCAACATCTACAAACACGCCCACCCATTTCACTACCGCTCGAGAGGATTACATCGTCGGCTCCTATCATTGCAACGGACGTACAACCATAGCTGACAAACAACACCGTACTCGACACAATAATACCTACCGAATTTAGTGAACAACAAACTCGTACTGTTCCCACAATTAGTGACTTAGTATATATTTATTAACTACAGTCATTACACTTTCTGACCTCATTGAAGGAAATGATAAAGTGTTAATCCTGCTAAGTTGGAACAGATAATATAGTGTTATTGCCATTTTATTGTGTTTATATCTTTCAATACAACTGTGCTTAGTGCTTTATGGTATTTTTACTTGTCTCCAAACTACAACAGCATGCACCTTACTTTTGCGTGTATCAGTGTCTCTTCTGTCACCGCATCCTAGTGCATTAATAGTGTTACTTTCAAACATAATCTTGTAAGATTATTTTCTCCAGTGTGGGGGTGTAAAGATCCCCACCTGCAGCGCAAGCACAAATTCCCACAACACGTGCTACATTTACAAACAAAACATGCAGACAAGAAACTACAACAAGGAAGACACGAAACCAAGACGACGGAGCCCAAAGAGGACCAGGAGACCATCTATAAAAGCGCAGCCTGAGGAGGAACTAGCTATCAGTTTGACAGCTGATCAATTAACCAACACCCGCTCCTGAGGTCGCCTTGCACTAGGAAATCGTAACTACAATCATACCTCGCGAAGTCTATTTGGGCTCAGGAGGTTTCCCGCAAGACTCATCTAAAACCCTGTAGGAGCTCTGGAGGCTGCTTTGAGTAAAACAGGCACGGTACAAAACATCTTTCTTCTTCATCTTGGTCGCTTAGAAGGACAGACTGAATTAAATTGTTCTTTTTGAATTCAAAGATATTTGTATTTAAGTTTTGTAATAAAACTGGCAAAGAGGAAACACCCGGACCCTTATTGACTCTACATCAAAGACATTACAATGTGCACGTATTATCTACTACTTATAGAAACAAATAAGTAGGTATTAGCAATTATTTGCGTTCTGAAACCTATTTAAATATATTATGGTATTTCCTTATTATTTACGTACATCTAAACTAGCATTTCATGTATATTATCCTAATAACCAATTTTGTTTAATGTGAACCGAACTGATTTCTTTTTCTGCATTCTGAAGAGCTCAAACTATAACAACGTAGATTAAACTAATCTGACTCCCAATTATCCATAGCATAATGTATAAAGTAGATGATTTAAATATTTAGAAAATATTCTACTAATGTACAGACATATTTAATAAAATCGGTATCAATCGGTATCGGTATCGATGACTAACAATAAACATGTAAGATTATAAATGGTATCTGAAAATAAATACGTAGTAAAGATTAACATGTACTGTAAAATTCCTGCTCTTTGGGCTAATATTATTGTTATTATAATCTCTGAAAAAAATTGAAGATTTAACATTTGCGGAGTCCTTAAATATTGACTATGCTCAATCCCGTGGCCAAAACTTATATTCCTAGTATATCAGCAATATGTATGTTGAATATTCTGACGCAAACCAGTTTAGAGAAATGTATCATCCGAATTCATTGTTAGAGATTGGAATGTATCATCACCGTACTTCCATAGGCAATGTTTAAGACTACAAATCACAAAAAAAAAAAAAAAAAAAAAAAAAAAAATGCGTCGTCTTATCATCTCCATTAAATTACAGTGTAGAATAACATTATATTAAATCAAAATTTGCCATATCATCAATTAATTATATTTTAATAATACAGTATTACTTTATTACATTCATTTAATTTAAGAGTGGTGTGGAGTATTGTAATTGTAAGTAATTTCTTGTAATTTGTCTGTAAGACCTTAAGAGTCCATGATCAATACATCGAGGTCCTCTTTTGATTTATTATTATTATTATTATTATTATTATTATTATTATTATTATTATTATTATTATTATTATTCTCGTCCAGTGAATTCTTTGCACTACTCTAGGAATGACTACAAGTAAATACTTACATAATTTATTTTAGTTTCTTTTTTATATATCCGCGTACTCACCTATGAAATTGTAGTTAGATATTTTCGTTACTCTTGCATGCGTTGCTTCGCTACTTTTACATAAATTTAATTTATTTTATTTTCTACGACTTATCTGATTGATGAGCGAACAGATTATTTAAGATTTTCATGAGAACTGATGCATTCATTCTTATTTAGAATATATTTTTTTATTAGCTGTATGTTGTCTTCTAACTTTAATTAGAATAAAATTTAAGCCGACAATAAAATAATGTAACACACAAAATATATGCACAAAATATTCGTTATTATTACTGTAAATCATATTCAGTGTATATTTATTTCTTGGGAGAATTTTTACATAATTAACCATAATCTTATTACTATTCAAGATTAATGTTTTTCAGTTGATTACTTAGAACTGTTATCCTATTTATCACACATTATTTTCCATTTAAAGTCTTAAACATAAAATTAAAATGATAGATAATTAACATATCTCCTTACGAGAAGTTAGTGAGATTATGGAGATTTGCAACATTTTGTTGTCATGATAACTCTCCAATCTCTTCTCACTCTCTATATTTTGTGCATATAACGTATGTATGTATATGTATACAAGGTGGTACAAAAATGTCACTATATTTTGTAAACAGATTCCTCACATTAAAACAAGAAAAAAATTCATATGGACCTGTGCTCAAAAGTAAATAGTTTCGGAGCCATGGGGGTGCCGAAACCGTGACATAAGTAAAATTTAAAAGTTCATAATTCCACCACTATGGAACCTATCGTAGTTGGGTCAAGACATTACTGATCACTGACTAAGATGTATGTGAACTATCCAAATATCCATGTTTAAGAATACTCCAATACTGGCACACCATTTTTTAGAGGTAGGTGAAGAGTGATCAAATACTCCCAAACAACCTGTCTAAAATGATTATGCAAGTACCGGAAGTTCTGAAAGATGGACATATTATTTCCTCAGTGATGCCTTGACTTGACTACAATCGGTCCTATAGTAATGGAACTATGGGCCTTTGAAGTTCATTTCTTCATGCTTTCGGCACCCTCTAGCTACGAAACTATGCACTTCTGACCACAGGTCCATTTGAACTTTGTTTTTCTTGTTTTGATGTGAGAAATATATTCCCAAACAATTGTGACAAATTTTTGTAACACCCGGTGTATATTACTGCTGATTATCATTTTCTTCTAATTCTATCATAATAAATAATAATCAAATTGCATGTAGGAATAGCATGCTGTATTGATATGTGCCCTAACGAGATTCGAAAGAAGAAACTCAAACTGTATTGTCCAAGTCAAACTTTAAAAATTTAGATAAGTTTACGAAATACAAAATTTGAGTATTTACAAATTACAATAGTTTTATGATATCAATTTTGGTGTACTACAATATGATATATAAAAATTCAATTCAAAAGGTCGTTAGAAAGGATTAGTCTAGTTTTCTGTTGTTATAGCAAAGAATAGTGAATACATAATATCATTGGAATATTCAATTTTCATAAATTTAAATATATTTATTTCGAATGCCAATGTTATAACAATTTCAAACTATATGTTTGTGTTATCATATTGTGTTAGTGATACATTACTTTTTTCTGTAGAACCTAAACTTTTAATTAAAGTTAATAAAAGCGATCACTATATGTTGAACAACTTAAAATGTATGTGGATTAAAACCAGTCTTGTAAGATTTTAGAAGTTTTAGTCTAGGATTAAATTATTCTTCATTAAGTCTCAATATTTCATTTTCTACGACTCTTACACGTATATTGCATTTGAAGAATATTATAACAATGCTACATAATTAGTTTTTTACAACTTGAAGAGACTAGTTATTTCAGAACGTCTATTACTTCTTTATTAGATTTAATAGTTTTGCAATGTTAATCTATTGTCTTTAGTTTCGGCTTCTGTTCCAGAGGTTCCAAAACGACGAAACCGTGAAGGCAACGAGGGCGAGTGTCCGCACCACCAAAGACATCGAGTTGGAAATAGTGTGCCGCATCAGCTGGAAGAAGCCTGTCGATGCCAAGAAGCATGCAATTCTTTCCGACTCACGAGGCGACCTGTGTTACACGTGCGGAGACGCAATTGGAAAGAGCATGTGAGGACGACCGCAAGCTGAGCTCTCGTCGAGCAGCGGTTATGGAAGTAGTGCTTTCGACACGAGCTTCAGCTACGAAGAGGACATCCTTCGGATACGTTGTCCTTCAAGAAGTCAGCCTCCTCCATCCGCCATTAGAATATAGATTTGTATCTCTGGTTGGAAACAACGTAGGCAACAACAACATATTTTATATTATTAATTCTACTTTCAAAGTTGCATAGAAAATATTACTGTTACAATAGTCCCTTAGTGCCAATCTGTTTTGGATATTAAATTGTTCCATCACAGGATGAACAATAACGTTAGAGATCTTTATGAAGTAATACTTATTCAAGCATCTAAAAAAGGAGGTTTGAAAAGAAATGCAGCTCTTCATTCTTGTAACTGTACCTCCGAAGTGTCCAACTATGTTTCGTAATCATCTTAAAAGTTACTTCATACTTTCTTTTTGTATCTATTAAGTGCAAATGCTGTTTCAGAGTTAATACTGAATTTTAAATCAATTTTTAAGAACAGAAAGTTCACGCTCAGACTTGGTTTTCGAATTAAAGAGAGTAAACCGTATATTCGTGCTGAGTGTCCAGTTTAAAGTTAACTTACTTAAACTAGTTTATTATTAAATGCTGATTAAAAGTTACAATTGAGGAATAGTTAAACAATTGAATCATATTATAGTCAATTAAAATAAAGACATCTAAATATTATGCTCTTCAAGCTAAACCAGAACTTTTATGTGACTGACAAGTACATTTCTGAAAGGTAAGTCTTGTTACGTTGATGCTGTTAATATTATACACGCTTACAACAGAAAGTTGTGGGGTTACGTTTCGTTATTTTTCTCAACGTGAAAAGCTTAATGTTACTTATATTATAATTACGTTTTTTTGCTGAAACTTGATTTCTACTTGATGCATTTGAATAGCCTGTGGGGTTCCTTATTTGAGCAGCAGACAGTATATTTAGGATTAGGAATTGTTAAGAATTGTTTAGCAAGATTTCTAATCTGTCTCTCATAATAAACATAATCGGTTACCTCAAAGACAGAAAATTACTAGGCAACCATAAATCAACTTACGTCAGCTGTAATGTAAGTAAATCTATCCAATTCATTTTTTAATAATGTTAAAAATATGTGAAATATCTCTTCTTGTATAATAATGTAATAAATGTGAATCATACATGTTGAAATTAATTTTCCAATTTCAGGTGTAAACGTGCATATTTAAATTTATATTTTGTCGGTTTTACTAAGTTTGTTTGAGAGCAAGTTATCGAATGTTGGCCATAAATTTCATTTCTTTGTTTTTGATTTGTTTCCCTATTCTATAACTATTCCGATACTATGTAAAGATTTGAGTTAATATAGCAATCTATTAATCTAAGCAATTGTATACACAGCAAGAGAAAAAGGTGAAAGCTATCTAATAGTATGGCCTCAGAAACTGAAATTCTATGCTATGCTATGAAATTATGAGCAACTGCTTAAATTTCAATTTTTAAGGTCATATAAATTAGACAGTTACAATTCATGATTGCCACTCAAATACTTTTAAATAGTTAAATCTTAAAATGCATACAACCAGCATGGGTAATTTTATGGTCATTATATAAATTAAAATTACATCCAAGATAGATGACCAATAACAAAAGATTTTAAATCATGAATTTATAAATAGTGTACTTGAATTCATTGGTATGTATTAAGGAAAATCACTGAAATTTCTCGAACCCATTTCTGAATATTTACATTCAGACCTGAAGACAAACTTGACGCTGGCAATAGATTTCTGCTCTATATGTAATACTTCGGTGTTTTCTGTTGATATTGTGTCTAAAGTTCATTTTTTTTCATATGTCAATGTTGTTAAAAATTGTTAATATGCCATACAATTAATTTATATGTTACATTTGAAATTACTAATATCACTTTGTAGTTTTAACTTGTATCTGAATAAAGAGAGACGTCATATGTTTTTGTCGACGTTAGGGACCAAACTGTGTATCTAAATGGAAGTATAATTTGTTATTCGATATATCCATCTATCAAATTATTACATGTAGTACAGTTAATAGTCGCATGTGTATTATATATAAAATTAGCAGATTTTAATAAGGCTGTATCAAGAGAAAACATTTGAAGGCTACTTCTAGAAAAAGAACCTTCATATCAAAGATAAGATCCATTGATTAACTATAGTTCAATGCACTTTCCTTCACTAATCTGCATGAGTTTGGACCTACCGTTTATACTGGGATCATAATCATACTTGGGCTTTTATCTGAGGCAAGCTTCCACGGGAATCGAACTCAGGGCAATTCGTACATAACAGAGACATGAATGTTATTTTATATTTACAAAATTAAAGAATTTCTAAAGAGAGTTTTGACCTTCAGTACAACTCTTGAATCTTATTATAATTATTTTTACCTCAGCAGCTCAAATGTTTCGTACTCATTTTTTTTTAAAAAAAAGTATTTTGTGTACCAGTCATTGTAACAGTTTTGCTCATCGAGTACAAATACAATTAATATACATATTATACTTACATGTATACTATTTCATATTAATGTATTTAGCATAGTTATTTATGCTACTTCTACTTATGTCTTTATAAAATATCACATATTGATATGTTCAACTTAACTACTGTGTTTGATAGTGTACTTCAATCCATGCACATTTTGGGCATGTATGATGTGTGTGAGCCAGTAGCACAGTCAAGAAATGAGTTTAAAGAAGAGATGGAAAAACCCTGAAAATTAACCGTTGATAAATAAAATAAATCCATATTTTTAAATTATCTTAAAATGTCTTATGTTATAAAGAGAACTATTTAATTGTATTGACGGTAACATAATAATATAAAAATCAAAAGCAAAGAAGTATGTAATAAAACTGGTCTGAGAAATGCGGAGAGGCCAGTCCTACTGGTCTACCCTGCTGCTGTCATATTGATTAAAGAAAGCTAACATTTGTTTATATACTTTTACTCCTTTATGTTTCGCACAAACAAACGTATCCATGTTTAATGAGTTAGTTGTTGATGTCTACACTTTACAAAATATGTGTATATTATATTTTTCAATAAAAGAAAAGGATATGAGAAAATAACTATATTATGTTTATTCCTTTGAAGATGTACAAAGTGTCCTGTGCTCAATAACTAGTTACGCTAATAACTCCTGCAAAGGCATTAAATTAAGTTGCATTAGATAATTGATTACATAATACGAATACAAATAAAATTTGTGAATCTATGTTCTAAAATGTATAGGAAATAAATAGGAAAGCAAGTTTGTTCATTAGCAATTTAATATTTTCTCCTGTATTTCAAGAAAATACGAAAACAACAATTTAATGTTAAATTTCAACTACATATCAAATTTATAACCATGTGTCAAGAAAAATCCTACCGACTGGGAAGTTTTAAACTAAATAGATGGTGGCATTATTAAGTTGTATATTTTATTATAATATCTAAAATTTACGTGCATGGTTGTCTCTTGTTTCTCGCCCCATTTGGATTTTGGCTACTAGATGTTACTACATGGCTATTCAGTGCTAATATCTATCTAAGAATCTGTTCTCTTTTTTTATATACTGGAGGAAGTCAGAAGCCTTTCATACCAGAGGAATATAAATTAAATTTTTCATATGCATATCAGCTTAATGAAATCGTAACAAATCGTCTCTTATAAAAGAAATAAAGTGTAATGCACACATGCATTTTTAATGTGTACATGGTGTTTCAAAACAACACCAACAACGTTTGGGAAATTATTTCTAACACCAAGATAACACAAAAAGTATAAACGAACTTTGGTGCACAAATGTTTCCTTTCGGAGTTATAGGCTTTCGAAAGCATGAAAAAATGAATTTTGAAGGTCCATAGTTCTAAAACTATGAGATCTACCGTAGTCGGGTCAAGGTTTTTACTTAGGGACTAATATGTGCAATATCTAAAACCACAGGTTTCAGAATCCTATGGTAGTCACGCAACAAGTTTTATAGAGGGAGTTTGGCTACGGGTATATAATTTGGAGTACTCACCAACTACCTCCATAAAAATTGTTATTTAGGTTTTGACCCGACTACGTTGGTCACATAGTTTTGGAGCTAAGGACCTTTAAAGTTCATTTTTTCATGTTTTCAGCAACCTATAACTCCGAAAGGAAGCATTTCTGCACCCAGATAGGTCTATACTTTTTGTCTTATCTTGATGTCAGGAATCACCTCCCAAACTTTGTCAGTTTTGTTTTCAAACACCCTATATATTTTTCAGTTCTTAATTTACCCATCTTCCAGTTATCCAGATATCCTCACAACAGATCACTATTTACATTCTTTGTCTTCATTGTTCTTTGTTACTTAAAATTTATTATGTAGGCGATTTAATACATTCTCGTGAATAGGAATTAAAATCTGTCAGATACTGTCTTTTATATCCTTTTTAAAGGATATATATGTATGTGTTGTTAATATTATAATTTATTAAGTTGATATTAACTGAAGAGTATTTTATTATTTTCTTCGCACCTGATATACGAAATAACGAAAATTTTGTTAAGTATTCACGAATTTAATAATTAATATATATTTTGATATAAATGTAAATTAGTATTTACATATTATTAATTGTCATACTTTTCCATATGCACATATAAGATCATGGGGCCGCGTTGCCTCAGTGGTAGAGCGTTCACCTCTGGTGGTTGGGTCTTTGGTTCGATTCCAGCTATCGCCAAGTGAACTTAGACAGTGGACAAACTCTATGTGCGTGGGTTTTCTCGGGGTTCTTCCGTTTCTTCCTACTTTCTTCATTCCACTATTTCATTCATTTCTCCTCATCACCGTCTCCTTTAGCCTAGCCGGAGACATAAAACTCAAAGATTTCATTTATACTATAAGATCCTACTATCAAACTTACAACAAATATTCTATTATTCTTAATAACAATTGAATTGCTTATTCTAAAAGTCCGTTTCTTTATTTACTACTAACCAGTTACATATGAAAAGTTTTCTATCCCCATATGGGAACACACATTCTTTCTTGTGCAGTCACAACACGATGTTAAATTTCCTGTGTTCTGTTAGAGTTTGTGTCAATTAAAACAGTTCTGTTTTTATATACGTGTGTGATACTGTTTTAGAACAAAGAGTGTTCTAGAAATGACTGATTCAATTAAAATGAATGTAAAATTTCGTTAATAGGTATTGTATTTCTAAATAGTTCTTTGTGTCATTAATCTTTACAGAAAGACTAAACAAATAAATAACTTTAATAAGAGTGCTACAATATAGCCAATCCCAATGTTGGTTCAGCTAAAAGTAACAGTGTGTAAATTCCCCTACGTTTCAAACTTTGTCATTAAAACTGTGGATTCAATCAGTGACAAATGTGCTGTAGTTGTATTGCCTTTAAATTACAATTTAAAGTAACTCTGGAAATATATTTGATATTAAAAATCAATAATAGATGTTCACAGACATAACGATGAATAATAGTGTTGTTCGTTTTTATTTTAATGTCAACGGTATTAACGTGATTATAGTTTAAGAACATTATTTTTGGCGGTAACTACTTGTAAATAGCGTTGTCCACGAGACGAGGAATAAGAATTTCTCGTCTTGTTTCGTAAATTTCGTAGAAGTCTCGTCTATTCTCGATTCTTGAAATGCTTTCTTCCTCTCGTCTCATTCTATGAGCTAAATTTATACTCTATTGGTTTCTTAATTTCATCTAAAAGTTATCAATGTCATTCTACATCAAGAAAGGTGCACGAACGGTGTGATATGCCAATAGATAATCCATACTTATTTTGACGTTTATTGTAATGACTTTTGATAAATGTTCTTCATTGTACTGATACAAGTATTTTATTAATTTATGTTCTTTTTATTCTATGAATCACGTAATACTAAAACAGTGTTTAAGATCTTAGATTGAGTATACTAATGACTTGTGAAATTTTACGAGACTTGTGAAATTACTTACGAGACTTGTGAAATTTTTCGTCTCGCCTCAAAAAAGAGACGAGACTTTTCATGCTTCTCTTCTTGTCTCGAACTTAAAAGAATACTTTTCGTCTTATTTCGAGACCAGATGAAAAGTTTCTTGTTTCAATGGAACAGTATTTATACATTTATCGAAACCTTCTGCAATATATCGAAGAAATACAAATAATGTCAAAGTTTGTTGAACTAATTTGAATAATATGATTTAAATTCGTTATCTTCGCAACAGTCATATTCAGATATTTCACCTTCTTAAACAGTTTCTACTCATACTCATTACTAACCTATTTTGATACAAAAGTCTGTAAGAACATTATATAATGAAGAAACATATGTATAATTGGTACAAATTCGTAGTAGAAAAAGACTGCAAGGGTTCCAAACGAGAGATGAATTTGTATTTTTGAATTTAAGTACATTTATATCTTAATAAAACAATACTATATTAGTGAGTTAACTTTGATTGCATCAAAATTACAACTTGTCTCGAGTTACAAAGTATTATTTAAAGACCACAGGGGAGTAGAAGGTAAGTCAAAAAATGTTCGAAATTAAGTTAACAACAGAATTATGTAGCCTGAAAACTGTAGTTTGCATGGACTAAATCCTACAGTAAGAAGAGTGTTAGTCACTAAGGACTTCAATGCTAAAGATTTCGCCTACAGGGGAAGAAATAGGTAAGTCAGTGAAAAACAGAGCAATTGTGTAAAGTTATAGAAAACTGACTAGCCTCCTTTTTCTCCTGTAGTCTTTATTTATATAAAGCAAAGTATTCAAGATAAATACATTTGTCCAATTTTTTATATGACTCATCTGGACATGTTTCAGTATTTTTGTTTCAATATTTAATTTATTGTTAGAATTCTCTGTCATACTAATTCTTTCGTAGATCCCCTGTCAATCTGTATTAAAAGTTTAGAGAACGTCTATTTATTTCTTTTCCATTTTGAAAAAAGCAAACTTAAGATTTAGGGAATAAATTTTATGTACAGCTTCGACTAAAGAAAAAATGTTCTATCTGAAGACGATAGTGCTGACGGCAAGACAGAAGTGCTAAAGAAATCTAATCCATAAATACCTTTTTCGGACTGATATACTTCCAAAATACAAATCCTGGATTTCGATTACTGAAATATCATCAATATCAATAACATCATCTTTTGACGTCTTGATACCATGCTCATAACCCTAGGTTTCGAAAGTTCTTACTGAAACCCCGATTTATATCTATTCATGTATGTTAACAATGTAAACTGAATTTGTGGTCCCGGTGTTAGATTAATTTAATAGTAGTTTCAAACGTTTGCAAAGCACTCTCTGATTCCTTTCCTTACCTTTCTAAAACTATGTTGTCAAATTCTACTGACTACTTGATCGAGATTTCAATAAGTCGACGAAGTTGAAATTTCACTACACGTACACACTACATGCTCTATCAGTATCGCAAAATGTACAAGATGTCATGAATAGAATGACGTTTATCTCTATATATCTGAATATATATAGAGAGTCTCGAGTGTGTGTGTGTGTGTGTAGCAAACAGTAGTTTTTCACTTTCTACTGTATTCAAGTACGATGTTGTCATTCGTAAAGAAAGTAAGGTTTAATGAAGTAGGAGGCAGAAAAATATTTAATTCTTTAGCTTCCCTTACCCAAATCACACAAAATGCTGATCACATTATTTAAAGGAATCAAGCTACTTTTATAATGTATGCCTGAAGCATATTATACAACCGGCAGAAGTGTACCGTTAATAATAAAGAAAAAATGAAATAATGATTATTTTTCCCTTACAATGATATTATTCGTGTATTCCATTATACAAACATGTTTGTTTAGTTTGATATTTGAATCATGTCTTCTTCAAATTTGATGTATTTCTGATTTATTATATGACTTCACTATATTTAACCTTAATCTATATTTTCTTTTATTGTAAATGCTGGGAACCTTAATCATCCAATTGACGTAGAATCGTGAGCAATTTTAAATTTCATACTGAGACTAAAATGGGTTTCATTTATAAGCTAGTTTGGTTGTCGAACCCAGAACTCCTTTTTTCAGAATTTGGAGATAATTGTCAAAATTTTATTTCAAAGTAAATAATTTGTAAGCAAAACCATTTATCATAAAATTAGAAACATGCTTCTTTTTAAAAATACATGTAAGTTAGTCGGGCAAATTTCTCGTGAACGATTAAAAATATTTATACGTTGTTAATATTCACCTGCAAATGGAACTCCCTTATAATTATCAATTACGTTTTTTTATGTTGTGTTGTCCCATGTTTAAATTGATCAGATAGCTATTATTACAGGTATATGTAAATATTAGCTTAAGTCATTTAAGCAGGATTCACTGACTTAGTAGTAGGCACTCAGCTTTGGTGCTAAGGACATCTGATTCTATTCCAGGTCGTCTGAGTTCGCGATGCACAATATCGTAACGGTGTTATTCACAGGGTTCTTCAGTTCCTTCCTACATTCACATTCTATCAATTCTTCCATAATCATCACTTTCATTCATCATCCGTCTCCTTGATCCCACAAAGCATAATCACGTGACGGAAAACTAAACATTTCATTTCATTTAAAACATATATATTATATATATGAAATTAAAAAGCAGTTTAAGAATCTGAAGTTCAAACGGTAAGGATTTTTTTTCTTAATATCCTAAATAGTACATATTAATCTTATGTTACTACAAGCTTAAGTTATCGAAATATCTTTAAAATATCTATGTCCTTATTGATCTCACAACGTAAATATCGAAATGGTGTCAGTTCATAACAAAATTGGATTCACTTACCTTAGTTGCTACTCGTAATATATCATTAGAATCCACATTACTCAATCGATTCGGAGTGATTTTTATTTAAAATTCACCTAGACACGGCATAATATAATTCGTCGTGCGAAGCTAAGCGCAAATTTCTTACTCGAAAAAATGGCGTAATTTTTGTCGTAGAAAAGATATTACTACATACAAACTATTTGAATTGTATCGAAATGAGTATCTTGTTTATCAAGAAGGGAATTCTATTTGAGTATTGTAGTGCATAGAAAATTACCAATTTGCAGCAAGTGGAGTGCCAATCACCGTAGAATGTTTATGATGGTGGGGATGATGATGATGAATGCTAAAATGGTTTTTAATATGCAACTCTAACATCTTTTCTGGTTACGAATGAAATATTATAAAATGTCAGGAAGTAAATGTTATCTAATTAATATCGTAATAAATGGTCAGATTCCGAATATGAAATCACTGCTTCGATATATCGTTTTGTTTTCAAGGAATCAACCTTGCAGATGGAGAGAACAAACAAATGGACAACATATTGCAACATTAAAAGAGGTCAGATAAATCGAACTGTCGATTCATGTTGGAAATAGAATTTTGAATGGATCTTCCTTGTATAACGGAATTAGGTCACGATATTAGAAATTATAAGAAACATCGAGAATGATGATTCCAAACTGAAGTATCCCTTTTTGATAACTGTCTGTATGTAAAATATACAGGCTACAAACAGACAGACGAAAATGTAACGGATTACATCATTATAAACTCCGAACCTGAGATATGGAACAGTACAGACTTTCAAACGAGACAGGTAGATAAACGTTATAACTTTCAAACAAAACACCCCTCTCTTTGAATAAGCTTTCCACATATTAAACCATCTAGACTAAAAAACAAAAGAAATATATTTGGTTTCAATTTTAAAAAAGGAAATTATATAAATCTTTACAATGAATTAGCGAGAATAGACTGGCAATATCTAAACGAGGAAAAGGATCCAAATAAAGCAGTAGAAGATATCTATAAAGTAATTTATGACATATTTGAGAAGTGCATTCCCATGAAAAGGCCTACGCGAAAAATCTTCCCTTTGCTGGTTTACTCACAGTATAATACAAGAAACGAAACTTAAATGGCAACATCGCATAAAATGGCTCAAGAGGAGGAGAACGACTAATCACCAATATCATTATAATGAGTACTGCAGGCTACATAGAGACGTGAAACGTAAAATAGCTATAGTACATAGTGACTTTATCTTCAATGCTGAAAATAATATAACCCAAGACTCACAACATTTCTGGCCCTACATTAAAAGTAAACCCCGACATCTTTCTACTGAGTCCATGACCATTGACGGACCGAGTCTGACTAGAAATTATGAAGTTGCAAAATCTTTTGCTCAACACTTCCAGTCCATTTACAATCAATCCTTCTCCTTAACTAAAAATTGTATGAACTCACATAACAAAAAATATTTACATGAGGAATGCCATAATTTATTCCATATCACTGAGATTAGTATAAAGGACATTGAAAATGCAATGAAGAAACTGGGGCCTGATAATATACCACCTTATATTTTGAAGGGTTGTAGTAATATTTTGAAACATCTGTATACCTTATTTAACATCCCAACAACGACAAATGTTTTTTCGGATATATGGAAAGGATCAATAATATGCCCAGTCCCGGAAACCGGAAATAAAAATAATATAAGAAACTATCGTCCAGTAGCTATATTGCCAAAAATTGCAAAGATATTTAAAAGTGTCATTTATGATCAGCTGATGCATCATGTTAAACCTGCAATTTCAATGTATCATCATCACTTGCTACAGAAAAGATCCACGATGACTAACTTCACTACAATTTCAGATTTCATAACTTCCTTGGATAATAATGGACAAGCAGACGTCATATATGCGGATTTTAATAAAGCATTTGATACTATGGATCATGATATAGTAATTCAAAACCTTGTCATATCAATTTTAGTCCCCCAATGATATTTTTTAATCTTATTTACGTGAACATAGACAATCTGTCTTGCATAAAGAATATAAAACCACAAGCTTTCGCGTAAATTCTGGAGTTCCTCAGGGATCTAATCTTGAGCCTATTTTGTTTTTATTATTCATTAATGATCTGCACCGTTATATTCAAAAATCTCAAATAAAATACTCTTTGCAGATGATTTCAAAATATTCGTAGATGTGAAATGTATAGATGACAGTCTACTCTTGCCACAAGATCTGACTAATATACTAAAATGGTGTACTAGACTTACAGTAAATAATAATAAATGTAAAACCATGACATATAGTAGACGTGAGGAAATGCATGACTTTCCTTACACGTTGAATGGAATGGGTTTAGAAAAATTAGATACAATTAACGATTTAGGTGTGATATATGACAAAACATTAACCTTTTGGCATCACGTGGCAAATATTGCTAAGGATGCATATAGAAATCTTAGGTTTCTTATCAGAACAACCAAACCATTTGCGAATGTTAACTCTTTGAAAACGCTTTACTTTTCTTACCTAAGATCCAAACTTGAATATGGCTTACTTATTTGGAACACTTCCGTGAAAACACGCAGTCAAAAAATTGAGCATTACAAAGCAAATTCTTACGTTTTCTCACTTGACAACTTTACACTTCAGACACTTGAACAAAGACGGACGTTGAACGAAATTATTTTCTTATACAGCCTTTCGCACAACAAAATAGACTGTACAAACATAATTTCAAAGATAATGATCCAGGTTCCAACTCTCAAGACACGCAAGGGAAAAAATGGCCTGTTCTACTGCGGGAAGCCACTTACAAATGCACTGCATATGTCACCTACATGGAGAATTTATGCTACATACAATAAAATCAGTAAGGATTATAAAGATGTAGATATATTTAATAGTTCTGAAAAGTTGTTCAAAAAACTAATACTGCGAATTTTGTAAAAAAAATATCAAGAAAACTGTATTATTTCAAGTCTTAATATCATTGTAATATAAAATTATATATTATATGTAGACACTGTAATTGAGCAGTAATGCCTGTTCTGTCGATAAATAAATAAATAAATAAATAAAATTATCGGAAAATCGGCGCCTTCTCTCAGATTAAATATTCCCATTATACACTGCTCAATGGTAGAGTGTTCGCCTCTGGTGCAAAGGGTTTCTGATTCGACCTCGAGTCAAAGTGATTTTGAAATAGGGGACATCACGTTCGAGTGTTTCTTCGGAGTGCTCCGCTTCCCCCTACATTCTTATTGAACAAATTACTTCATATTCATTTCTTTTTCAATTCAACATTCGTTTTCTTTATTCAAAAGAGCGTCATCATCAGTGTTTTATTTTAGTGCTTTTGCTTCATAATAATTAAAGACTTGTTTTCAAAAAAGTTATAAAATTTTAAATTTTATAAAACTGGACTGTGTTGTAATCGCTCGTTTTCCCTTCTATAGTTGACATGGTTCCTTTGTTCCTATTACTATCTATGTCTTCATTCTACATTGTATTTTCACCTCATTTTATTTATAGCTTTTTTTTTGTAAATCTCTAAATACAGCACATAATGTGTTGATGATAGGTATGACACCATAATTAACAAGCAATTCAATCACGCTCGGATAAGTAACGTATCAAGGAAACTACCCACTTCATTTTCTAAAAACCAGCCCACTACGAAAATCAAGTTATGAGTACCTCTATTGTTTCTTAGTTATATTAAAGAGATCGTAACAGAAATACGACGAATACACATAGAAATTTTCTCTTAAGCATCTACATTTTCCAGTAATTAATTTCTTTTGTTCCAACCACATTCCTTGAAAGTTTAAAACGTTCCGAATACTGAAACCAAAATATTGATTTCAGTTTCAAGCTTACAATTTCTTTACACTTTTGAAAAACTTTACTTTCTTTATATTTTGCACTAACAAGCTCTTTTGTCCCTTTTCATTAATCTTATAATTTCAAGACCGTTAGATGTTAGGTATCCTGCCATTTCCAGATCTCGCTCTCTCATTAGGAAATTATATTTTAGTTTTAAGACCACCGCTATTC
Organism: Thermobia domestica; assembly: GCF_964235325.1. Lineage (NCBI taxonomy): Eukaryota > Metazoa > Arthropoda > Insecta > Zygentoma > Lepismatidae > Thermobia > Thermobia domestica. Next base: position 147,150,826 of record NC_137455.1, on the reverse strand, counting down.
ATGTGTACTGTATTGATTGCCACTATGTACACAAAGGACCTGCTCCTTTACGCTGTGTTAATCAATACGTCATCGTTCTTTGTAAATATGTAATTTATCAAGAGTAAAACCGAGAGAAACATATAATGGTATGTTTGAGTGTGCTAATCTACAAATTAATAAAAATGAAAGAAATGTTTTAACTTCCAGCTGTTAACAAAGTAAACTAGATTAACGGTTCCTCAAAAAAAATTTAATTACCTATTTGGAAACAAATCAGTTCTTTAAAGGAAAAAGAACTCTCAATATTAAAGCGATCACCTTTGCTGCTAAAGGTCCCTAGTGAAAGTGTTTTGGTGCACAATATCGTGTCCGTTTTTCGACGTTTCTCCGTTTTCTCCCACATTTTTTATTCCCCTGTTATTTTAAAATAATTCACTTTTATTTACCACCCGTTTTCTTTATCCTAAAAGTGGAACCACGGGATTGAAACTAGAAATTTTGTTTCATTTCGCTTCAAATTAATTATTTCTTAATCTCAGATAATTCATTTTCTAATAATATAAAGGTTCCTTACTCTGATACTTCAGGTAAAATTTCAAAATTACGATTAGTTTAGTTTAAAGTTGATCTTTCTGTAATTTTACCTAAACTACAGTATTTTTTATATTGAATGACTTGAGCAGAAAAGAATTTAATTATGAAAAGTTAAAAATTGAATTATTTTTCTAAAATACCAACATAAAAATATTTATCTGATTTTTGAAAAATTCACAACTCCGAAGCTATGTGCTAGTAATTAACTTAGATCCTACACAAATGTCCACATATTTCCCTGCCAAACTTTGAGATCTGCATATAGGTGTCTCATAGGATTCGCTGTCCCTTTACCAGTGCACTCTGCTACTTTCCTATAGGTAGCATGACCACAGTAGAAGATTACAGAAATTCCTGTACCTATCAAAAAATGAACAGGTGTAACGTGCTATAGAACTAAAAATTTCGTTAAAATTGATGAATTTGCTACCGAACAAAGTATGTGAAATGGTTAGACTAGAAACACTTCACTTGTGCTCAAACACATCTACTGAATAAAACACTCAAACGAAAGATGATTCAGAATGTTGCATTCAAAATGTGTCACTAATAACGCATATTACAGTGAAACCTGTGAACATTGACCATCCGTGAACCATCTGTTCCATTATAAATTGGTGAACTTACTAACTCAATTTAAAAACTTAATTAATTAAAAACACATTTTGAAACAATAACTACTATGAATAAAGAAAATCTCTTATAATGTAGTAACCATATTATTTATGACATACACAAGTATAAACGCTAATCAATGACAGAGATAAAACGCAAGGAAGAGTTCAATTTAGTTGCCAATATAAGAAAAGAAAGATAATATTAATAACTTAAGAATTAAGTTTTTCCAATGCTATTAGTTTCCAATATTCTCAAATTAATAAATTCGATTAATGTGTAATCCATGACATATGAAAAAAGAATATATTATTTTCCACAGAAATGAGGCCTGTTTAATAAGGCGAGCAAACTAATAAGTTTTATTGTAACAATAATATTATGGGATATAATAATGAAACTTTGAAGTGGAAATCCGACTATATAGTACAAGAAACACCAAAAAATTTTGCTAATTAGTTGCTTGAGGGTTTAGTATCTCTTTCAGCACTGAGGCTATATGAAACGAGGAAATACAACCAGTGGCGGATCCAGGGGGTGAAGATGACGTGGATGACAGTCCAGTCGAAAGATTACTCTTTTCTTATAAAGTTCAGCCGTTTTATTCTATTTTATGTAAAACTCCGTATTTTGAGTTATGTCATCTTCCAGGAAATGATCTTCCCCCTTCAAACTACCCTTCTGGATCCGCTACTGCATACAGTTTACTGATCAAAACAAGTTTCCACCGAAAGTTGAAGGCGAGTCACTCTGCCGATGTATACTAACCATGTAGCAACGAAGGACTTCTGAATAGATTTAAAAATCATGTGTATGTGGTCGACGGCACAGACAAGCCCTATTACTAATATCGACGTTGAGAAAGATTGTTCAACCTTACATTTAATTCAGGCATGCACGGCTAGGGTTATGTGTACTTATAGTTGGAAGCTTAGTGAAACTTCACTCACAGAAAAAAATAATGTATTGTTTTTAGTAATCGGTAAGTTTTAGGTTCGAATCCCGGGCTATGGTTCTCCAATATTTCTTTTTATTTTTATCTGGTCAATTCAGGTATAGTACCTGTAAATGTAGACTCTCGCATTTACTTTCTTATATTTGTTGTTAATTGTTAATGATTCCGTTGTAAATTGACCTTGCGGATCGTATCTGGAATATTGTTAAATAAAAATTCATCATACCGGATTAATAATCGTGGCCACTCTTTAAAAATACAAGACCAAAGAAGACAATCTAAAAAGAATTACAATTTGTAAAACTGCACTAAAATGTTACGTATTATCTATCTGTATGTATATAATGTGAAAGCAGGAAAATGTGTTCTGAACTCTATCCTCGATTTGGATAACTGCGTTAACAGAAAATAAATTTACTGTTAATGTACTGAAATGCTGGTGAATAAAGTTTAAGTAGAATTATTCATTTCACAACTTCCGAATTGTAACGGGTATAAAAAATATTTGTCTGTAAGTTTATTTCTTCTGGGATGCTTTTAACACATCATTTCTTGTCATTATAAAAATGTAAACAAATTAATTAATGAGTAAGAAAAATTTAAAAGGTGTACATTAAGAACACATTCTTTATTTAGAATCAAAAAGAATGTGTTAAATGTGCTGAGAATATGTTTCGTTGTCAAGAATTTCTAAATGTTGTCTTTCAATACTTTACGACAACTATAACATATTTACGTAAAGATGTTAGCTAAAGAAGGAATACAGACCACATTATAAAGTTTGAAAAAATCTTTGTACAAGTTATTAGTTTAAAAAAGACGCTTGTTATATATTTTCATGTTACATGGAAATTTTATTTTCAAATAAAATGCTCACAAATATGTAAGATAGTTTTTCGACATTCATGTATATGTTCCTTGTAAAGATTTTTCAACGTACATTTTTTGTGAATAAATTTTAAATGTGAAATGAGAGTTTTAATTGATTATTCTACAGTGTAATTTCTAAAATCATCAATGTAAAGTGTTGTGTAAACTTTAACGCCACACGAACACAAACGAATGTCAATCGGTAAAGTGCCCGTGTTTGGGTTCTACTGTATCTAGGTACTAATTTCCAGAAAGCAAAATCTAATGAAATTATTGTTAAAAGTATCCGTCCAAGGGTTTACACAAGAAAATCCTCAAGATTGGATCGTAAGTTCGCTTCTAACTCATATATTATTCATAATAGTTTTTTTAAAGAGAAATATTCCTTACCAACTAGACAAATCCTGGATAGTTTAATTTTTAAATAAAGCTATAACTTAGAAAAATTCAACAAAAGTAATTAAAAAAGCAAAACTCTGAAAACGTGCGATTACATTTCAGATAAAGTGAGTTGCTAAATGATACAACCACTGCATATGGGCAGTAAAATATATGCAGTAAAAGTGTATTTAAAGAAGAAAAAACATGATTAGATATTTAGTGTAACACTGACAATGAATCAAAGTAAATCAAACAATTACTAAATGCATTTTTTAAATTTATTCAATAACTTTATTTTTAAATATCTCTTAACGTTTTAACAACCCTCTCTTTTTATCAACTTGTGAAAATACATATAGGCTAAGCCAATTGTACAATCTATATAACAATAGGCTGAGCAGATAAAGAATTTTAGTGCGTTCATTTCGCCTTAATGCAATACTGAAAGAATAATTGGATACACATATGCTTGGAGTATTCTGTTTAAAATCAGGCTCTGAGAATATCTGATTTGCTAAGGCGATCTCTGTTCAAAAACTGCCTGATAACACTGCGTGAGGATTCAATGACAAAACTTAGAATCGCATTTAACCGAAAATGAAAATCACTTCATTATTACAAACATTGCAACATAGGTTCCAAAAATACATTTTATATATTATTAATTAGCAGAAATTGCGTGAGTTTGGTGAGAGGAGGGTGGTTACAGAAGGAAGATTTCTTCCAATGCTTTTCCCGGTGGAAGCGTTCCTAGCATCGCTGCTACGTTTCCTCTTTGCACAGCCATACTTAATCTTTGTATAAGAAAGGCTGAAGCTCGAGTGTCGTCTGTGTTGAGAGATATTCGGCGTCCAACTTCTTTAATAAAGTTTAGTTCTTCATGACCCCAGGAGCCACAAGTTTCGATGGCGATGGTAACGAAGTGGTATTTGTCCAAGATGTTGTTATATTTTCGTCTCTTTTCAGATTTTCTACGAGTTGCGACCATCCCAGCTTTTATGGAAGAAGTAGGAAGATTAGAGGGGCACAAGTGAAATCGTAGAGTATCGGCACAAGTGAAATCCCATATTAAAGCCTTCCCTCGTTTCCATGGCACCAAAGACATACCGTCAGGTCTCTTGCCATCAGAACGACTACACCCCATTGGCTCTCTCACGGAAGGCGTTCCAGAAGAGATGAGGGCTCTCATGATGAGGTCATTAACATCGGAGTGGCGAGAGTATCTGCCAGCACTGTGAAGACATGATAGGCCATGTATACCTTTCTTATCCACTAAACTTCCGCAAGCAAGGCACCGGTGTTATTCGCAGACATCTGCTCCCAAATGTAACGCACAAACGATTCGAAAACTTTCGTCGGGAAGATGCAGCCCTAGGATGGAGATGGAATAGCCTGTACCCAGGCACCTGCTTCAGTGGATGAAATAGCAAGAAGACGTGCCTAATCTTCAGGATTGGTGGAGGACTGAAGAAGAGAAGAAAATCCGGAGTTTATAAGAGAAGCGTCCCATAAAGATTGTAAACTTCTCTTATCAAGATCAGGTAGAGCAAGTCCAACGCACGATGTCCACTGGGAGATACAATCATTAATCTCAGCTTCAGAATCTTGATGAATATCCTGGCGAAGAAGAGAAGTGATCAATGGCATAGAGCTATGAATGGAAGAAAGGAAAGATGGAGTGGCCAAATCGAGGGCTCGATGAATACCTAGACCTCCGTGATCCACTGGGAGAGATGCCTGCAGCCATGATCTATCCGTAAGAGAGCAGTTGGAAAGAGATTCTAGGCCAAGTCGGATGGATTCATCGTATTGTTCCAGAAGATCTGTCTCGCGCCAGGATGGAGAACTACGAAGGAAATATAACTGTCTAGATATTGCTAATGAGGCCCGCAAGAGATAGACAGCTGAGTGTGCAGAAATCTTAGATAGGCTAGTGAAAAAGAAATCTAATTTGGATATTTTGTCCAGTAACATGATGCGTCGAGTGTCAGTGTTTAGTGCTGCACCTAAAAGGGAAGCTCTGTCTGGTGATATAAGTTGAATTCCAGGTGCGACTTCGTTGAAAATGGTGTGAAGGGTGTTACCCTGTTCGTTTGAGACGCCAGGAAACCGACTTCACACTTGCTGAAATTGAGATTTAATCCAATCTCGCGAGATCGATTATGAATCTTTGTCAAAGCTTCCAGGACATCTTCCTTGTCTCCAGCTATAGTTCCATCGTCGAGATACCAAATGTTTAACTCAGTATTGATGTTGCTGACAATAGATTGAAGTGTCAACGCAAATAAAGCAGGTCCTAGGGGGTCGCCTTGTTGAACATCTCGCTGGGAGAGTATGATGTCTTCACCAAAGAATAGGTAACTAGGCTGTGAATAGCACTGATGGATGAAATGAAGTGCGTTTTTACAGCTGTAAGCATAGAATCTCTGTTGATTTCGTTGAATTCATTCCGGAAATCAAGTTTCAAGAAAATTTTATTCATTATATGCCGATGTGATTAGATATAGGAGAAACAATCGTTAAACGGACAAATGCACTGTTGCAAAATAATATGACAAATGTGCTTCATATCTTATGTATGAACAAGTTTACACTGTTAGTTGAAAAAACATGATCAAACATGATATTCGAAAGTTTCTGTAGGGTTCGATTCCTGGTGGGGACACTCGGTCTAAAAAGTGTAAAAACCTTTTTCAGGCCAGCCATCCTGAATGAGGTTTTCCTTTCTTTCCCTCATTCACACCAGACAAATGTCGGAGTGGTACCTAACTTATAGGTCACAGAGCCGCTTCCTTCGTTCCCTTTTCCCGGGTAGCGTGTTTGCCGAGGGACGTCATCCCTCGCACGTGACGGGCTAAATGGCCATCGATGCAGAAAGCTCAGAAATGTAAATCCTAATTCTAATCAATAGTTTCTGTAAGTGCAAACATTAGTTCCTTCCATGGAGCAATTGGATAATGTAAATTATAAAAGTTTAGGTTGCAAAACAATCATATCTTAAGCTACTAAATGTTGTGTAAATGATAGCAACTTATCAACCTCTCTTTCTCTTCATGTATATATTGAAATACATAAGAGCAAATACGACACATCAAAAATATTTTTTCATTATTCATTGTCAACAATGTAATATATACCTGGCAGATACCTAAATGTTATCAGGTTTGAGAACTCCCTCGTGTCTATATCATTAGGGTACTCCACTTCCGTGTGGGGCCAATCCTTTTGAAGTGGTCCAAAACTGGTGAAAGTGGTTGCTCGACCATCTCCAAAAATTATGAAAAATTGGAAAAATGAAATGAAATCTTTGAGTTTTACGTCTAACGGTTATGCCTGTTAGGCTAAAGGAGACGGTGATGATGAGGAATGAATGAAATGGTGGAATGAAGAAAGTGGGAGGAAACGGGAGAACCCCGAGAAAACCCTCGCACACGGTGCTTGTCCACCACAAAGTTCACTTGGCGGGGGCTGGGATCGAACCCGGGACCCCAAGCACCAGAGGTAAACGCTCTACCACTGAGCCATGATAAGAAAAATTGGAGTCTGATGAACCCTGTATATAAGAAGATCGATAACACTATTCAAGTTGTCGTATGTACAAGTGTTCCTGAATGGCGGCCATCTTTGTTGTCGCAGGACACACCAATCAGACGAACACTAAACAAAAACGAATGTTTAGAGGAGAGACTGAAGCACATGGAGAATATACAGGGGTAGACAAAAAATCTGAAAACACTTCATACAGGACACGTAAGATTAGCCCTTCACTGTACAACGCGTGTTGCAATTGCCGATCGTTTTTTGTTTTCAATGTGTCATGTGGACCTTCCTCTTCCGTCAACAGTAACCAGTTCACCTGTGAGTGTCGGGGTGTGAAAGTAGTGCGGTAAAATGGGCGACCTGACAGACTTCCAAAGAGGCATGATCGTTGGTGCCCGTCTGGTTAGAGCTAAAGTGGCAACAGTGGTGAACATTGTGGGGGTATCGAAAGGCACTGTGTCCAATGTCACGAGGGCACACACAATTTATGGGCAAACGACGTCTGCAAAGCACAACAGTAGTCGAAAGACAATCCTCATTAAGAAAGATTGAGGAAGAGGGCATTAAGAAAGATTGTAGCAGCTGAAAAGAAGATCACTGCAACGGAAATTACGTCTGAACTCAATTCCGGCCTACAGAATCCGGTTTCATCGAAAACAGTGCGACGGGAACTTCATAAAATGAAAATTCATGGCAGGGTCGCTTTTGCTAAACCCCTGGTCAGAGCAGTAAATGCGAAAAGGCGTATCCAATGGTGCAAGGACCACAAGGCGTGGACTCATGAGCAATGGAAACAAGTAATGTGGTCCGATGAATCGACCTTCACCTTGTTTCCAACAACCGGTCGTGTTTACATATGGAGAATACCGTCGCAGGCCTATGATACTGACTATCTGCTCCCAACTGTAAAGCATGGGGGTGGTTTGGTTACAGTATGGGCAGTGATATCGTGGTTTTCCGCAGGTCCCATCATAGCCCTGCATGTAATGATGAATGCTAAGGCGTATGAGGCCATTTTGGGGGACCAGGTTCTACCCATGGACCAAATATTGTTTCCTGATGGTGATGGCATCTACCAAGATGATTTGGCACCCTGTCACGCTGCGAAAATGGTGAAATCATGGTTTGAGGAGCATGACCAGGAGCTATCACACCTCCCCTGGGTCCCACAATCACCAGATCTGAACATCATTGAACCATTGTGGTCTGAGTTAGAAAGGCGTGTTCAGTCTCATTACCTCCACCAACATCCCTTAAGGAACTGGAGCATGCTTTGGAGGAATAATGGTACAAATTTTCACACATCACGTCTCAGGAGCTATATACGTCCATTCCACGTTGGATCCAAGCTGTTTTGGACGCAAAAGGAGGCCCCACACCATACTAGGTATGATTTTCACACTTTTGCAAACGTCTTAGATTTTTTTGTCCAACTCCTGTATATTCTTGCTTCTAAATAAATATGCAGGGTTGCAAACCACTACATTAAATCACCAGAAAATGTATAGAAAATTACACTTTTAAAGGGGCTGTGTGTTGGAGTGGCATAAAGTGGGAGGTTTATATGTTTTTGCTGAATACTATTGTATGTAAAGAGTCTACAGAAATATCCACAGCTATAATGCTACTGGCACCGAAAATTTATGGGGTTCCGAAAGTTGAAGTTTGTAATTTTGATGCCAATTTTGGGGCACAATATATCAGAAGGGCAAAGTGCTAAAACAAAATTGCTGCTTAGGCTACAAAGTAATTCTGTGTGTGAATAAACTGTTACAAAAAAATCAGGACTCATGTTATGTGAAGGAAAAAGTGAGGACATGGTAAAAACGGGAAGGAAGCAGGTGAATGATGATGGTCGTAGCCATGTCGTTCCGTCTTTTTAGCTCCATGATTATTGCCACCTCTATATGTGGGAGAGGATTAGCTACCTATTTGCATTCACGACACCCATCGTCTATCTGTGCCGCGGAATTGAGGCACTCAATGTGTCAGCAAAGTGTCATTGAAATCCAAACCCAGTTACGGAAGTAAATGTGTTCACAAGGTTGGTTTACATCTATCTATCCTATATAACGCAACCTTAGTGCGAGTTCGGCGGGAGCTCATGTGGTTCGGATTCCACGTTAATCAGTAGGTCCACGACTCATATAGCCTCGCTGCTGAACGGGACGCTAAACTAAAATCAACTCAACTCAACTTAGTGCGAGTTAAACAAATGTCACACGCAGGCTTTTGCACAACTCAACGCAAATGAAAGCGGGCCTAATTGCTGCATCATTTGTAGTTTTTGAGATCTAGCACGAAAAATATCCTAACATTTAAATTTTTCCGGGCCACGACCATCGTCACGCACGTGCTTTCTTCGCGTTTCTACCACGTCCTCGCTTTTTTCTCCATGTAATATCAGTCTTGATTTTTTGCAATAGTTTATTAACATACAGAATTACTTTGTGGCCTAAGCAGCAATTTTTAACACTTTTTTCTCCTGAGATATTACGCCGCAAACATGGCATCAAAATACAAACTTCAACTTTTGGGCCCCCATAAATCTACAGTACAATTAGTATCATAGCTGTGGATACTTCTGCAGACTCTTTAGATACAATAGTATTCAGTACAAAACTTATGAACCTCCTACTTTATGCCATTCCAACGTACAGCCCCTTTAAAATGTAAATTTCTGTACTTTTTCTGGTGATTTAATGTATTGGTTTGCAATTCTGCTTATTTATTTAGAAGCAAGAATATATATTCCCCATGTACCTCAGTCTCTCCTCTACACATTTGTTTTTGTTTGGTGTTCATCTGATTGGTGTGTCCTGAGCAACTAGTTCTCGTATCCGCTTGCAAATGCAAAAATTGACACTCCACCGACAACAAAGATGACCACCATTCTGGAACACTTGTACATACGACAACGTGAATAATGTTACTGACCTCATACACAAGGTTCATCATACTCCATTTTTTATAATTTTCGGAGATGGTCGAACAATCTGCTCTGAAACACTTCGTATGGATTGACCCTGCGGGGACACAGACTTGATGCTCGATGGGTGTTCATGTAGTTCGGATTCTTCATCTTATATAGAAATATTCTCGGTATTAAGAGGGTTGTTAAATTTCAAATTAATCAAGGAATATGACTCTCTATAAAGCTAACAAAAATTTCCGTTAATAAAACTATCAATACAATGTGGAAAATTAAAATGCCATTAGTAGTGCTGAAACATCATTTTCGTTAACATTAGTTCAAGAATAATATCAATCCCTTGTTACTGACTTAGCAATCTAAAACTATCTAAACTAATGCATCTCATATGACGAACTCATTTGAAGAGTTATAAAAGTATATTAGTATTGAATAAGATGTTTCGGGGTACGTTTGCATAGTAGTTTTTTTCATCGAAAATGCAACAGAATATGTAAAACAGAATTATATTTCTAGCTTTGTGTGCCACGTTTGTATGCTTTAAGCTAACGTAAATGAATAATTAATGAAAGCGTATGATCAAGAATGAATTTGTGGATTAACAATGTAGGAATAGACGGGAAAACACAGACAAAATCCACGGGTACGATGCTGTTCAGCACAAATTCTTAAGATCTTGGATAGATCCAGAGTCCCCTAGCTCCAAATGAGCGTTCTTCAACTTTTCTCTCAAACAAACTCTATTTCCCATTCTTATTTTTTTTCTTTTCGTGAGTACTTCACTCAATAGTGACATAGCACAGAAACTTTGAAGACAGTTAATGATAATGCTCTTCAGAGAGACTTGAATTTCCAATGGGTTTCACCTCATGATCAACAGCCTATCGTCTCAGATTTGCTCGACTACAGATAGCGGCTTACTAGTGGGCCACCGTTCCCGCAAATATCCTCGATGTTTCTGTGTTTGTGTCACTGTCGAGTCCGGTAGAAGTTCATAAGTGTAAAATACGAAAGCGTCCAAGAAGTTAATTTTTTTTTTTTTTTTTTGAAAAAACTAGATTAGCGCTCACCCATAATGCAAGAGATCTATTGCCTAATCCTAGGCCATGTAAATTTCTGAATAGATACATAGTGTGGTGGGTTTTCTCAGGGTTATTTCGTTTCCTCCCACCTTATGAATCTACCAAGCAAAGGACGCAAAACTAGAAATTTTACTTTCGATTATTATTATGCCCTCTTTCATTGAAAAAAGGAGCATCTTATTTCATACAAATATATTTTTTGCACTTTTAAAATTAATTTGTCATGAACTTTTCTGATAACAGGTAAAAATAAAAATGAAATCTTTCAGTTTAACGTCCTACGTTTATGTCTGTTAGGTTAAGGGAGACGGATAATTTAGGTAAGTGAATGATGGTGGAAGAATTGATGGAATGAGGAAATGAGAGGAAACGGGAGTACATCGAGGAAACCCATGGGTACGATGTTGTTCACCACAAACTTACTTGGCTGGGGAAACAACCAAGGACCTTAAATAATCACTCGTACCACTAAACCATCGTAACCCTGTCTTCTGCCCACTCGTATCTGATACTTTATGCCAAATATATTCAGGGATCAAAGTCAGTAATTTGGCTTCCATAAGAAATGAATAATAATCTCTGTAAAAGAAAATAATGTTTCACAACTCCCAGTGACATTTGCATTTCAAACATTAAATTGACATTTAAATTATCACCACAAATTTCTTTGTTAGCCTTAAAACGGATTAGATTCCTTGATCGATTTAGAATTAAAAATCTCTTTTAGCACCGAGCACCCGAAATGACACTTTGAATCCGAAGTACATAAAATCTAATATCGAGTCACACCCGTGTCTATCGCACTGAAGGTGTCTATCGCGAGAACGCTAAACTTATAACCATGAGAGGAAGTTTTATAACATGTTAGTATATATAAACAGATGTGTATATATATATATATATATATATATATATATATATATATATATCTGTGTGTGTGTATGTAGTAGTTTGTTTATGATACAATGAACCATAAAGAAAAAAATACTTTCTACTATTTACTATTTGTTTCTCTGTATTTCAATATATACAGACAGAGAGAGATTGATAAATGGTTCTCATCTTTATTTTGTTCCCTAAACTTTTACGTTAACATTATTCAACTCGTCACTTGTCTACTTCAAACAACAAGTTCAGCTGCGTTGTAGCTTCAGCAAACCCATCCACTGTTTTTCCGCGTGTTCCTCTCTATTCGCTCGCCAGAGACAGAGAACTACAACACTCCGGGCAGAGGCTAAATATCTACATTACGTATGTTCTCGCTTGAATGCACTGCGTGAAGCTTGATTTCATTGTTTATAGTTTCTGCGTATAATGCTCCTCGACTTGATTTCTAAAAGGTTAAGTTTTATATATATATATATATATATATATATATATATATATATATATATATATATATATATATATATATATATATATATATATATTATGTATGTATGTGTGTGTTTTACCTTAGAGTTATACCGCGTATTCATTAACCTTTTTCAAACGTATGAGATGCCAATTTACAATATAACACACTATTATAAAAAGGCAGGTTCAAATATTCTGAGATGAATTGAATATCTGAATTTCTGGAGTTCGAGGATGAAACTTAGTATATAAAATCTTCACTAAAATAAAAGAATAGGTGTTCCGGTATTGTCAAGAATTGTGCTCATAAGAGCGAAAGGATATTTCTACAGTATAATACTTAAATTATCCTTTCTTTATTCGAAAAGCGCCGAATGTAATTCACTTACGTCAGAAGTATAAAATTCAGTATATAAACTAAAATTTAAAAATAAGGAAATACATTGTTCAGAGTTTGCAAAACTGGCGATGGAGTGTCACTGCAATACACCAAATCACCATCCTTTGTAAAATTAGGAACTATGCTCACCTCTCTTTTCCTATACATCGATATATTCACATCTTGATTTAGTAGATTCCATTGTTGAAGTCGTGATGCAAGCAACAGGGCCTTAGACTTGAGAAGGTTTAAGTCTCTGATGAAATCATTCACCTCTTCCTGACTTATCACATGTGGTTCATTAGTGTCAGACACTGGGGCGTAATTAGGATCTGACTGTGTGCTCGAAGATTGTGCAACATCCTCACAAGCAGCAGGTTCTTCATCGGATGAAACACTGCACAGGGTGTATGAGTCTGGTGGTACGGGTACAGGCAGACAAACATCATGTTTCACAGGTCTCCCCGCGAAATCCAAGTTAGGATACTGTATTTTATGCTTCATGTTTTTTGAGAAACCTTTTATATTAGTCAGGCAGAAGTAACAATCTGAAACATGACCGCGGGGCTCGCGCCAAACCATAAGTACGGCGAACGGCATCGATTTATGTGTACCTTTCAACCATCCTGTGAGAGTACGCGCACAGGAGTTACAACTTTGTTTCGGAGCTCAAAGGCGATCCTGGTCGCCAATTTTACACCCGAAATACAGATGATAGGCTGTCTTCAGGAACGGTGACAAATAGCCTACTTTGTCCCTTGAAAATCTCTTCCCCACATATGTAGCATAATGAATCTGTCGAATTGTTGCAAGTTCTCGGCATGTTCAACACAAACGTCAATATTTCACGCAGAAATATTTTTCACCTACGGTATACACAGACACAGCGTAACACCACCTTCTAGCACGTAGATCAACTCGAAACTGAAATATTTGTTTCACGCGACAACGTGGTATATGTCTTGGCGCCTTTTTTCAACAATCTGTCTGTCGTCTAGACAAAAGGGAGGCGACGAATGATCGCGAGTTTATTACGAAACCTTTCTCAGTCAATAACGCCTAGGTTTTAGTGTATGCAGTGGGGAACGACAATAAATCTTTGCAACCCAAAGGGAGGGGGTACGTTTCCGGGGAGTTGTGAGGTAGAGAAAAGAATGTTCCTGGGATATAGCCTAATAAAAGTTCTTGGATTAATATAAAAATTCAGAATTATGCACTCCAAACACGGAAAACACATATTAAATACTCGTAATCATCGTCTCGAAATCTATCCGGTACACCCTTCCACCCTCGTGGGAGGATTTTCATGCCGATCAGTGTAATTTATAAATGTGGAAAGTGAAGATGATTAACCGCGACACCATAGAAATCTTTGAAGTAAAGTGTTAGATGGAAAGGAATTCCAGGACATAGATCAGAGGATATTTACAGAATCAACAGATCGACCATCCCTTCTTCGGTGATTTATTGATAAGCGTGAGTATCTTTGATGCGTGAGGCGCTTGGATTGATTCGCATTGGGAGAATGGAGAACACAATACACTAGTTCAGATTCTTACACTTTAAACAGTAAGTGTCCTTTTATAGTCTGGTTGGTGACATAAGGCACAAATGCAAATCAATCAACAGACGAAACTTCCAAAGTAAGACTGTCGTTATTCAGAAAACTGGAAGATAAAGCAGAGACCTAAAGGTACAACAAACTGCTCATAGTAATCAATTTGTAACAAACTGACGCAACAACAAATCTACAAACTGAATATAGAACCATATATGCATGCCTACTTCAAACTGCGAAGTTTGTAAAGCTTGAGGAAATAATACCAAACAGTATAATTCAAGATACTTGAAGGTAAGTTCATTATCAGGAAAAATGAAATGGAGTCAATGGTGACGCATGACGGAAATGAAGACAACGTTGCTCGAAATGTCTTACTAAGAATTGGGAATTCTAGAGAAACAAAATTAGCCAGCTCTCGTACCAGAGAGTTATTGTGAGTACGAGTATATATTCTTTTCCTTAACACATATGAAAAAAGAGAAGAAATGATTGGAGATACAGAATAGGCTCTATCTGAACAAAGGCTTCTGAGGATCAATTATAGTCCAAAAATCTCAAGTTGATATAGAAAATGGACTATTGTCAGATGTGGAAAAAAGTACAATAAATGATGAAAAGTACATTAATGAATTTCCAGCAGAACAATGAAGATGAAGGAAACAATCAACTACCATACGATAGAAGCATTAAATCTACAATGGAAAGAAAAAAAATAATAGTTATTACCAGCAAATGAGAATATTGTTTAAAAAAAAAGAAAGAATATATACCGTATAAGCCCTAAATAAAAGAAAAAATGTTTGACATCATGAAGAAGGAAAGATAGCACAAGACATTGAATCTTGCACAATAAATTCAGATACTTAAAAAAAATAGAGATAGAAGGAGATAAAAAAAATTCAGTAAGTCCCAAATAATGAACGAAAATTCGGAGAAAATCTCAAGGAAAACCTCTGCGTACAGTACACAGAAAGGAAACAGTTTAACAAAAGAAATGGCACGGAACGGATATTATTGTGAAGACCAAAGTGCTTGTAAAAGGTCAAATTAGACACAAACACACAGAATTGGTTTACATAGCAAATATTTTACTTGAGTCAATCTTCGTTACTGACTTTCTGACTGATGTACGGCTAGGTCAAACTAATTAAATTAGAATCTTCTAATTAAAAGCAATAGACAGAATTTGTGACATAAAGTACCACTAAGGAAAGAAATAAGGAGGTTCGACGCGGAAAATAAGGAAATAGGTTACAACTATTATAATAAAATGTTTATATCTTGGAATCCCTTAAAGTTAGTGGCATAAAGTTCAATATTTCCACTTTTATCTAGAATGATTTGATATGTGTTTGAGTGTTTTTTTTTCTTTTAATGTTTGATCTAGAAGGGAAGAAAAGAGATGGAATAAAAGTGGATGGAGGTTGGAATTGACATAATAAGATAACAATATCGCCCATTTACAGACATGCAATTTGGCATTCAGACACTTCAATTAAAGTAATTAAATATTAATATTCAACGTTCTTTTATATTTAATCTACAAAGGAAAGTATTTAATCTAGAACGGCGAAATCTTTATAGCAAACCTAAAATTTGTACCTTTTGCCAATGGTGTGCACATGTGGTGCGTGAGAATTATATTCACGTATATTAATTTTTGTGTCGCGCTCTTGTAAATTTGGTCCGCTCTGCCTTCGTTCGCCAACTCTGCCAGTATTAATAGTATCAAACACAAGCCGAAACAGATCTACTCTCATGCTTTCCTTTGTGCATATTTGTTGGACGATTTTTGCCATTGTTTTCCGGAAGGGACAACTTCTGTCACATTGATATGCTTTTACGACAACGACTCCTTTTACTTTTATTTAATCTGTTGTATTTAATGATGGCACGACTACTAGTGACTCTACAGAAATTTATAGGGAGTTCACATGGTACTATACGACCTCGCGAGAGAGTGTCTTATGGACTATACATATGTCCGAAATTTCTATTGACTTTATCTCATGGAGCACGATTGTCGTGTCTCGATACAAACAATTATCGCTCCCGAAATTTTCGCGGCACTTCATCGAGAGACTTTTTTTTTGTTTTGTCGAGCTGCGAACTGCGAAAAGCATTTGCAAATAGCGAGCTCGGTCCACATGCCTTGATTTTTCTTTTGTAATGTACGTTTGTATGCCAAATCAATATGCTTGATAGATGCTCGTACATATTTTGACTTTCTGAAACGCAACTGTCGTAAGTTATCTCTTCCTGCGCTCGAAAGGCGTTATTTTAGTCGTTTTCTGGATTGATATTGCAGTGATCTCTTTCTTCTAAACGAACGATATGGCAGTCCAACTTGATGAATGTTTGTGTATTTCTTTCTCTTTTCTGTTTTGTTTATCAATGTTCTGTATTTGATCTTCGTATCTCATCGGAACCTGGGAATTTCCGTTAATTGTATGTATGTAAGTAGTCTCTCCCTTGAAAAATAAATTTATGTGTTGTTTCTTTGTGATCATATTCAATACTCTTGAACTTGGTTCGAATCTCACTGGGTGATTTATTTTGCTATTCCTATTCCTACCTTATGTTTTTTTAAAAACTTCATATATCACACGGGGTTGAGTAAGAAGTCGCACAGACGTGAAACCTTTTTTGTATTTCCTATTGTAATACCTCCTTAGTGCAAGTCACTTCCTACATCAGTCCTTAAGATCTCATAAACCTGAAAAATGTGGAGTACTAGTGTTCAGAAAATCACTATCAGCCATAATAATTCCATCACTACTAGAACGTAGTTTATTATTATTATTAAGTTACGGAACATAAAAGTAGTTTGAGTGTACTAAGTTTGATGAACCAACATTTTATTTCTTCACAGTTTGCTATTACATTTATTGCTTTTGTGTTATTGTGCAACAAACCAAATTCAGACAACTTTCCAAGGCTACCTCACATCTTTTTCACTTAATCGCCTTAATTGTTCACAATAATATACTTCGGTCACCACCGAAGTTCGGCACCATAAGAATGCCCTCAGCGTTCCATAAAACACTGACCATCGCCTCATAGCATAAGGTCTCACATGGAATATTCCGAGTTGGAAAGACGTGTCTTTATAAATGCTTTGGAACATGTTTTGTCTCAATTTTAAAGTAATGGCTGCAATTCATATCCTGAATTACGAATCTTTACTAAAATCTGCTTGTATCCTATGAATGAAGATAAATGATATGCTCGCAAGTGAGCACTCGCTTTCTCTTTCCTAAAGAAAAGTTGGTGCTTAATAGAAACCAAAATAAGTTGGAGCTGCATTGGGACACTATTTGATGTATCTTAGCTCTAGCGGAGAGCGATTAGTAAACTCTTGGAAGATGGTCGGATGTATACCTGGAAAGAACACTACACATGCTTTGACTGTTCTATACTAAACACTTAGGAAATCCATCTGTCCTATAATTTTCTTATGCTCAGTAACAAAACCGTGTGCCCAACACTCCGTTGAAGTGTCGTAACCCCTTGGTGTATGAAATGCCAATAGTTTCTAAAATACACCACAAGCCTTGAATTCTGCAATACCATGTCATGTTAACATCAATATTTTCTGCGTAAGCATTGCTGAGGGTGCACTGCAGTTCATCATCAATGGACATCTGACACTTTTGGAAATCTGCAACTCAATTTCTCACAGTAGCATATCATATTCTTAAGATGCAAGATTACTGAACAATTGACACATATAAAGATGAATTCTTTGGTGTTATTTCCTTCTTATAGAAGTAATTTATGCCTGTCGGGTTTTTCGATCTCTATTCCTTGGTCAGGGCTATTCACAGGATCTTTCTGTTGATTTGCTGAAGTAAATTGTGGGACCAGTGATGTAGGTGAGGGTTCAAATCCATCATGAATTAATATTTTGTACCAAGTTAGACTATCATTATCAATTACGGAGATATTACACTATTTAAAATATCTAGACAATAATAATATTATTAATATCCTCTCTATATCAATACTACACAGTACTCGGTATATATGAAACTCGATTCGCTACCTTTCCTATGATGAGAGATCCTATCAAGAACATTGAGATATCAATAAATGTTTTTTCTTATTATTTTTCTAAATAAGGACTCAGTGTCTGTAGAATAGCACAACCTCCTCCCTTAAGCCTCTATTGAAAACGAGAATGGTAGAAATAAACAATTTTTAATTTCAACGTTGACCATCATAGAATAAAAACTGTAATAGATAGCGAAAAGTTGCTTTTGAAATTAATTAACTGTCCCAAGAATAAAATTTATCCTCATTTTTATCCCTCTATTCAAATTTAAGGAGTAATACTTTTTTGGTTTCTACACTGATCACCAACAAGAAATACAACAATAGCCAGAGGTTGTATGGTTTCAGTCCTATCTTAGAAATAGGTTATATATCCGCCCTTATCTTTACAAGAAAACTTGAAGCTGTGGAAATCTGTACATTTATCGTTTCAATTCTGAACCGCTTTAATCAAAAAGTATAATTGAATGAGAGAATGTTTCCATATAGATTCAGCGTCTGAAGAACAACTTCTATCTTCGACCGTATTCCTCATTTGCAAGCCGATGTTTTAGATCTACCACTTTCAGTTTAATATTAAACACCACTGTAAGAAAAATCTTCCTTTAGTTCTCAATTTGCAACACAGCTCACTTGTTCATTCATGGAAAAACAATTAACTGAATAACAATTTAAGTTGATAGTTAGTAGCAATGATATGCCTGGAAATGATTTCATTCTATAGTATAACGGATTTCTAAGAAATCAATGAATTATTATCATCACCATTAATGCTGGTTTTATAATTTCCATGTACTGGTTATTTGACTTAGGAGAGCTGAATCTGAAACGAACTTTTCGTCGTCTTCTTCCTCTTCTTTTCTAAGTAAATCGTACATTCATTCATTTGTGTGAGTTTTTGTTGTTCCACTTGAAATATAAATCATAGACCATTCAAAAGGTGTTACTTTGCAAATGTCCTTAGGTATTATTATTATTATTATTACTATTACTATTATTATTATTATTATTATTATTATTATTATTATTATTATTATTATTATTATTATTATTATTATTATTATTATTATTATTATTATTATTCAAAACTCTGTTCGCCAGATACAACTCTAATAGCAATGGTGAGGAGAATGTGATAAGCTACTGTTATATGATACTAGGATAAGAGTAATCTATAATGTCAGTATAATGTCAGTAACCAGCATTGTAACATTTAGTACGAGAATGATTGATTTGATCACTCTAATCTTAATACAACTTAATAAATTATCAGCGAATTCTCTTGGAGAAACCTTTTTATACGTAGTGTTCTATTTTATTTAATATAGGACAACCAGGGTTAAAAATGGATCTGTAAAAATAGGGGGACGGTAGGTAGGGGCATGACGTCACGCTGTCTCCCCGCCTATCTTTGCCCATTGTATTTTCTTAGGACCTGGGGGACGCCGTAGGCCTACATATATTTTGGAAGTGGGGGACGTCGCCCCCTGAGTTCCCCCGCACTTATATCCCTGAGGACAACCAAGTTGAGAGATTAATAATAACAATTTTTTTACCTACCTGATATGAATTTTACAATAAACATTCGCCGTGTTAAAGGTTACATTGAATGTGCATCATCGTTTCTTTTAACGTAGCCATTGTTAACTTTATGAGTACGTTTCGCGATATCTATAGTATACAGTTATAAAAATGACTTACAAATTGATCGTTCAGCATCACTAAATGAATCATAAATAGAACATGTTACTTTCCTTGAACAACCAATCTTTTCGTATGGCGTGGGACGCATACAATGCTGAGTCTGGAGGAAACTAACATTTAATGCGGAGTTCACATTCCGAGTCTCTTCGCCCTAACTGTAGTTAATCTTGAGATATTTTATTTTCGGAAAGTATTTTGAATATGAATTTTTCCTTTAGGATACACAACTTAATCTGAATCTATATAAAGAAGTTCTGACTAACTGACTGATTAAAGCCTGAGACATACTGCTTACGTAAGAAAGTTGAAGTGTGGACAGTACATAGGATTTCTGACCTGAGATACGGGTGAGAAGGTTTTTTGAAAATTTTACGTGAAACAGATGATTGTGATGTCAATTATTTTAATAAGCATGCGCGCTGACTACGTGGGTGCTCCGGAACTCCAGCACCCATACAAATAATCTTGTGGGTGCGGCGCACCCACAAGATTTTTAGTTTGGTATAAACAAAATAAAATAAATTTTCTCACTTACCATTATCAAAAAATAATAAGCAATTAAAACATTGAGATAGAAGTTAAAATTTCTAACCCCTAAATCGTAATTGTTTGTTTCAAATGTATTTGTGCAAAGGCAACCAAGCAACACACTCAAGTTAGTTTGTAGTTTATGTTCACAACTAAGATCCTTGGAAGTTCTTTCTGCAATACCATTAAAATTATTTGCTTTTATGAAGATATTTTCATTGTAATTTGTATGAATATGGTATTTTGTTTTCGTAACTGTTGATAATATCATTGCCTCTTGCAATCATTGTAAGTTATTTAAAATATAGTTATGTAAGTTATTTAAAATATACACTTAATGTTACAGTTACATATGTTGAGAATATTCATTACATTATCTTATCCTTAACCTTGGACCCGGGTTTGAACCCGTTGAGCTAGGGCAGTCCCGACTTATCCTTTTAGTACCGATGTGTTTTACTCTATCACAGTACAGCCCTCTATGACAGTGTTCATAAAAGATTTTAACTAAAAGGAAATCAATCAAAAAATATCGGGACTCCTCTGGAAACATAATACGACCCGCCATTGGTATGCACCCACATAAATTTTGGAAAGTCGTTGATAATAAGGTGACCGTATTTGGTCTCACTTTGCGGTTAGAGACATGAAATTTGTTATTTGGGCTTCTTAAGTTTATTAATATTAAAATATGTTTGTCTATCACCAGTTCGTCGCATAGAAAACAGCCACTTACAGCCACTAAATCTGGTATATACGTAGATAATTCTTAACCACACGTTAAGAAACCATTTTTTAATTTTCGGCTCCAGGGTAGGTCAAAGAAGTGAAATGTTATGCATATGTCTTCTCTGCTCATTTCTAAGAACAGCCTTGTATGTGTGCAGCCCACGTCACTCGTGTTATGCGGGCTTCCAAAACGACAGAGGGTAAATATCCACGCATTGAAATAGTTCTGGAGATATTGTTTAAGGACATTCTTCTTCCTCTTCTTCTATGCAGGTCCTGAATTAACACCTTAAGCGACGGTTGCTTACAGCTAGTTTAAAATAATTAAGCACCATTTCAGAAGAGAAGAAAAGAAATTAGAAGAAAAATGATTGGATGTTGCAATTGTTATATCGTCGCATGAAAACTAGAGGAACGTAAATCCATTTTCGTAGGTTTACAGGCGAGAGGACAAAAATATTATTTTCTTAGAAAGAGGTGTTTTTAATAAGATGCTAATTGAGCTATATTACAACAGATGATCGACAAGAGAACAGATGACGTTACGTTCCATTTACACTAAGTGGAGTTTTCAAAATTATGTACAAACATGAAGGAAACGGAAACAGCATTTTTGGAGTTACGTTTCTCTGGTTTTCATGCGACGATATAAAGAACACAAATGAAAACGAGTTTTTTTGTTATTTTTTTCTGAAAAATAGTTTCTAGATACTAATTTACTTTCAAGGGTTTCCTACATGGGCAAGTTTGTTACTTAGTGCAGAAAACGTTATATCTTGCAGTTTATACAACAATAAAAATCCGCAGTTAATTCAAAACATGTTACGTCCTTAAAGTTGTTTACTTCATGTGTTTTTTCATTTCTTTTTCTTAACATTAGCACATGTAAATTTTACTTTCTGTTAATAATGCCATTGTTTAAGGTAGTGTAACATCGATATAATGCAGGAATATTAAATCGTAATTATTTAGAGTGGCAAAATAATGATCCTCACAGAATGTTTAAGACTACAAGCTTTTTGGTTTTAAGGGGAAATTGAGGTTTTAAGTGACTACATTCTTGTTTTTATTTGTGAAATTGAAATAGTTAACATTCTCTGATGTTTTCCTTTTCAAATTTCAGCAATTTTGTTCTGCTATCATTTTTATGTACTATTTTGTTCATTATTCATTTGACTTTTGCTTCATTAAGATTGATTTTGCTTTATTTTGAAAATCTTATTTTTATGAGCAGCATATGTTGGCTATTGGCCCTATCGTCACGAGACAATTAGCCTCGATGCTGACGTCATTTTAACCTCAATAAAACAACCAATTTCCAAGCTAAATTATCAATCAAAACTTTGCGAACGTCTTTCATTACTATATGAACAATGTTATTCCAGCGAATTGAAACGTTTAAAAGCATCAAATCTATACTTTTGGTCAATGGTAACTGCGGAAGCAAAAACAGCAATATTATCAGAACCTGGTTTCGGAATACTCCTGAACTCATGGATGCTGAAGCAATGCTTCCTTCTAAATATGCTCAAATTATTTCGGCAGTCTGTAACAAGACTTAATCTTCAAGAAACTATTATTCTTCCTGAAGAATCCGACACTATATTCACAAAACATGATTTTTCATTTCCTCTCAAGATTAGTCACTACAAGCCTGGAAGTCCAAGTATTTACAGAACTACAAACCACTAAGTAGTATTCAAACAGCAACAAGTGTTTGACTTTTGTAAGCAAAACAGTTTAGGAAAATCTCAATTCGACTTTCGACAGAAACATTTCACTACAGTAATTCTGGTTCCTTTGCTTCGCTACTGAGGAAACAATGCAATGAATTCAAGGGGGCTCTTGCACCAACAAATACCAATTAGGGAAGACTGTAATGAACATCAAGAGACCTGTTCTTCTGCTAACCTTGAATGCTCTTTAGATCGTCTGTAGAAACATCAGTCAAAAGAATGGTTTGAGTCTATAAAGTTCGTCACTCAGTTGAAGTTAGAAAATCCAAATAAAGAATTATGTTACTCAATTCTTATAACTATTAATTTCAGTTTGTACTATTAAATGTTATATTTTAATCATTTTTGAAAAACATTATTAAAATAGTATGATTAAATTGCATTGAAAACTTATTTTTAATAATTATTTCATAGAACTACTTCAAAATTAATATTACACTCCGATTAAAATTTAATACAAAACAATTTGCATGTCGTGTTCCGTGCAAATCAATTTTTAAAAGTTAAATAACTAAATGAGAATTAGTATCTCAAAGGTCAATATTTTCTCTTCGTTCTTATTGATACGTACAAGCTATTGAATGAAAATTAAAGAAATATATATCGAATCACATATATTAACAGAAATATTTTGCTCTTTGCTAAAATAAAGTCTGGGGATATAACTTTGTTTTGTATTTGAGATCCTCATATCAAGTTAACTAAAAGTAATTTAACACCAATCAAGAAATTTTCCAAAGACCGAGACAGATAATAATATGACAGTACCAGTACTATGCTATATGGAGAATGAGTGAAAACTTCCTACCCAAATTTTCTCAATTTTTTACGGATGGTTAAAGATGCATGCAGTCTGGCGTTGCCAGTGTGGCATACGACAGAGTTTCTGTAGACCAGATCTGTCCGCTTTATTTAATTTGCTAGGTACAGTCGTGTTCATTATAGGCAATACAGGTTCGAGTCCATTGTTCTGCCCGAATACCTCTGAATATCGAATGTGAGAGACATGTAATTTGATACTTAGACTTTTCTTTTAAAATAACTAAATACGTGTTTGAGTGTATTTTGATATTTCCCATAAAGAAGAAAAACGTGGAAAGAACATGCAATTCGAGTTACAGTTGACGTAATAAGATTGCCATATCTCGAAATCCCTTAAGGTTAGAAACATGAAAATTGGTAATTAGGCATTTAATTGTAAATTAAAACAAGCTTCAGTGTTATTTTTTAATTTTTTTCTTAGAAAATAATAAAAAGGGTTGTAGGTTGCAGTTGTTATAATAATATGGTCATACCTCGTAATCCCTTAATGTTACACACATGAAATTTAGTATTTAAATAATAATTAAAATATTTCAGAGTTGTATTGTTTCTTTTAGTAGGAAAGAAAAAAAGACGTGAAGAAAAGGGTGGGAATCGCAATTGTTATATGACAGCCATATCTCGAAATCTTTTGAAAACTTAGTATATAAACTTCTTTTTTTTTAAGCAAGTGAGCATATGTCACAGCATTTCCCGAAATTCCACTTGTAAGTGGAAAGTACCACTAAAGAAAGTCTTTTTGGAAATTCGACTGGGAAGGGAGCAGGCCGGTAGCCAGCCCAAAAATGTACGGGGGCCCCGCTGAAGTGAAGGGGTCCGATCCAACCGATGCCAGCAAACATTTAGGGGGCGGCTCCTAGACCCCCCTGGATATGGACCTGGAAGGGAGAAAATGGGGTGGCAATTATTATCTTAAAATATTCATATCTCGAAATCTCTGAATGTTAGAGACATAAAATTTGGTGTATAAACTTCTCATTTAAAAAAATTAAAGATGTGCGTTAGCGATTTTTCATATTTTCCCTAGAAGAAAATAAAAAAGCGGGTATTAGAAAGGAGTGGGAGTTGCAATTGTTAAAATATAATGGCCTTTTCTTGAAATTCGTTAAGGTTAGTCATGAAATTTAGTATTTAGGTTTTTCATTTAAAATAATTGATTTAGTTTATGTAAACAGGGCTTTAGTCACCGAAATGGTGAAATTGAGTTAACATTGAATCAGTGACTGAAGCCCTTTCTGCATGGAGAATTACATTTGGTTTGTATGTTAGTGTCAATAGCATTCGATTAATGAAATTTTTATCTACTGGAAAACCCGCCCCGACGCAAATTACAGGGTCTGAAAAGAACACCTGACCGAGAAAATCATGACGTATGGTAGCCATAACATATTATATGTTCTCAGATTCCTAACATAACTGTATAATCTAAAGTTAATTGCATCTGTCTTATTTTAAAGAGAACTTTGGTAAAATCTTTACAGGTCCATCCATTGACAGTATAGTAACACACTGAATGTGGAAAGATGGACAACATAAACCTATATAAGCACCACCTGTTAGCTCATACCGGCGGAAAAGTTCCCATCAAAAGTGTCAGAATCAATGACTTTCAGGAAAGTTCTGCCCTATATTCCCGATGAGTTGATCACTTATATGAGTGATCATGAATTGTTCTACATTTAAGCAGATCGAGTCAGAGTCCAAGACGATTGCTAGTGTTTCTTTTATTATTTGAGAAGAACAAACCTTAACACAATATGCAATACATTGTATTTAGTAAATTAATGTAGTCAATAAACATATCTTTGTTTCCATTTGGAATTATGTTTCTTATACCTATTATAGATTATTAACTGGACAAGAAACGTATTAACACAATTTTGTGTTGGCAAAGAGTGAGAAAATAATAAAAGATGTAAAATTACATGCATATAGGCCTTCGTTTACAATATACATGCAAGAATTCCTTCAGTCCACAGCAGAGAAAAATTTATTACCTTGGCAATGAGTAAAAAAATAATGTTTTTTTTCTATACACGTTTGATTAACGTAATTTTTATCTACATGAAAAAAATGGTTCATCCTGATATTATAGTTTCAAAACTATAATGTCTTTTATTATTATTATTGTCGAAACTAACTTTGTGTGACTGAGCCCTTTTTACATTAACTGATTCAATGGAAAAAGGGTTTCCGAGTATTTTGATATTTCTTTAGAACTGAATAAAAAGATGTAAGAAAAGGATCGGGGTTGCAAATGATATAATGAGATGACCATATTCCAAAATCCCTTAAGATTAAAAACATGTTAGGGATATAAGAAGTGTGAGGCGTAGGCCGAACAAATTCAGGAGTCCGGGAGCGAAGTCTCCAGCTTGTAACACACTACACGATGTTATGTGCGAACATTGGCGATTCATGCCTTGTCGATGGCGGACATTTTTCAAAATTGCGGGAAAAGCTACAGTGGGATTTTAGGGGACTTTTAGTATGTTATTCCTGACACATCCCCCTACTTCCATACCAATTTTCAGCTTGTTACTAATTTGTTCCTTTCTTGGCAGAAAAATGGGCTATTTTTACTGGACTATGTATTATGTTGTGAAGGCTTATTTACGATTCCAAGTTATGGTCGGTCAAATTTTGCGGTTATAGTTTCAAAGACAAAAACCTATACACCGAAATCATCCGATTGGAAACAAACTAAACACGGTGCTAGACCATGTTGTGGATACTTTTTATGTACGTACGTGGAATACCATGTTGTGGATACCTTTTACATAGCAATTAAATATCAGTCTTGAACAGAAAAATTAAAATCTAATGAAGGATGATTTTTTCCGACTATGCGCATTTCATTTGTAAGTTCTATTATAAACTACAGCCATTAAGACATAATATACAGAATTATATATGTGAATGAAGTCATTTTATTACTAAAGTAATGTTTACAATGCAAAAATGAAAAATATTCTGATAATCTTCACTCAAAAAATAAAACAGTTGTTCAATGCGTTTCTCTTTAATTCAAAGAATTAATCTGATGTTTTCCTCATTGTTTCATTTTAGTAAAAGCCAAATGAAACATAGCTTTATATATATGTTTCTCGTAACTAATTCTATGTGCTAAGTTCTGGCAACTCTGCAACGACAAGCAGGAGTGAAGTTTTCCTTTCTTCGTTATAACTGCTCTGTGTTAACGTAATTTCCCTTGGGAAATTCTTCAATAGCATGTACACTGTAATTGTTAACTAAGCAAACATGAAAATTCTTTATTTTAAAAAAATAAATGTAGTATGTAATTTATTTTACACATTTGTTTGTAAAAAAATTGCAACAACAAAAAAATACATGTATGAGTCCAACTATACTTATAACATGGATTATATGCACAGAAATGACTAAATTTAGAAATTCTACATCCAAGAGCTCTATCTTCGATAAACTAATATATGAAACCATCGTGTACTGAAATCAAAGTCTATCCAATCGAGGGCGCAAAAATTCAAAGTCAGACGCACTCGCCAATCCAAATATGGTCGCCACCATCTCTCATGTATAATTTATGATCCCTCACACCACACCACGGTCTTTGGTTTGACAAAGAAAGAGATTATATCATGACATGTAATTTCAAAACTAAACAATTAGATTCAGGAAAATCAATTTTGAATTTGATAATTCATATACATGATTAAAAATATCTTAAGACTTCACTGTTTGTAACGCTCTCTCTCTCTTCACTGAAGAACCAGTTGTTGATTGCAGTTTTCGGATCAAACGCCTTAAGTGAAGATTGTCATTGATGAAAATTGTCAACAAATCGTCCAGTGTGTCAGTCTTCAGTGAACTTCTGTAGGCAGTCTTAACTCTGTTGAGACTGCTGAAGCCTCTCTCACATGAAACAGTATTCACAGGAAAAACTTGAAAAAAGTGTGACAATTGCGAGCAAATTTTAGACTCTCGTAATGAAGTTTTCACTGTCTGATTCAACGTCATTCCGTGTTTTCTTTCACTCAGTAACAATTATTTTCGTGCGAAAAAGAAACTGCGCAGCCCTGTGACTTTAGCCAGAAACCATTCTTTCTAAACACTCGTCGCCAGCTCTAAATTTCTAGTCGCCAATGGCGACTTGGCGACCGGAAAGTTTGCGCCCTGATTCAATATGTTTATCAGGTGGCCATGTAGGCCAGACAAACAATGTTACCCGTGAATCCTTAAAGAAAACTTGTGCATTCTGGGATACATGCATCAGGACAATGTTCTGCTGAAATGAAATATCTAGAGTTATCTCAAGAAAGTGTATTCCTCAAAACTTCCCTCATGTAGCCAAGGAGGGAACCGATAAAGAGAAAGAAGTTACTCGAGAACTATTTTGAGCACTGCGTTTGCGTCTCATACGCTAGTGGCACCTAGCGTGCCTTGTTCAAACTATGTGGTTAGATTTGATACTTGTTTTTTTCTATCAGTAGATTGGAGCATTGCAAGCATGGTTCATTCTCATCACAGAAATATAGCTGGTTTCGACAAAAGAAAGACAATTTACAATAAAGAGTCGCTGGTTCTTGAAGTACATAACATTAAGATACGACATTTTTTACTCTACACAGAGCAGAAATTTAAGTTTTATTTACTTATTTATTATTTGAAAAATGTCATGTAGGGCACGAAATAACATGGACGAACCATGGAACATGGTTCCATTTAGCACGAGACCCTGAAAATCACATTTCACACTTTCCACAGTTTACCAAATCAACCAGTGAGAATCCTGATTTCATCCACTTTAATTACCATTATGCTGACTTATGTTCATTCGACTCAATAAAACCAGTTTGTACAGCACAGTTCAGTTATGGATAGTTGAAAAATACGCACAATTTTTGGATGGTCTCATACTAATAGATGGTAATTCCTATCGCCAATACAGCGCCCTCCCTTCCCAAATGGTTTACATAGTACTAACGTTCGTACTTTAAACTTGAAGCAACGAATGGACACACTGGTTCAATTCGCTCAACAAACAACAGAACTTAAGTTGACACACTCGTTTAAACAGCCCTTAATATCTTCCGAAAATAGTTTCAAACGTTCGTGAATTGCTTGTGCATGGTTGTGCTCTCAAAACGATCATTTGTGAACAGTCTAATGTTTGGGGGTTAAAGAATTAATCTGGGGAATTGTCTGAACTCCACCACCTCGCTGATTGCCCCCAAATGCTCTCAATCGTTAGCGCATTGATGGTGTGTGTAATTTAATATATATTGCTATTATATGTATAAATCAGATATGCAAATAAGCAATAAAATTTTACTCGCCCAAGGAAAATAGATACTAGCCCACATTTCACAATAGAAATCATTTACTTACCTTCGGTATTATATTAAATACTCGCCCGCACCCATGAACCACTCGCCCCGTGCGAGCGGGCGAGTGGGCGAGCGGTTATTTGCATCCCTGGTATAAATGATACTGATAAAAGTATATATGCATATAGGTAGAAATAAAAGGTGTAATCAACTGTTAGCTAACATATAATTATTAAATGAAATATAAAGATCACGCTAGAAACATTCTGTGTCTAACTCCTGATTGATGCACAAGGGTATTATACATTCTTAATTTAATTAAGTGCTTTATGATGAGTAGTACTACAGAAACATAAATCTAAGCTTCTTCTGAAGTCACAACATACAACAATCAACAATTAGAGAGCCAAGAAAGTTACAACATATAATAATCAACAAATAAAGATCCAATTAAATTCTCAGTAGTAACAGTGATGATACAGTGCATGAACTTAACTGCAATATTCAAACTTAACCTGTCATAGAGACCAAAATATTCTAATATAGCCATAGTCATCATAATATATACTGAACTGGTAAGGCAAGGTAAGAGGAGACTTACATTAGCCAGGAGAGTGATATGCCATCTTTAAAGCCGAGACAATCCTGCAAATGATGATGATTCCTGGATGATTGTAGGATCGTAACTTTGCCTAGAATCATGTTATTGAAAAATTGTGGCTTTATATATTCAGGTGGCAAAGCACTTTCTCTTTTGAAAGTTGTTTACATTTCCTTGTTTCAAGGGTGACGTAAGCCTTTTAACGTTTACAATGATTCTGAAGTTTTTTTTAAAAAAAAATCATTTTTAATTTAAATATTAAAATACAAAAAGTTTTAATTATACTTAGATTAAAGCATTGATTTTGTAATTAAACAACACAGGCGTGCGTTTGTGCACAACAGAAAATATGCCGGTAACATGTTATCACCCCGAAATGGCATCAAAATTGATAGGAATTGAGCCAGATCATTTGATCGTCCTTTGATCGCCTTTGATCGCCAATAATTAGCGTTTGATCACCATGCGTAGTCAGAAAACATAAATAATTTTGTAAGGGAGCAAACAGGTTAGTTTGTTAGTCTCCAATGTCTGCAAAATTGATGGTGTATGGGTGAAATTCATCATTCCCCTGGGAAAAGTATTCCGGGCAGATTAATTATATGGATATACATATTCGTAAAATTTACAGAGAAAATTTGTAATAATATTCTAATTGATTATTGTGTAAGTAATCAAAATATGGTGTGCTCTTTCCTGTGAGATGCGCATTTACGTGAAAATATATTAATGAAGGTCGAACGTGGTATGCACGTATTCGCCCATAAGATAAGTATTAATAAAGGAGAATATGACGTGCGACAAATGTAACGACGAGCAAATGACTTTAATAAAGAAGATATCTTTGTAGTGTGAAAGCAGTGGTTTTCCACAATCCTTGTTTACGAGTACGCGCCATCGCTGACGTGCCTGCCCCTACGGACGCACCTTCGCGCAGCGCCATGTAGCGCGCATGCACTGATTCGGTTAGATAGCATTCGTGCCTTTTAAGTGACCACCTAGCACAGGTTGCTTGTTTTTTTTTTTTGTTTTTTTTTTTTTTTTTTTTTTTTTGCACAAGACCTCTCAAAATGCACCGGTGAATCTAGGTGCACATTTCAATGTAGCAAGCAAATGACTTTAACAAAAACATATTTTTCCATCATAAAAACAGTAGTTTTCCAGAATCCTTCTTTACTCGTATTGACACGCCTGCTTCATGCGGACGCACCCCCGCGCTGACGCGCGGCACCCTGCTGCACTCCTGCTCTGACTCGATTATGTAGCATTCGTGCTTTTTACTGGCCATCTAGCACAGGTTGGTTGGTATTTTAGAATAAGACCTCTTAAAGTGAATCTGCACCTGGGAATGCAAGTGCACACCTGAAAAATGATTGCTGAAGGTACAGAAAATGAATTCAGAAAGAAGTATAATATATTTCATGAATTGTTGTATGGATTCGTATAATCAATCTGCACGAAATATTCAATTCGCACAGTGACTACATGCCACAAATAACCTGCAAACGTATGCCATTAAAACGACGATTATTAATGAGGAAAAATGGAGGCGCCAATCTATGCTATCAGCAGTGTTGGGTAAGTTACTCGTAAAAATGTAACGCGTTACAAGTTACTTTACTTTCTCTTAAAATGTAACGCGTTAGTAACACGTTACTTGCCTCAAAAAAGTAACTGTTACTTTACTTCGAAAGTAACGCGTTACTAACGCGTTACTTTTAGGTCCGAAACTTTGAATATGTGGAAAAAATCTTATTACTTCAGTTTTCCGTACTGCTATTACTACCGCTATTATTATTATTATTATTATTATTATTATTATTATTATTATTATTATTATTATTATTATTATTATTATTATTATTATTATTATTATTATTATTATTATTGCACGTTCTGAATCGATTTATGTAAATGCAAGGACAAATTTTTACTTGACAACTATATGAACATTTTAATGTAATGTAACATTGACTAAAATGCCATACTGCGTTACTCGTAGGGATGGGCACGAGTGAATTCGAGCAAGTTTTCTTTGAAACTCGATTCGACTAGCAACTGACATCTTTGAGCTCGACCCGAGAACTTGGCTTGAAAAATTTACTCCAACTCGACTCGAATTCGGGTCGAGTTTCGAGTCGAGTCGAGTCAAATCTGGTGTATAGTTTTGAGTACTCTCTTCAAGTATCTTACATAGACAATATAATTATTATCAATGGTACTACTACTAATACAACTTTTTCTTCTTCTTCTTCTTCTTCTATTATTATTATTATTATTATTATTATTATTATTATTATTATTATTATTATTATTATTATTATTATTATTATTATTATTATTATTATTATTATTATTATAAAAACACTGTGTATAAACATGAAAGATAGGTAATTTATATATGAATACTAAAAGAGTAGTTGATTGCCAACCTCGGTAGTCGTGAAGTCTAGGAGTAAAGGACATTGTTCACGAGCTTCTGAATTTGGGTTGAGGATCTAGGTTTAGTATTCGGGCTCGAGCCAAACGTTGTTAAAAGTTATAGGGCACTGGCCAAATATCTTCAAAACTGCTCG
The DNA here is from genome assembly GCF_964235325.1 of Thermobia domestica. Lineage (NCBI taxonomy): Eukaryota > Metazoa > Arthropoda > Insecta > Zygentoma > Lepismatidae > Thermobia > Thermobia domestica. The sequence goes on along the minus strand of NC_137455.1, from coordinate 147,118,521 downwards.
GCCCGGGCTTAGAACTGTCAATGACTCGAACAGATCGGTTCACAGCTCATTCACTATCGACTCAAACCGAGATGTGAGCTGAGCCAACAACTCACCCAACCGAGTCGGCTAGACCCCTTCGCTCAGTTGAGTCGAACCGAGCAGATGGCTTATCCCAACCAAGCCAGCTCGAGCCGATGGTTCACCTCAAGCCGAGCCGAGCTAAGCTTGTTATAAAAAATCTCTTGTAGTCTCGCTATCGAAACAAGACGAGATGCGAGCAGTGTCCCCTCTCGTGAGCAACACTAAAAGTATTCCATATTACCTGCTTAGCTTACATTTCTCATGGCTTTCGCTTTCCAATGTAATCAGCCTATGATTTCAAAACGAGTTAAAACGAGCGAGCCACTTATCAAACTCGACTCGACTCGAAACTCGACGCCAAAAACAGTGAATCGGTTCGGAACTCGACTTGAGAATATTACTTTTGACTCGACTCGAAACTCGACTTGGATTCGAGTCGAGTTTTAGCTTGACTCGTGCCCATCCCTATGCGTTACAAAAAATGGTTGCTTATTATTATTCTGCTAAACTAATTATATAATAATAACAATGTTGCTATTAAAATTAAAAATACAGAATATTGAGAAACATTGCACTACAACTGACGAAATGAGAACACATGAACTGGGGGTGAATCAAAATTGCCAATAACTCTAAAATCGATACATGCTTTTTAAAGCTAGTTGTTCCAAACTCTATAATAAACGGGACTTTAGGATATGCAAACTGATCTAAAAGAACGCTAATATTACATACCACCAACATTACATCAATAAAGTAGGCCTGCTCATCAGAACACCGTATATTCATATTAAACCCTTACTGAATGTCGTTCATTATGGCACCCTAATTGTTGATAAATATTTCCCGCCGGGGCACCACTTTACTTTTAAATTCTGTTCAGCAGTGGCGTACTTACTATTTTGTTTCGGTGGGGCTTTGCCTGAAAATGTGAAAATTCTGCAAGATATTTTATATACTTTACTATAGTAAGTAAGATTTCGGGGGGGGGCTTAAGCTCGGAAGCCCCACCCCTAAATACGCCACTGCTGTTCACCATCATCTTCAGCTTTTAAGAAAAAGTATTCTTTCAAATGTTAGAACGATAAAATATTTTCGTTCTCCATCTTTATAAAAACAACACCATTCAAAGTAAATAGACTACTAGTACCATTGCACTCCTAGTTCACTCACTGAATGTATTGATTTGGAGCTGTCAAAATCTAAGACAAAATCTTCCAGGTGCTTGCAATCAGTACATGTGATTTCCCTGAGGCTGTCCTCATCTTCCAAAAGCAGCAAGTGGCACTATATTTTGTTATGTAAATAAACAAATCAAATTGTATCTATGCATGTATTTGCAAGCCTACCAACATAAAGTACGTAAGGCGAAACGGGAAAAATGTACATCGAGATTCCCGTTCCGCTTTGCATTAAGATGAAAAGTGGTAACAGGTTTTACATGCTAATTTCATTGCTAGAGGTCATAAGGCGAACAGTGCAGGAATTGTCGGTCACTGACATCGCTCATGCTCCATTGTTCCATTCTGAGAAATTCACGTACAGGAAATAACATTTGTTTCCGAAAAAAAAATATACATATATTGTAGTTACTCATCCGAAATGTAACGCGAAAAAGTAACGCAAACTAGGTACGTTACTTAAAAATTTGTAACGCGTTACCGTTACAGTTACTTTGGAAAAAATGTAACGCGTTACTAGGAAACGTTACTTAAAAAGTAACGCGTTACAAGTAACGCGTTACTTGCGTTACGTTACTTCCCAAGACTGGCTATCAGTACAAAGTATCTCTGCATTACAATTCCATAATAATAAATCACACTTTTTTTTAACGCTGTTTCTAACTACACAGATGTGTTCTTTGTGTGTTATGTGTTCTTTGTTTCCATACAGAAGCTATTTTGCACCTTATAACGAATGGGAGAGGGCGTAAAACATTGGCATGCCTCGCCTTCTACTTATTGCTACATAACAGAAAGAGTATTTACAGTAATGGATCCATTTATTCTTTACCTTTGCTCTTACTGTAAACTCGGTTCAATTACTTTACAATAGTGTTCCACCATTAAACTACATGAACTTACATTATATTATCAATACAAAACAACTTATAACTTCCATGAATCTTGTCTTATCAAATCTATATGTTTATTTTCACATATTGTTTACTTCCTTGACTCTCGTAATGGTATGGTGTATTCATACGCCTCCTCAGCCGCATCGATGTACTGACAAGTAAACCTTACGTTTGGGTGAATCGAGTTGCTGACTGAGACACATATGAGAAAGTAGTATTAAAATTATGGTAAAATTTGCTATTAATAAGGTATCAGTGTTATGCGTTTTGTTTAAAACTTTTGTCTGCTTCAAAATGGCGGATTTGAACATGGCCGCCATCAAGGCAACTCTTACCATAGACGTAATATTTATCCACCTGCTTTTTATTTAATTATTATCATTAAAACAAAATTTACAAGGTGAGGTAAAGGACTAATACATATGCTGCAACAATATTTAATTTTCCTGTAACTTTTTACCAATTGTGCGTAACTCAAAATTAACGTGACCATTGTTCTCCTGATTAAATTTGCGCCTTAAATCATGTATCATATGACTCTATTCCTATTTTAAAAACTTAATCTTAATTCAAAATGGCGGATTTCAAGATGGCCGCCGTCAGGTATACCCTTGCTATATGACTTCTCCCTAGTCCTAATATATACCCATATATTTGTTATTCACCTTTTGTCGTTACAAGAGGTCTTACAGAGCTTTTACCTCCAACTGTATGAAGACTATTCTGTACTTTCATGTGATGTTCTGGTAGCTGTATCTCCTAAACCCCTGGAGCTTCGCACCTACAACTTCACTGAAATACTGACCACATTTAGTACTACTTTCTCATATGTGTCTCAGTCAGCAACTCGATTCACCCAAACGTAAGGTTTACTTGTGAGTACTCTTATCCATTTGCATTCTGCTACAACTGAAATATTTTATATCGTTTCCTGTATAGTAATTAAGCCCTAGCAATATTACTCCCTAGTAAAACAAAGTAATATTATTTCGGTAAGATTGTTACCGTTATTTTTCAGTCATCTATTATATTACAAATCACGCACTATTTCATTCTCATTTTTAAGAAATGAGAAAATCTCATAAATGGGAACCTGAAAATTTGCCTTGAGCTCATAAATGAAAACACGTTTGAAAATAATGAGACATTTTGTCTCAAATATGAGTAAAAATTACTTATTTTGTTTTGAACATGCAATTTTCTCATTTCTGAGCAAGGAAATTTTCAAGAGTGCATGCTCGATTGGTCCAAAGCCGATCCCACATATTGAAACGGATTATTACAGGAGACGAGACATGGGTTTAAGAGTTTGACATGCAAACAAGTCAACATGTTGCTGAATGGAGAGGGGGAAATGAGTAAAAAAAAAAATTAAATCAAAGTAGCAACAAAATCAAGGTGGTGCTTATTGATTTTTTTCGATTACTACCATGTGCATTCAGAATTCCTGCCAGAGGAGCAATCAATCAACAAAGAACACTACATGTGCATCACAAGGTGTATACGTGAAAATATCCGTAACAATAGGCACGAACTGAGGAAGAACAATTCATTGATTGTCCACGAAGATAACACAACATTACACAAGTCGATTCCGAAAATTTTTGGTGAAAATTTGACCGAACTTTTACTGAAAAATTTGACGAATGTTCTTGATCAAGCTCCGTATTCACCTTATATAGCCCTAGCTGACATTTGCCTGTTTGCAAAACTCAAATTACCGGTTTTCGGAAAGCGTTTTGACTCAATTGAATCCATCAAACAAAATTCACTGAACTAGCTAAAGAATATTGCGGAAAATGCCCATAAAAAGTGTTTCGATGTTTAAGTTAATCGTTGGCACCATGTGTATTGTATCAAATGAGCATATTTTGAAGCGACATAATAAATTTCGATGATTGAATAGTGTTTTACTGATAAATTTGAGGTGCATTTTTGATAGAATGTATGCATAGTCAAATTCCTATTCCGAGCAGTTTCGGAAGTCTCGTTAATGATAATAAAAAAAAACTTAACTCGACTTTTTCACTTTAGAAGTCGTATTCTGCAAAACTCTTTTCACACGTTTCCTCCTACATCCATCTTTCCCACAACCTAGGATATACTCGTAACAACAAGATATGTACGGATTTCCAACTTCCTGCACTCAAGTTTAAGAGAACTCGTGAACGGCAAGAAAACATTCGAAGACCCTCCGTCGACATATAATTTTACCCACACTCTAAACTACAAGAAAAACGTTTACATAAAAATCTCCACCCAACCGTTCAAATGAATTATTTAATATATAAATTTCTTATAAACCATGCATTTATAATGAAATTTAATTTGTTTGATTTCACTCAGGTGTGTACTCAATTATTAATTTAATTATGTTTGCATATTTTATAAATGGTGTGGGTGTTTTATCTGTATTTACTTAATTACAAATATTATTTATTTATTTATTTATTTATTTATTGAGTGAGTGAGTGAGTGAGTGAGTGAGCATTTAGTAGAAGGACAGATTTTCAATTATTGCACAAAAAGTTAATTGAAAAATTTATATTCAACATTGTAAATTCAGAATTAAAATAAAACGTCAAATTTTCTTACGTAACTACAATTTGAATCGGGTTCTCCAATAGTTCAGTGACAACATTAATAAGTTGTAGAAACTCAGTTCTATGTCATTTGCTTCTTGAAACTAGAATTCAAGACACATCATCACTACATATAAAACTTCATGAACAAACTGACATAAAATGAAGAGGTACTTCCGGTTGACGTGGAAGGTTGAAAATTGGCATGATTGTTGCTTTTCGGGACTAATCCACAGAAAAATTACCAGAAGTAAATATATTTTTTTTTAATTTTTAAGGGGTCTAAAAGGGGGATGAAGAAATTCTCCATGTTATTTAAATGAACCTTTTTTTTTATATATATCTATAATCTCATATTTTAAGTACTTGGAATTGGAATATAAATTTGAAATTCGGTATGCTTGTACGTTTTCGTTTATATGGGACATCTTCTACACCCTAAAATTATTGGGCACTTCCTGTAAGGCTACAATGATTGAATTTGGCATGACCTTAGTTTCTCGGGACTAACCCACAGAAAAAATGCCAAAGGTGAACATTTTTAATTTTTAGGCGGTCTAAAGGGAGATAAAGAAACTCTTCATGTTGTTTAAATGGATAATTTCATATTTTAGGTATTGGAATTGGAGTATAAACTTGAATTTGGGTATGCTTGTGCGCTTTCCTTGGCGTTATCCAAGTAAAACACCAAAAATTAAAAAAAAAGAAAAACTTTAGAGTAGTTTTATGGGGGGACTGAAATATCTTTCCCATGTTATTCATATGGGACATCTTCACCCCAAAATGTTTAGATACTTCCGGCAAGATTAGAAAGATAAAATTTGGCATGATTCTAACCTTCCGAGACTAACCCACAGGAAAATTGCCAAAAGTGAATATTTTTAGTTTTTAAAGGGTCTAAAGGGGATGACAATATTTCCATGTTATTTAAAATGCGTTTTCTTGGGATACACAATCTTAACTTTTAGATAGTTGAAATAGGAAAAGAAACTTGAAGCTCGGTAAAGTTGTGGGCTTAAGAGATGCGAGAACGTAGGTCGAGCAAAACGGGGATCTGGAGTCGAAGCCCCCCACCTGGCCAAATTCAGGAAATATTAAGAGCAAATTCAGGAAATTAACTGTTGATGCAAATGCTGCTACATAAGAGATGTGAGGTCGTAGGTCGAGCGAATGCGGACAGAGCCCCCAACTAGCTGAAGTCTAGTTTTTATATAAAAAGGTAAAATACCTATTATTTCTCAGTTTCAATATACGATGAATTCCTTATCCTAATTGTTAAGCTATCTTTTACTTAAAATCACTTACTTCTACTTTCTCGTGGAATCAAATTACTGAGAAACAAATTGACTTTTTACATTAGTCGTTTTGTATTTCCCTAATACTCCGCCTGACCCCGACGAGCAGAACATTCATTCACAAACAGAGACAGTACATTCAAAATATTGTATTAATCTGTCTTCAATATATAAATGTGAGTTTATTTTTTATGTTACGTCTAACGTAGAATATTGTAATAAATCATTGTTGATAGAATTAAAATTTCTATCCTTGTGCTCACTGTTATCGTTACTAAGAGCCTGAAAATTCAGTGCAGCGCTAAATGATCTGTGAAGAAGACGTACATCGACACTTGTTACTAAAATGAAAAAATATAACAGATTGGAAGAAAATTTCTTTTGTAGCAAAATTTTAGCAATCGTTTCCTTGCATTGATTACGCACCATTGGCAATAAGCTGTGAGTGAAGATGTAGAGAATACCAAAGCTACGACAGCAACGGCAACTTAGTATATAAATATCGCTTCGTTGAAGAAGTTGCAAGGTCATTCATATTTTTTGAAACAGATTTTGCCGTATTCTGGTTCTCGCTTGAAGAAATGAAGTTTAAGGAAAACCTTCCGTACGTTAGTGTGAGAACAGATCTCCGCACATTTCGTGAGCTTCATAAGGAACCCTCAATGCACAGAATAAAATCTGATCTGTCTTCCACCTCCTTGAACGACACACCGAGTGGCTCCTCTTGGTATTTGGAGACAGAAAATAACGAGGGAGAACAGAAATTTGACATTTTTTAGGAGAAGTTTGTGTTTGCAGGGATTCATACAAACAATTCCTTTACTACGATTGGCTCAGATGATCATATCAACGAACTATCAGAAGATGATTTCCTCAGCGACACCCCGGAATCTGAATTTGATGGAATAATCTTCAGTTCCAGTAGAGAGAGCGTAAGTTGACGCCAGGTGGTTGTCCTTAAGGAAACGCTTGCTTTAAGAAGAGAACTATCCACGAGAACTAGAGACGCCTCCAATAGGGGAAATTCTAACTACCTTGACAACAGTAATAATAGAACCCCATATGTCAAAGATCAAACTTGCACTGTTAATAATTTTGGAAGATGAAAAAAGAAGAAAATTATGGAATATAGCTGTCGTGCCTTGGCTTATTCAAAGGACTTTAGGTAAAATGGGAAAAACTATCTACGAAACTATTTGGCTACTGCTACAATAATAATTACAGCTCATAATGCATAAGAACTTTTTGAATAGGAGGTTAACTGGATGAGACGGAATTCAACAGTACTCTTTGAAATTACTGAATCAACACAATATCCAGTGCTTAATATGAAATACAACTTTCTTTATGAATGAGACTACTACAAATGGAACATAATATGTATTTTGTTTTTTAATTTTAGCAACTCTTATGTGTAGTAATGTTATATAAAGAAATGTTACTACTTCTAGTATTTAAGTAACACTTTCGTAAATCCATACCCAAAGATTCAAATGAGTTGTAAACACATGTGGATGCCCAGGCAATGAAGAAAGTATTTTAGTTTTGGAAAAGAAAGCGGCATTTCGAAGAAGGATCTGACATACAGCGAGAAACTGGACAAGAACTGGTTTAAAATACGATATCGTTACAGCGTTGACAGGAATGAAGCTGGGAATGCATACTGAGATATAGTTTAAAACATTTATTGAAATACGATATATTATTTTGTTTCGTATGTTTAGATAAATATTAAAACGAGAAACGCAGGCAATAAATTAATTGTTTTCTGTAAATGCAATCATATTAGATGGATTTGTCATTTTTATTTTGGAATTTAAAAAGTATTAAAAAACGATAAGTTGCGTTAAACTCACTGATTACTCATAATGCTTTTGAAATTACAATAACAAGTTGCAAATATGTTATCAATCCATTGTATAATATAACAGTGGTTCCCAACCTAGGGTTCTCAATCTTTGTTTAGCGGCCACAGTGGCTCAGTGGTAAAGCATTCACCTCTGGTGCATGGGGTCCTTGATTCGAAACCAGCTCGCACCAAGTGGACTTAATGGTGAACAAACACCGTGTGCGTGCGTTTTCTCGAGATTCTTCCGTTTCCTCCTACTTTCTTCATTCCACCATTTCATTCATGTCCCGTCATCACCACCTCCTTTAGCCTAGCCGGCATACTCGTGGAACGTAACACTTAAAGATTTGATTTCAATCTTTGTTTACAATGTTAACAAGGTGCCAGTAGTATTTTTTTTAAGTTTCAACGACGAATGACGGACAAAGTTTTTGATGTACCGCCAGCCCTCACTTAATATAAATAGAACGTCCAAGAGCTTTGCGCAATTCGAAATTTACTTAAATCAATTTTTTTTACCATAACCATTTTCGTAAACAAGTATGAAAAATCGATAAATTACGCCAAATGAGCAGTTGATCCTGTGTCACTCATTAGATGGCTCACAAAATAGAATTTAGAAATTTAATACTATTTCATATTTCAGATGTAAGTCTAATTCGTAACCTTTACTTTTATTGGATACTTCTTACTTAACTATGAAATTCCATATATCGAGTTGAGGTAACTCGGGGATTGAAGTCGGTGAGTGGTATACACGAGAATAAGTATCTTTTTTTTACAGAGATTTATTGGCTATAGCACGGTGCACAAGCGACGCATACACTTGGCCGCAAGTGCTCACAGTGTGAGTTTCACACAGACTCCCAAACATGTACGCCAGCTATTAATGGCAGCAGTTACGCTTCTAAAGGAAACGCTGCTGCAGCTTGAACAACGGAGCATTTCATGGACGGAATACCATTTGTCACCTCGAGCACATCTTGACCTCCGATTTGGGTAACAGATGGCTCAAATTCAATCATGTTAGACGGTCCAAGAGCTTGAGACGAGGGCTCCCATCCGGTTCTTTGACCATCGTGAGAAAGTTGGCAACACGGATCAACTTACGAAACGGAGAATCATGTTTGAAGATACAGTGGACTTGTCAAAGGAGGTGTGATTGAGAGGTTGAACAAGGTATCAGAATATCAGACTGATTGTTCAGAGCATGCCTTTTCACTCCAGTTTTGCAGAAGTGAAGTTTCATAATTCCATGATATGACACCTTCAAGAACACCATGCCGGGATGCACTTTGGGAACTACCATAGCGACTTCTTTAGGTGATACAGTAGGTACACTGGATCATTTCGGGCGTTCAAGAATTCCTCAATGGGAAATATATTTTCGTCTGTGGTGTGAATCACCTGTGAACCAAGATGTGCTTTCATGGCCCTATTCCGGCGTAGTTACAAGTTGGGAAATGTCCTTTTAAGGCGTTTGTAAATCCAAACCCCTAGATTCCCACGAAATATCTGAGGCACAGCATAAATGCAATCTCGTTTCTTTCGCCATGACACTTTAGATTTCGTACCGGATATTATTGCAGTCGAATGTGCATATTTATGTTGGCCAGTGGAGTCCTTTCAGCACATGTACTACCCTAATGGGGATTATCTATGACTGTGGATGTCGGCAATTTCATCTCTATAGTAAAGGTGGCAAACACATTGATAAATTTGATTCGCCGCAGAGGTGTAATTCCTAAATTATAGTCTTAAATGCCTTATGCAAACCCACAACAGTTAACCTATTCTGATTTGTCTGCATCTAAAACAAAGTATAAAAGGAGTGTAAATATTATAATTATAAAGCTTCATACTCTATAGCCTATACTACTTCCACCTAACGTGCGTCCTCACAGCTTTTACTTGGCTATTTATGATCACGTTAAGTTTGTATCAATAAAGACACATGATGAAAAGTCGTGTGAAAACAATTGCAGCTATCCGTATAAAAGAATTCATGTACACTACCACACATCTACTTTAATCTTCAGAGCTCAATCATTATTCTTCTCCATCACCACCCTGCTAATCCACACACATCTCCCAACTTGCAACTAGTTTCGTGAACTCATTGTAAAATTATTAATTTTGATGATTTTTACAGCCTGATTTCTTGCTTCACTGTGCCGTCAGCATAGAAAAGAAGTCTTCTTAGGTGTATTTAAGCTTCAAACATAGATGAAAATCTAATGAGGCCACATCTGAACTATATGCAGGATGAGGTATGACAATAAAAACCAAAGCGCTGTAAGTTTTTATTGCCATTGTGCCTAGTGTGAGGGAGGGTATTCTAGTGCTGAAGTGGTAGCACCATTCATGAATATAATCGTCGTATCCATGCTTTCAGTTTCCAATGCTTCACTTATATATAAAGTGTCGCATCAGTACTTTATTTTGTTAGAATATGTATTTGTTTAATTTATTGTGCACTATTCTGTTAAATGCTACAGATTGTATGGTTGAATATAGTTATGTATATATCGATAAAGCAAAATATCTCCAAAATCGCAGACGAAAAATATCTAAGTATGTGCCATAAAAGGGAAAGATGAGTCATCAGCCAAAGCCATCAGCTGACATTTATGAACTTTTTACCCCAGAACTTGAAGCAACAGAGAAATAGAAAAGAGAGTGCTGATCAAGTTTCATGGTTTTCACTAGTTTTATTATAAAAAACTTACATGATGAATTAAACTAATTTATTTATTTTCATTGAGACATATAATTTGTCGTATTGTGAAATTATTATTCAAACTCTAGCGCAACTTTCTTAGCCAGGAACTGAGGCAATTCTAGGGAAAGTAAGGTGCAGGCTCTTGCCGGTTGGATACACATCCTCAGTCATGCAGTCATTATCTGTAGAGATTCACATCATTTATTGAAATATATATCATAGAGTAAAAATAATTGTATACTCTAAAGAGGGCTATGCTATATGGAATATGTGTAAATGCTGTTTACCTGGAGAGAAAAATATCTAATTTTCTGATTTTTTAGAACTTTATTTCAATCGCCAACCCTACGTTTGTTAAAAATTTTAAGTTTGCATGTTTACTGGAAGTAACATATAGGTTTTGATTTAGGGCCTAACTGTATGTAATATGATATTTCTCTTTGAAGGGAAAAATTTCAGTTTTCCAATTATTTTCCTTGAATTTTATCCAAAATCCTACACTTGAATCAAATTTTGAGTTCCATATCTACTGGAGATATCCTATAGATTTTGAATCAAGTTAGATAAATTTGTAAATTACGGCCTTACCCCCTGGTTTTTCAATTGGGACAGCAAATTTCCAGTTTCCAGATATTTTTCTTTATTTATATCACATATCCTATGCTTGTGTCGAATCAAGTGGTGTAATGTTACCATTGCTCTATAATTTCCATCCTCGGGGGGGGGGATTTCTAGATTTGGAATTTTTACCTTTACTCGTATCAAAAATTACAAGTTCCAATATCTACTCAAAGTGCCCAATATGTTTTGAATCAACTTACGTAACTATATTTAATTTTTCTCCTTCCTCTAATTTTCTTCCTGGGAGGAGAAATTGTTAGGTGGTCAAAAATTGAACTGTGCCAATGAAGATATGATCCATTTATGAAGTATTAGGCACAACAACCATTACTTGATTAACCATGTATATTTATCTAAAATATAGACTAATGTAGAGTCGAATAATATATAAAAAAAACCTTATATATAAAACCATAGATACAAAACCTTACGTATTCTTGTTACATTATAATTATTGTATTTTAAAAGTAAAAACCATATAGAAATATAAACGAATACATATAAATTATGACATTTACTTTACGAATAAAATCTGCTCATTGTAGCCCCAGATAAAACCACAGCGTGCTGCTTTGCTTCTTATTCTAATCTTTACTAGCGTAGACAACACCTTTACTTATGAAACATTTTTGATCAACCATCTATTTATTGCATTTCATCCTAACAATCTCCTCCTTTCTAAATGATTGATACTTCCTTATGACCTATAAAAGACTTCAAGGTCGACGAAGGATTTTTCTATACGACTACCAGATTCATCCATTAAACCATTACCAACACAAGAGACTTCTTGTCAACTCACGCAGGATTATACAATCAACCATACAACATACTGCTTATGATCCGCACATATCATTAAATCCACTAAGGATACTTGTTACAGATCTACACAGGATACCGTTAAATCCACTAAGGATACTTCTTACGGATCCACACAGGATACCGTTAAATCCACTAGGGATACCTCTTACGGATCCACACAGGATACCGTTAAATCCACTAAGGATACTTCTTACGGATCCACACAGGATACCGTTAAATCCACTAAGGATACTTCTTACGGATCCACACAGGATACCGTTAAATCCACTAATGATACTTCTTACGGATCCACACAGGATACCGTTAAATCCACTAAGGATACTTCTTACGGATCCATACAGGATATCGTTAAATCCACTAGGGATACTTCTTACGGATCCACACAGGATATCGTTAAATTCACTAAGGATACTTCTCACGGATCCACACAGGATACCGTTAAATCCACTAAGGATGCTTCTTACGGATCCACATAGGATACCGTTAAATCTACTAAGAATACTTCTTATATAACTACTAATTAATCCGAGTTAAGTTCCAAAGTTGGACGTCCGTTTCCAGGAAAATTTATAAAATTTACAGGGGGAAAAATGGATAATTTGATCGTTTGTGTGCTTGATAATATATAAGAATCTCGAGAAATCTGTTTATTTGTTGTATGTAAGCGGTTATAAACATGGACTATTCGGCGAGTGGAGGGAACTACTTTGCGCAAGGTAATGGAATAGTTGCATTGTGGGAAAGAAATGAGCATTTATATTATCAACATGGCGGGTAATAAGTCCAAGGGTACCTCTGTTCTAATACTAACCTAACCTAACTTAACCTTTCCTCCACCTCGCGATGTAACGAAAGGAAACCTAAAGTCAGTTAAGAACGTAGAAATTCAAAATTATAAATTTTAATAGCTTTTATTAAGAATTTGTTATTTATTAAGAAAACTATCGGACGTCCAACTTCAGAATAAATACCATTAATCCCATCCCGAATTCAGAGATTCCTTCCTTATCAGTACTTCAAGCCTTATAGGTTTCTGTTACTAATTTCCAACTGGTCCATCTAAACTTTACTTATACCTCAATCATCTTTTTCATTAGTTGAGAGCCGTAGTTTTTATCCTACGACTGCGCCATCTGTTAGGTGGTCAAAAATTGAACTGTGCCAATGAAGATTTGATCCATTTATGAAGTATTAGCCATAACAACCATTACTTGATTAACCATGTATATTTATCTAAAATATAGACTAATGTAGAGTCGAATAATATATAAAAAAAAACATATATATAAAACCTTACGTATTCTTGTTACATTATAATTATTGTATTTTAAAAGTAAAAACCATATAGAATTATAAACGAATACACATAAATTATGGCATTTACTTTACGAATAAAATCTGCTCATTATAGCCCCAGATAAAACCACAGCGTGCTGTTTTACTTCTTCTAATCTTCACCAGTGTAGACAATAGCTTTACTTATGAAATATTTTTGATCAACCATCTATTTATTGCATTCATCCTAACAGAAATTTGAAGATCTTGTTCTTTTCTTTACTTGTATTACAAATCCTACATTTCAGCCAAATTTCAAGTTTCCTAATTTACAGGAAGTACCCTACAGGTTTTGAATCAACTGAGTAATTTAGGCTTGCTCCCTAATCTTCCTAATTCACCTTCTCTCCTAAATAAGGAAATTTCCAGTTTTCGGATTTTTTTATTTACTTGTATCACAATCCTAGATTCTTCCAAATTTCAAGTTTCCATGTCTACAAGAAGTACCCGGTAAATTTTGAATCATGTGAGTGTGCCCCTAAGTTTGGACTTCCCTCCTAATTTTCATCCTTGGAGATTGTGATTTCCAGTTTTCAGATTTTTCTATTTATTTGGATCACAAATTCTAAATTTGTAGCAAATTTCTAGTTTATGCGTCTACAGTAAGTACCCTATAGGTCTACAGTAAGTACCATATTAAGTGACAAAATTTTTGCCTTCCTTCCTAATTCCTCCACCTGGAGGAAGAAATTTCCAATTTTCGGATTTTTTTTTTCCTTTACTGTTATCACAAATCGTATATTTGGGTCAAATTTCAGGTTTATACGCTACAGGAAGTGCCCCGTAGGTTTGACGAGTGAGTGCTAAAATTTGAGGTTTTCTGAGAATTTTATGACCTTCCATCTCGTACGTGATGGAACTTCTATAAAAGAATGCTCTGGTGGAGGTTAATGACGCAGCCATTTTTCGTTGTACTATGTCCATGAGAGGCCCGACAGTTAATGGATGTTTGAAAATGCCTGAGTTGCATACTGTAATATACGCACTGCGTGCTCCAATCGGAGAACTTCACTGGCACCCTGCCGTGCACATTGATAGAGCAGCGATTTTTTATTAATTCATTTGAGTTAATTCACATGTATTGTTTAGTAAAAAATAATAAGGAATTCGTTGTAAATGTCGTTGTGATTTCGTTTGTTATTAACACTTTATTTAAATTCAAGATAATTCATTCGTACATTAATGATCTTGATAAGAACTTCTTTTGTTCAAATCGTAACACTCTTTCTGTTCATGAACTGCATATTGGCACGTCCTTCAAAGTACGCAAAAAGTAAATGGATGCAATTAGTTAAAACATTAGTTCCTTTTGAGATTGTGACCAAAGTTAACATGAATGACATTTAATCTTTGAATTTATTCTTAATATAATAATTTCTTTACTTGTGTTAGTTTCTGTTGTGATGTTAATTATCTTGTTTTGTTCTGGATATTGTCGATATTTCAATTTTAATTTGTATTTTGTTGGAATATATCATATATTTGATCCTTTCTTGTTTAAAAGAGCAATTATGTAAATGTCATATCCTTTTCACAATTTTCTTAGTTTTGCCCGATAAAATAATATATATTTTGTTAACCTTCAATTTATAACATGTATCAATGGCCTCAAAAGGGCCTAAAATTAAACAACTTTTATGCTATTATTTGAATGTACCTCTTGTTATCGACATTGAAATGTATATTTGAAATGAAATTAATTAAGACAATTAAGATAAAATATGAAAATAATATTGATATAAAAGTAAATATGATATATGATTATATGAATTGTAATTTTTATATATATGAGGGTCATTCAGAAACTTGAGTAATTAGTATGTAATAGTTAACGGTCCAGGATTTCTCTTTTTTATTTTTAGACAAAAAAAGGTCCCATTGTCCAGGCGCCACATACAACGATACTTGTATCTTAACATCATTATTATATCTTTATTTGTATTTATGGGTAAAATGTACTTTTAAATTATGGACAAGCTGTTCAAGAAAGGAAGAACAAAAATATAAAAAGAGAAATAAAAAGTAATTCCTTTTCTGTTGTTATGCGATGATATTTTGTTATGATAGTGATTCGACGATGTGAGTTTAATTGTTATAGCAACGAAAAACAATAAATAATTCATAATAGAGGATCCAACTCGTGAAATCTATATGTACTCCCATGCGCAATAAAAATTGCGCGTATACTGTAACTCACGATTTTTCGCATTTATTCCATTTTCCTTACGTTTATGGGTAAAATTCAATTATTAATATGTAGAGATAATAGAAAGCAATCCATCTAAGCAGATATTTCCCAAAAATATAGTAAAATAATAAAAATATAAGCAAAAAACAAAATTATGCTCGGTTTTGTGTACACTGGCAATCATGATTTCTAGGGATTTTTCAGTAGCAGAGCACGATTGCGGAGAGAATTCAGTAGGGAAGTCGAGGAGTTGGATCAAGGAATTGGATAGTGGAGTAAAATGTTGCATTTATTGGTTAAAACGTAGTGTGTAGATTGTCTGCCAAATATAAATTAGCTTCTGTAACCAAGATGTCGTACGGAAATATAGAAACAAAGAGGAACTCTCCTGTCTTGAGGTTGGAAGTGACATGCGCTATGGATATTAGCATTTATTTGTTAAGGAAAAGAGACCAAGCAAAAAGTAGCTTCCGTGGTTAGGTGGGTAGCCTGGTGGATTAGTAGTTTTTTCACTATTTTGCCACTAGATCGAATCCCATCCCATTCTTTTTTTTACAAATTATAATTTTCATGTTAATAAGAACCGAAGCAATATAATAAGGACATAACTTATTGATATTTTGCTGTAATGACGTATTTATCCAGTATTAGAATATTATTGGTAATAATAGCTATTGTTTTCAATTCATGCTGTTGTATAGCTTCTCTTATCCTGTTTCCTTGGGAAAAGAACAATTTTGTCTCCCACAAAGTGTGAAGGATATATACGGATAGAAAAAGACATCTTAGTACCAAACATGATTTATCGTAATGAAATGGACTAGTTTGCCATTATTAAAAAAAAAACCTAAGTAAATTTTCTCTTTAGCTTTTAGCTAAAAAAATATATTTTTCTTTACAAGACTATACTTTATAAGGCAAGATGTGTGATCATACCCACAAATTTAGCTAGGGACTGAAAGATAATTGTTTATACAAACATTTTACAGATTTAGGTGCGTGAAACACCAATACACCGTGGTCTTGCTTATCTGACCTTCCTTTGTTCCACATACCGTATGATCCGACATATCATTGCAGATAGCACCAATCGGCAAGAAGAACTGCAAGTTGTGGTTTTAAATTATTTTTCATGCTCTGGAGTCTATCGCCTAGCGCGCCCGTCTACACCTTGACTCATATGTCTATCATTAATACAGACACGTATCCAGGTTTTCTATTCGGAGGGGACCCAACACGAACCCTCGTAAGCACGTAATTCTAATGTTTTAAAATATGAATAATAATAATAATAATAATAATAATAATAATAATAATAATAATAATAATAATAATAATAATAATAATAATAATAATAATAATAATAATAATAATAATAATAATGCAACAGTTCTGTATTTCTCTTAAACTTTTCCCTACTTTTCATTTATAAATCGGTTTACTTTGGAAACTGCATTATAGCACAAACAAAATGAAACATATTTTCGAGAGAAATGTAACTAAAGAAAACTGTCTGTTACGTATATCACATAACAAAAATAGCAATGTTAGTAACATAATTTGTTTCTATATTTGTTTATGTGTGTATTCGTGTCTACTGTTGTTCTCAGATGTTCGCTTTCTCGGGACCAAGGTGCGTTTGAGTATATCACCAGTTTAACCAGCTACAAGTCTATGTGGCTACCACAGAAGAATAGCTCGCAACCGGGGATGCACTCACTCGCTCCATAGTCATGGGAGAAAGGATCGAACTCAGAAGACCTGCCCTACAAGTGTATTATCTAAATGAAGTTTGCGCAACGGAAAAAAAATATAAATAAACTCGAAAATTTGGAAAAGTAAATAAAAAAATAAATCTCAGGATTCGTGACATTCACTGATGGGTTCCCCGTAACGTTTCACTCATATCATTTTCCCCTCGATGATTCATTATCGGATTGATAGGAAGACGCACTATTGATCTCGACTAAATCATGTTTTACTATACAAATTTCTACTCTACTGTATCTCTGTTATATGGAATAAAATATAATTGTTAACCTGAGGCTTTACTTGTTTCCCCGAAGCTTTATACAGACTGTTTACATTGAGTTTAGGGGCACAACAATACATCGCATTACACTTTACAGAATCATTTTTACCGTGCGTGTCACAATTCGTGACCAACCATTTTACAATATCACATGCACACATACTCTCATGACTTTCAAATTTTATTTCACATATTCCCAATATTTATTACTTTTATTAAATAGTTACTCATTCTCGACTATCTTAAGGAAAGTGCCTCTCATTGGCATTCATATCTTTCATTTAAAAAAAAAAATCTTATATTTTAGCTGTTCACAGCAGCTACAATTACTAGGCACCCTTTTCTATATTTATTCATTTCTTGCCTACACATTTTACAACAAAATACACATGAAATCACTAAATCCTTAACCTACACTAACCTAAGACACATTCACACTACACACTCACACCAACAAATTTATTTTATAACGTAAAAACGCTTTGGTTGGCAGTCCAGGCCACATTTCTTTTAATGAAATTCTGTTACTTAAAAAAAAAAAAGTTATATGAATGTTCGCACGGTGTAGAAAACCAATTGCCCCTATCGGAAATTTATGACAAAACGACCCATCGTGCTTCTTTTATCAAAGTACAGCTTCGGTTTCTTTCTCATACTTCACGGATACGTTAAGGTTAAAAAGGAAAAACTTCAAAAAGAATAAAATATATTAAATATATGTTCTATACCGGAGAACGTCATTCCTATCCTATTTGTTTAGCGTGGTTCAAATGTACAGCCAAATGATGCATAGCCAAATTAAAAAAAAAAAAAATCACAACAATAATAAAGAATACTGTATATAGCCTTTCACAAGATTTTTGCTTTCTTTGAATAACAGGAATTTTGATAGTCACTCTAAAGGAAAATTTTACACTTGCATGTATATTCCGTCAGTATTTGCTCTACCTTTTATTTTCCCCCCCTTTATAGATAAGCCTAAGCCGTCACATATTGTCTCAGTAATTGTGTAGATCCTACGGGAAAGGAATTTACGAAGACATAGTTATATTATTATGTTTCACTAAACACCACATTCCAACGGTATAACTTGGTGAATTTCGAGGTTAAAAGAAAATATCCATAAATCCAGGCTATCAAGTTACTTCGCTTGAAACCACTTTAGAAATAAAGAAAACTTACTTACAGTTCGGATGAGTTTGTATGCAAGCAGAATCCAATGTTGTCCTTACAGGTACCCGTTCCGGTTAACCATTCTTATTTATTTTTGTGATGGATTTCACAGTTCCAGAATAAACAACTATCACTCACATCTTCCACAACATACAATCCATTTTGAACCAGTTAAAAGGCCATTAACTATCACGGTTCTTCCGAAAAAATCAGGATCCTATTCTGCAGAAATCAGACCTCGTCCATAATGCATACAGACAACTTACAACATTGGGCTGCTTCGCTTCACTAATTCCCCTCGCTATTCGCTCCGTTCCGTTCAATAAATAGCGCAAAAATTATCGCAAATTTTGCAATCGAACCTTTTTAGATCTTTTAGTAGTAAAAATCCGTTCGGGAGCGGCTTTCTTTATCACTTTATGTCGATAATATCTGACGGGCGATAACAGAGGATTGCTTTCTTAGGCTGACGCCATTACAGTACGACAACAATGTGACGTAACAGTCTGAAGATTGAAGATGAGCTAATTATCATAGAGTTCAAAGGAAAGCGACCAATTATAAATAATTCTGTAAATCTGTGCTACTGACGTCACACAAGACAAGATTGAAGATGATGCACCAAAACCGAGTGAATCTTGACGATTTTCTATCAAAATGGCTGAAAGTCTAAAGAATTTTATGAAGAATAATTTTTGAATAAAATTTTAAAGAAAATTTTGACAGAGTTTTC
The DNA here is from genome assembly GCF_964235325.1 of Thermobia domestica. NCBI lineage: Eukaryota > Metazoa > Arthropoda > Insecta > Zygentoma > Lepismatidae > Thermobia > Thermobia domestica. The sequence continues at coordinate 147,099,029 of NC_137455.1, read as the reverse complement.
AGAATGATTGGAGATAGGAAAAGCGTTCTATAGATAAAAATAAAAGAAATAAGCAGAATATTATTAAAAAATATAGGAAATTAAGATAGAAATAAACAAAACATAGACATTAAATACGAAATAAAATCCTAAACCTATTTTAATGCACGTCCTAACTCAATCCTACCTTTTAATATTACAAGAAAATTAAATGACAACATTACATCCTTACATATCCTATATTATATACTAGCAGCGTTCACCCCGCTTCGCTGCGGTCACCCCGGAACGCAATAAACTTTGTTACTTAGATAATTTTTACTTTTTCGCTTTCAAATTGCAGTAAATGTTAACATTATAGCGCCTGTCATTTATGTTAACCCGCCGAGTGACCCGCTTCGCTGCGGTCACCCCGGAACGCAATAAACTTTGTTACTTAGATAATTTTTACTTTTTCGCTTTCAAATTGCAGTAAATGTTAACATTATAGCGCCTGTCATTTATGTTAACCCGCCGAGTGACACGGTCATGCGGGTTGCATATAAATACGTTTATTTTTATACCTATGATGAACTAATAACAAAGGATTTGTACGTATGGACACTTGAATGGTCAATTATCTCAAGACACTGGTAATTAAAAATTAAAGTGATATGATAAAAACCATCTAGGGTCCAAATCCTAATAACCCCCCAAAAATAAAAGAAATTGGTTCAGCCGTATTAGCGTGATGAGGGAACAAAGGTTTTGTACGTTCTCTTTTATAATATAGATTATTTTACATTATTATACAGGGCGTTCGAAAATTTTCAACATGATAACTCCATGTTGGGAGGTATCAGCAAGAAGACATTGAGTATATCGTTCTAAAATATTAAAGTTAATAGCAGAACGGAAACGAAATGTTAATCCTATTTAAAACTGTTCTTTAATTCCATCTGGTATAATGACATTATGGTATATTCTTACAATTATAAGAAAACAACAGCACATTGCCCAAAGTTTGGACACTGACTCCAAGTAAACTGATATAAAAGAACCTCAAAAGGGTAAAAGCAAGTTTATTAAAAAGTGCTTGAGCTTCGGAGGGAAACAGCCCTCAGGCCCTCACGCTGGATACGTCCCTGATTCAGTGCAGTGCATTTATTTATTATAAAACACGATTATTAGATGCGTAATATGTAAAATTATATCATAAGTTTTACTTTCAATAGCTCTTTTCTTAACACATTCATATTATCCGGTGTTCTGCCTGCCTGTTTATGTCGGATAAGCGAAACTCTACTGTATTTCCAAAGCTAACATATACATGAACTAGAATTGTATCGTCCTAGAACAGACAATAGTGTGAAATGCTTATATTACAAGACTGGAATAAAAAAAGCATAAATACTGTTTTGGTAGCGTGAGAACAAATTTAAAACAATTCAATATATTTCCTAGGTTTCAGATTATCATCTTATCGTGTCAATGTGTATTCTCTTTTAAACATAGTTTAAAAAGTCATACCATTCGGAATATTTCTAAGGAAATCGAAAGAAAAACTCCTATGTGCCTCTTGTGGCAAAGTGGCGTAAGTGCATAGTCCGAAACAGATTCCCACGTTAAGGTATAGATAGAGTTCCCATATTTCAAAAACACAAATTCGGGATGCTACTGTATTACGAGAATCTTTGAAATGCTTAAAATTGAAAGAAGTGTTGAATACTAATTTACTTTCCTCCATTAGATAGAGTTATTCAAGTATTACGTTATCACGTTTTTATTCATTTCACTACACCTTCTTCCAAGGGCGCCGATTTCTCTGTAAATTTGGGAGGGGGCACTCAAATGCAGAAGATATATATATGAGGATTTTAAGACAAATTGCACTCAAATTATGCAACATATTGTATATTCATAAATACAAAGGAGGCCCACATGAGCTTTGGGGGGCCCTCCCCACCGGCCCCCAGGATCGGCGCCCTTGCCTTCTTCCTAGTTAAGCAAACGTAAGTAGATGATTTACTCCCTCCTTCTGGTAAGCAAAATTGTTTTTTTTTTTTTTTTCTCAAGATCTGTTGTGTTTCGTGAAATAACAGCAGGAATTTCCTCATTACTTAACCATCTAAATGAATGTTTTCACTTAGAACCATCCCATCGAGTCGCGTTGCCGAGGACTAAAATAAATTAAGGGTCAATAATGAAGATGAGACTTCCATATCAAACATGAAGAGACATGTGGGTCGGAGATCTTTCTTTGTTCGAACTTTGATTTTTTCAAATCCATGATGGGAAATTATGAGTACAATTTTCGAAAGTAACAGTATGCGATCGTAAAAATATCTTACAAAACGATGGTTTATTGCAAAATACTTTGACTCAAAGAATAAATTACAAGTAATAAATTTGTTACTTTTCCTGAAGAGTCTTAGTCTTGGATGAGACGGAGGGTGTCGAGCGTAGTGCTTCTAACGATTGCCTCACTTGTCTTACCTTCCCGTGGGGCAACCTTAATTCGACTTGATCCTAAACGGATTATTCAGAAGTCGAAGTCGGAAGATGTTCCCCATTTTTGCAAAACACTCTTGGTCGATTACAATCTGCCTCACTTGTGAGGGGACAACCCCATGCCGTAAGCGTCGGTGGACCACCGTTAGGCAACTAGCGACATGTCCCAAAAAAATATGCGGTAGGGCAGCGACGATCGGCGGTGGTCCCACTTCCGTTTTGAAAATTATACCACCAGCGGCAGACAAGCGACAGAACCCCAACGAACCACAAAATTATTCCCCTAAAATACGTTAAAACGCCTATATGCGTAATTTGTTTTCATTAAGGTGAGACTAAAATCATTTTTAAAAATGTAAAAAAGTGCCCTGAGCTGGGCGCGAACCACCAACCTTAGGGTTACTAATTTCGTCTGCTTCCGAGTTCGCCACAGAGGCGATTATGAGGACACAGCTTGTAGACTGCTAAATCGTTGACGCCTTTTTAATATTTCTAATCAGAGTGCTCCTTTAGCCGTGTATATTTGACGATAACTGTTTGGAATCAGATCAAATGCACTCGCCATGTAATTTTATAACAAAATGGCAAGTGTCTATTTACTTTTTTTTATAATTTTCCCATACTCACTTGCTAGTGATCGGCGGCAGTTGCCATCTAAATTCATACAATTATACGCATTCATCTCAAGATTTTTCACTTCATCATGTAAAGGCAGGAGTTACTCTTGACCCCCGGAGCTCAAGTATTGTCCTTATAATAAAAATTCGTCAGGGAAAAATAATTTATAATAATAACCGCATGCACATGACTGGCGATAGTTCGTGTTGGTCCCTTTGCGATTCTCCGTGGCAAATCAAAGGAGTGCGGATCAAAATGAAGTACTCGCTGTTACGCGGTGGTAACTTCAATACCCACCGATTCTAGATAACTGCTTCGACTCGACGAATCCCTGCCACTAGTGGCACACTAGCGACAATCCTTCGACGCGACACTATATTGACGATCGCCATTTACCGGCAAGTGGGCCACTAGGGGTTGGCGACGTTTACGGCATGGGGAAGCTAATAAACAAACAAATCAATAAATAAATTTAAAGCCTTATAAAAAAAGTTTTCCCAAAATTTACATCTAGCAACATCATTTGTTGGTATTCCAGAATTGTAAATTCACCTTTATTCATAATTTACTTCTATCGTAGTTTTGATATGAGAATGATATGTGTGAAATTGTAACACAGGTTATTAATACTTTTTTTGCTTTAGTCAGATTTAGCAGTTTTACTTAACAGTCAGTCAATTTGGATCTGTGATTTCAGAGTTTTAGAGATTTCCTTAAATTTTTCATTTCTACAACAGTTTGCAACTAACACACTTAACGTATATATTTCGATATTTCCATAGGTAATGGCTTGGTCAGTCCTAGTATATTTCAAACAATAAACTACGGTGTCTTACTCCATTAATCCGAACTACATTTAATATCCAACAACTCTGTGCATTTTTCCTTAAATCTTCAAACTTTCTACTAAGTTAAAACTGAGCAGTTACTATTTTCTTCCTTTCTTGCTAAAACAAAAGTGTTCTTTAGACAATCTAGAAATGATGACAATATACTACACTACCCTACTACACATAGGGCATTTTATGTAGCATATCATTTGACAGTTGGACACTTTCTTCGTATATTGAAAGCAACAGGGAATAAGTCCTTCTACATTTACATGAGAAGTAAACAAATTCTTTTTAATTCGTGCAATTGCGTCAATGCACTAGGTCCAGAGAGTTTTTAATTTAAGATTATTATTATTATTATTATTATTATTAATATTATTATTATTATTATTTGATTGACTTAAGTTTTCCTGAATATTAAGCAACATTTCACGTGTTCGATATCAAGTTTTCATAAAGTAGTCACTCTCTTCTATAAATAATTTCAGAGGGGCCGCGTTGGCTCAGTGATAAAGTGTTCACCTTTGGTGCATGGGATCCTTGGTTCGATCCCAGCTCGCACCCAGTGAATTTTGTGATGGACAAACACCATGTGCATGGGTTTTCTCGGGGTTCTCCCGTTTTCTCCCACTTTCTTCATTCCACCATTTCATTCATCTCCTTTAGCCTAGCCGATATAACCGTGGGTCGTAAAACTTAAAGATTTGATTTCTAATAATTCCAACCCAAACAGTTGCAGGAAGTATGACATTTCGAATAAAACAAACTTCTCTATAAACTTCTGAGTATTATTATTTTTTATATATACAATTCTAGCTGACCTTATTGCTAAATCGAAGGGTAAGAAGACTAAATTTACTCTCTTATTATTATAGATTCATTTAAATTGAAGCAGTTAAAATAATTGGGGAAAATTACAAAGCCATACCCTATATTCCAGTGTGCCACAACCGGATAACACGACACACTGGCGTGCCCAGCAAAATGAACAGTCTGACGCAAACTTTTACCTATTATTTACAAGAATATTTGTCGAGTTTATTTTATTTATTATTACCAACGATTCTTCCACGTATCAGCTGTCTGTATACAGTTAAACAAACAAGTATCACATTCAGGGAATGAGTGTAATTATTTACTTTAAGGTATATTTTCTTGTATTTTCTACCGGGAATAACTGCATCCCGTCTAGAAAGCTGAACTAACAACAAAGGAACCTGATGTGCCAACCACACACCACCCTATAGCCGTGAGTGCCACAAGTCCTTTTCTACGTCTTGGCACCCTAAGGGTTGTTGCCTTCAAAGAGAGAGAGAGAGAGACAGAGAAATATCTTAAGTCCATTGCACTTCCATTCTTAAATAAATAAATTATGTAAATAACTGTTTCATTTTCTGTTTATTATTATTATTATTATTATTATTATTATTATTATTATTAATAATAATAATAATAATAATAATAATAATAATAATAATAATAATAAATATAATTTCTTAGGAAGTTGACTGCCATATATATGCACACGGTTCTTTCGTGCAGCGCCTCGTGTATGATTTTCCATACACAAACTATTTATTTCAAGTTTCTTGTGTTCGTGTTATAGGTGTGTTTGTAATTAGATGAAGTCTAAGTTTTTCGTCCAACGGTTATGCCGGTTAGGCCAAAGGAGACGGTGATGATGAGTAATGAATGAAATGGTGGAATGAAGAAAGTGTGAGGAAATAGGAGAGCCCCGAAAAAACCCACACACACTCTGTTTGTCCACCACAAAGTTCACTTGGCAGGGGCTGGGATCGAATCCAGGACTCCAAGCACCAGATGTAATTAGATGCATATGGCGTAGAAGTCAAAATTTAATGTCCACGCTACGTATATGCAAAACCATAGACAAAGAAATTTATGAACAAAGACATTTATGGCGCTAAAACAGAGGGAAAAATAAAGAATTACTGGCGGATTGTTGCTCATAGTGTACAGGTGATCACGGTTAACAGTGTTAAATTTAAACAAATAGAGCTTTAACTAAGCACGAATTTAACTTATAGTGTACAGTGAGGAAGGCTCAGGAGTTCGCTAGGATCGTATGGATTGTGACACGTCGTTGTTGTCCAACACTGAATTGAGAAGTGAGGTGTCGTCCGTCTATCCTTTCTTACAATCTGGTCTAATCGAAAGCAACCCCTATCATCAACGCGTTGTACACCATGACAATTGACCCTGCCCGCTGTTTTTTGTTCTAATCCACGTATACTTACAGTATATTGTTGATACTGACTCTTTGGAAGCCCAATGTCTCCACAATTTCAGAGATGGAGTGGCTTTATGTCTGACACCACAATCTGGTCCTCGCTGTTACATTCCACGCTTTTCTGTTACATTCACCAGACTATTTCCTCAGAACTGCAACTACCTCTAATTCAATTACTCATGGATGTGCATCCTAAATCTAAAAAGGAAATACCTCCTCTTTCATTCTATGCGTCACAGTAATTTCTAATAGAAAACAAGTACGCAAGAAACTGTCGCTTCTTGCTGTGCCTGTCTGCCTGACACAAATAAATGTTGCTAGCGTGCAAGCAATTTGCCGATTTGGTTGCATCTTTAAAATTGTTTAAAATTGTCTCAAAATTGGGAAAGAGCCATAACGATGTGTGGATATGAGCATTAATATTTGCATACTTTAACAGTAACAGTCATACATTGTCAAAGCACCATATTATATTGCGCCCTGGATCGATTGATCATCGATTTACTCATACCCGCTTCCTGTTCCATGAATTTCAGCTGCTGCTGTATTTCATATATATATATATATATATATATATATATATATATATATATATATATATATATATATATATATATATATATATATATATATATATATATATATTTACTTTTATTAAGAAACCTAAAGGTTTTACTTACATTTTTCCTAAGTTATCACTACATACTTAATATTAATTGTCCCTAATGAAGCGCTTGTTCAAAGGCTGTGGGGAAAAAATTAAATTTATCTCAAATGGAAGATTCTGAATGCATTCTTCACTCATTGCAGATAATGTATGCGTTTCTAGTTCATGGTAATCCTGGATTCTCTCGTGTTGAACAACATGGTTTTATTCAATGCCGCCTCTAGAAGAGCGGAGATAAATACGTATTATGAAGCACTGCAGTCCATATTTTTAGTTAGCGAACCAAATATCGAAAAATGTCTATTTTTCAGACCTGCACCCACTCAAAAATTCCTGGATCCGTCCTCTGTTGCCGATTAACTGCTAGCGTACCTTTTGAAATGTTTTCAAATGTCCTTTGCATAAGGAACAGTTTTCCATATTCTTTTTTTCGCCCTTGCGCCCTTTCACTGTGCAACCTGGAGCAACTGCCCACTCGCTCCATTGTAGTTACGCCACTGCATTGAATTGAATCTTCACGTTCTTTGCAACAGACGTAATTTATTTCTGTAAGAAGAGAAATATACAGCAAACTACTTGAAGTACTTACTTGTAGAATCAATTTGAATCAATATTGAGCAAAGGATTTAATGTTAATAAGCAATAAGAAAGGCACTCTGTCTGTGAGAAGGACACTTGCTAGTCCTGATCACAAGATTGTCAGCACTTTTGGTGCAATTTCATATGCTAACATATTTCGGTATAGTGGAAGTTATTGTGATATTCGCGGTGAGCTGAAAAATAATGAAATTCGTTATTTTTATGTCGCGGAGTTCGCCTAAAACTCTGAAGCGTGATTAAAAGACGAAATATAATGAACCCAGGACTCAGAATACGCAAGTTGTCTGCAATCATCAGAGAGGAAAAGACTCAAGAACTCCCCAGAACCTTCGTGCGAACATCCATGGACAGTTTTAAAGAGCAGAGTGACCACTGTAAAGTTCTGATGAAGTAAATACAGGGTATGATACTACTTACGCTAACTGGGTTGTAAACGCGAGAAGCAACGAATTACGACAATTTTTCCTTTGATAGGGAATTTGGTGTACTAAAATCTGCGATTTTACAAGCGTCCAGTACTTGGATTACTTCTCATTATCGCGAAATGTGTTTATTTCGATTAGTTCGAAAACATTTTGATTAAATCATTTTTACATATATGTACCTGTAGTACAGATCTATTAAAAATGCGACATAAGTTTTTTGTTCAGTTTGCTCCCAAAGCTGAACCAACTTTGGATATTTAGTATTAAAATTTTATAATCGTTCTTCCCCTTTCTTGGAAGGGGGGATAAAACGGTCGCTCTGTGTGCCCACTTGTGTATTTGTGGACAGCACAAACTTGGCATAACAATACTGTGACGACTTAATTGCAACTTAATCCGTACTGTTTCAATTTAATTATTTCAAAATAGCTAGTCATAATACTGAGCATGAACATATTTTGCTGTTTACTATTAGAACAAGAACGGTAACCAAGTTTACATTTCAACATTAATATTAGTGTAATTGCATGTTATTGCATGAAATTTTTTTTAAAAAATATTAAATGTAATCAATTAGAGCTTTTAATTAAACACAATTTTAAACTAACAGCATTCCAAAGGCTGTATGCCACAACCAGTTAAGCTTTAGCAGCTTTACTTCATCAATTTGTTGCTATGTAAGTCAAGTACGTAACTTGGTACTTGTTACTTCATGAAATATGACAATTAAATTCTCATTACTTTTGGCCTCTTCTAGCATTACTCACGGCCACTTTCTACCACGAATTAATCTAGCTTTCGGTAAGGCCTTTTTGTATTCGATTCCTTATTATTCGTTTGAATTCGGTTTATACGGTTAGTTGTTGAATGCAGTTCTTTCAAAACAAATTATATAAGCGACTTGCTAGAGTACATAGGTCAGAGTTCAAGATGATTCTTATTATATTTCTTCACATAAGAATGTAGTGCCCTATGTTAACTTTTTTAACTTAGAAAATCAACATTCAGAAAAATTATATAGGCCATTATTTAAGATTGAAATTCCATTGGGAGAATGTCGTATTTTGACCTTTTGTAACTTATCTCACGAATTCGTTTTTGACTCAAATAAAAATATTAGACTTTTATCTACAACTGCACTAAATTTCATTTTCCTTTTTGTGTGCTACGAAAATAAAATTTATGTATGAATTTTGGAATAGTCTATATTCCATCTACACCTTGATATTCCTTATTTAGTAAGATCTTAGAGTAGCTTGCTTTAATGTTATGTTTCCTTTAACGCTGAATGCGTGCCTCATATTTGTGTTATATAAATGGAATAAGGAAACGCAGCAGTTCATATTTTATTATCCGTCTTTCATTTTCTGTATAGTAGATTTTCTTGGGAATGCAAATGAAAGTTATTAAATTAAATTAATTCCATTATATTTCTTGTGAGTAATTTAATTTTGTGATCGTATCACCATCGTGGGTGTCTACTTGAATAAGCACACGTAAATGATCTCATATAAAGACATTATTTTTATTATCGTGGCTTCGTGTTATGGAATAGCTCATATTTGATATCCTGTTGAAGTAATAGCTTTATATTGTAGTATAGCCACTGGCAAAAATTCATTTCGCTCTGCTAAATTTCCAACCTCGGAAGTTTCAAAAAATCATGTTCACTGATCACTGTTCAAGGAAATGTAACGCAGTAATCTCAACAATAACCCTTGTATTTGTTTCGTTCAAACATTTTATCGGAAATGTTTAAAGAAAATATCCAGTTGATTATTTAGGAATTATTTGAATTATATATTAGTTGATAAGAAAAAATCCATACTCTTTAAGCTTTTAATTATACTTTCAGTGATTCGGATATACATATGTGTCATACATTAACCTACCACAAAGCACACTTTTTTTGGTTCGTTTATTATATGTTATGTGTACGAGTATAAATATAATTTTCAATATTAAAAGTTAAGTTGCAATTTGAAAATGCAAAAAATGAAACCATATTAAATTGTCAATTACTACGTGGTTCGGTATTGGAGCCGATTTTGCAAGTTTTTATATTTGAGAAAAACATTCATATTTAACTAATGCTAATAGAAACAAGTGTGTGTGTGTGTGTTACAGTTTCGAAAACTATTTTGCAGATACATGTTAAAAACGTCGGAAATAACCATTAAATATTCGCCATATTCCCTAATGTAAAATTATCTCCACAGTAATTCCATTAGAAAACATTCTAAATATAATTTTAAAAATGAAGTTGATATAAAATTAAATGTAGTGAAAATATTTAATTTATATTTAATGTTTCATTCAATTATCGAGTCGATATATTATGAACGTATATAATTTAAAGTGAAATCTGAAATAAATGTAGGGAGCGTTCACCCCCGGTGCTTGGGGTCCCTGGTTAGATCCCAACTCGCGCCGTGTGGACTTTGTGGTGGACAAACACCGTGCTCGTGGTTTTCTCGGGGTTCTCCTGTTTCCTTCCACTTACTTTCTTCCACCATTTTATTCATTCCTCGTCATCACCGTCTCCTTTAGTCTAGCTGGTATAAGCGTGGGACGTAAAACTTAAAGATTTCATTTTGTTTTCAAATAAATGTACAAACACCTAGGATTAAGGTCGCCAGATTTTACAGGAAAAATTAATAAAGCACGATTTTTAGGGGGAAAAGTAAGATATGTAATATTCAGAATATACATATAACAAACATATGTTATAAAGTTTTACCTAATAAGATAAAACAATTTTAATTGAAAGCTTGACAGTTTCAGTTTCCTTCAAATCATTGCAACATGTAAAACATGAAAACGTACATTATAATGATAATGTTTTTCGGATCCCAAGTTAACCTGTAGCTCCTCGTCTCATCCTAACGCCGAAAGGAACGTTAAACTCATATCCAACTAACCAAGTACCGTATATTACTCATTTTCTTGTTACCTTTTAATTTCATTGACTGTATTTCTTAAGAATCTATCATCCTCTTTTAAAGGTTGAAACTTCCTTGCAGGACGAATCGAAAATCAGAACAACCTGGGAATTCCGCTTTTTAACCGACGTAAAAAAAATGGTGTGTGTGTGTGTGTGTGAAGGGCTGTATGTGTTTATATTGAAAATCTTAAGCAGTTTTCACTATTCGAATAAGCAATTCATTAGAAAGCGTTTTATGTATAAAATATATTTAAAGGAAAATAATTAATGAATTATTTTTAAAAATCTGATAATTACCGCAACATCTATTGAGAGAAGTTATATTTTTAAAAATGCTGTAACTAGATATTCAACAAAGTAGTGCGAATTGCATATAACCATGGGGTAAGAACCACTTATGATAAGTTTTCTCCAAATAATTTACTACGGTGATGGATCGTAAGATCATTGGAGACGTCGTGACTGTTTACATGATGGTTTTGCTAACTTCTGCCAGATTATCATCTTTGAAGGACGGAGCAATATGAGATTGTCTGTCGTGAAAAACAAGCCCTCGCAATGTGCTGAAGCAAAGAGGACATTGAGAGATAATGTGCGAAAAAGATTGACATTTCCGACAGGTACTCCCATGCGCAAAAAAAATTGCGCGTATACTGTAACTCAAGATTTTTCGCTTTTATTCCATTTTCCTTACGTTTATGGGTAAAATTCAGTTATTAGTATGTGGAGATAATAGAATGCAATCCATCTAAGGAAATATTTCCACAAAATATAATAAAATAATAAAAATATAAGCAAAAAACAAAATTATGCTCTGTTTTGTGTATACTGGCAACGATGATTTCTAGGGATTTTTTCAGTAGCAGATCACAATTGCGGAGGGAATTCAGTAGGGGAATCGAGAAGTTGGATCAAGGAACTGATAGTGGACTAAAATGTTGCATTTATTGGTTAAAACCTAGTGTGTAGATTGCCTGCTAAATATAAATTAGCTTCTGTAACTAAGATGTCGTACGAAAATATAGAATTAAACAGAAAAACTCTTATCTTAAGGTTCGAAGCGATACGCACCATGGTTATGAAGATTATTTCTTAAAAAAAAGAGCCAACACAACGTAGCCTCCGTGGTTAGGTGGATAGAGTGGCGGACTTGTAGTTGTTTCATTATTTTGACACCACATCGAATCCCATCCCATCCCATCCCCTTTTTTTTTTACAAAACATTATAGGAAGTGTATAATTTTGATGTTAATAAGAACCGAAACAATATAATAAGGAAATAATTTATTGGTAGTATCCTTTAATCGACGTATTTATTCAGTATTAGAATACGTGTACTATTGGAAACAGTTATTGTTTTCAGTTTATAGTCTTGCATGTTACTTCCCGTTCTTGAACAGCAGACAACTCACTTCGGGTTTGTGTGTCAGGAAGAACATACGCGACCTTGAAAGTCTGTCCGGTCTTACCCCTTGTTACATCGACCTGATGTTAAATGATCGTTTATGTGTGTGTGTGTGTGTGCTTGTTTTTTGCTTTTTAGAGTATTGGCTCTCTCTCTCTTTTTTTTCATATCCACAAGTGCAAGAATGCTTTCGTTGAACGTAACTAAATTGTACAGATCTATGTATACGGAACACGAATATTTCCAAATATAGAATGAATATGAACGATAATCATACCATATTTCTACATTATATAGTAGCGTGAAAAACTGATATTAAAATGATATAACAAACAGGCATAAGCTTCTTTTTCTAGCATGGCAACACATTAAACGTAACTCATTATATTTTGGGAATTACAAATTATCACCTTACGTGTCGTTGTATTCCTATTCTTTTTCACGTTCAAGCGACGAAAGAAGAAATTGTAGTAATAATGATAAAAATCGAATTCGAGATTTCAATGAATTCAAGTTTCACGCCCCCTCATATCGAAAAAGTGATTTTGATGTCTGTCCATCTGTTCGTTTGTCGGTTCGTCATGCTTTTACATGCATTCAAATAGAGGCCATACTGTTCGACGTATCTGGACCTAAGTCTAGACATGAAGTTTTTATAACACTTTATCGTTTCGAATTTTATATTCTCCGACACATAAAAATAAGGGTAGTTTACTGAAGGATGAAAATTTAAAATAATTAAATTGTTTCAAAAATAGCTGTAAAGATTTTGCTTATTTTTTTTTACAAATATAGTTTGAATCATTGCTATGAAAAATACGTAAGGTGTACTTTACTGTATGGGATGTGTTTTTTCGAACAATTTTCTCAATCACATTTTATAAATAAATGTATCATTAATAACCTAACAATATGACACAACTCGTTCGTCCTGTAAACATTCAGAAGGGTAGTTTAGCCTACTCTTCGACGATTTCCCCATTAGCGCCTGACCCAATTTTGTTCATATTTCATAAATAAATGTCACATAAATAACCTAACGATACGGCATAATTCTTTCATCCTAAAAAGCTAGAAGTGGTATAATACTTTTCGGAGTAAGATTTACCCTACGATTTTGTGGAGAACGACTCAGGCAATTTTGTTCGTATTTCATAAATAGCATAACTCGTTTGTCCTGAAAAGATACACAAGGGATATTTTATTCTTGGGGATGACTTTTTTGACGATTTCTCAGAAAGTACTCGGACGCTTTTGCTCATAGTTCACATACAATTATTTCCTTAATAATTCTAATATATGGCATAGAAATATGACCAATGGGTACTTTACTTTTGGACATAAGTTGCTTCGAACAAAGTTTTCCAAAAACACATTATTTTATTCGCATTTCCCAAATAAATGTTTCAGTAATAGCTGCAGCCTAACACGAGTCAGTTTAAGAAATTCGAGCGAGAAAATTCAGTGCGTTTCATCCGTACCCATTCTTAAATATATTTTTAAATGTTACACCTAATCACAATTTTCCTAACAATATCGAAACTTCTATTTAAATGTGCCTTGTTGTTGCCAAATGGTTCAAGTCCATTGGTTCTGGATTTGATTCCCGGTGAGAGTTAGTGTATTTTTATCCAACGTTAAGGTATAGGTAATAAGTAGGTGCAAAGAGAAAAGTGTTGAAACAAGCCTAACCAACCTAATAAATAATACAAAGAAATAATACAATATTACGAAATTATAGAAGAAACGTTGTTAATATTAGATATTTGCGTGTGAGATTGTCCAACCGATGACTGTCAACTCCAAAGGTAAGAAAGTGAAACATCCAATACCAGGTTAATCAGTGGTCTCTAGGTAAACCTATCCTACTAGGAAGTGATTGAGATACCAAAAAATGTTGTAATCGCTGGGAGACATGTTAGGAGAATACATTGGGTGAGAGACTTTAATTCATGAATAGTCTGCACCTTCGTTGGTGTATCGAAGTGCGTAGGTGGTGTGTGTTTAGCACATCGGGTTCCTTTGTTGTTAGTCCCAGCTTTCTAGACCGGATGCAGTTATTCCCGGTAGAAAATACAATATATATATATATATATATATATATATATATATATATATATATATATATATATATATATATATATATATATATATATATATATAAAATATATATATATACATTTCTATTACTATTAAAGTAAATAATTACACTCATTCCTTCAATGTGATACTTGTTTGTTTAATTGTATACAGAGAGCTCATCCGTGGAAAAATCGTTCATAATAATAAATAAAATAAACTCGACAAATATTCTTGTAAATAATAGGTAAAAGTTTGCGTCACACTGTTCATTTTGCTGGGCACGCCAGTGTGCCACGTTATCCGGTTGTGGCACACTGGAATATAGGGTATGGCTTTCTAATTTTTCCCAACTATTTTAACTGCTTCAATTGAAATGAATTTATAATAATAAGAGAGTGAATTTAGTCTTCTTACCCTTCGATTTAGAAATAAGGTCCGCTAGAATTGTATATATAAAAAATAATAATACTCAGAATTTTATAGAGTGGTTTGTTTTATTCGAAATGACATACTTCCTGCAACTGTTTGGGTTGGAATTATTTGAAATCAAATCTTTAACTTTTACGATCCACGGTTATACCGGCTAGGCTAAAGGACACGGTGATGATGAGAAATGAATGCAATGGTGGAATGAAAAAAGTGGGAGAAAACGGAAGAACTCCGAGAAAACCCATGCACATGGTGTTTCTCCACCACAAAATTCACTTGGTGCGAGCTGGGGTCGAACCAAGGATCCCATGCACCAAAGGCTTTATCACTGAGCCACCGCGGCCCCTCTGAAATTATTTATAGGAGAGTGACTACTTTTATGAAAACTTGATATCGAACACATTTGTTTAAAAATACCAGCTTTTTGTGAAATATTGCTTAATATTCAGGAAAACCTAAGTCAATAAAATGATAATAATAATAATAATAATAATAATAATAACTATTATTATTATTATTATTATTATTATTATTATTATTATTATTATTATTATTATTATTATTATTATTATTATTATGATCTTAAATTAAAAACTCTCTGGACCTAGTGCATTGGCACAATTCCACGAATCAAAAAGAATGTGTTTACTTATCATATAAGTGTAGAAGGACTTAATCCCTGTTGCTTTCAATATAAAAAGAAAGTGTCCAACTGTCAAATGATATGCTACATAAAATGCCCTATGCAACATAATGTAGTATAGAGTCATCATTCCAGGTTGTCTAAAGAACACTTTCGTTTTAGCAAGAAAGGAAGAAAATAGAAAATACTGAGTTTTAACCTAGTAGAAAGTTTGCAGATTTAAGGGAAAATGCACAGAGTTGTTAGATATAAAATGTAGTTCGGATTAATGGAGTAAGACACCGTAAATATTTTATTGTTTGAAATATACTGGGAGTGACCAAGCCATTACATATGGAAATATCGAAAGAGATACGCTAATGGTGTTAGTTGCAAACTTTTTTAGAAATGAAAAAAATTAAGGAAAGCTCTAAAACTCTGATATCACAGATCCAAATTGACTGACTGTTAAGTAAAACTGCTAAATCTGAGTAAAGCAAAAAAAATATTAATGACCTGTGTTAGTTTCAGACATATCATTCTCATATCAAAACTACGATAGAAGTAAATTATGAATAAAGGTGAATTCACAGTTCTGGAATACCAACAAATGATTTTGCTAGATGTAACTTTTCAGGAAACTTTTTTATAAGGCTTTAGATTCATTATTTTTTTTGTTTGTTTATTAGCTTCCCCATGCCGTAAACGTCGCCAACTTCTAGTGGCTCACTTGCCGGTAAATGGCGATTGTCGATATAGGGACGCGTCGAAGGATTGCCGCTAGTGTGCCACTAGTGGCAGGGATTCGTCGAGTCGAAGCAGATATCTAGAATCGGGGGTATTGAAGTTACCACAACGTAAGAACGAGGACTTCATTTTGGTCCGCGCTCGTTTGATTTGTCACGGAGAATCGTAAAGGGACCAACATGAACTATCGCCAGTCATGTGCATGCGGTTATTATTATATATTATTTTTCCCTAACGAATTGTTATTATAAGGACAATATTTGAGCTCCGGGGGTCAAGAGTAACTCCTGCCTTTACATGATGAAGTGAAAAATCTTGAGGTGGGTGCGTATAATTGTATGAATTTAGTTGGCAACTGTCGCCGATCACTAGCAAGTGAATATGGGAGAACTATGAAAAAAGTAAGTAGACGCTTGCCATTTTGTTATAAAATTACATGACGAGTGCATTTGATTTGATTCCGAACAGTTCTCTTCAAATATACACGGTTAAAGAAGCACTCTGATTAGAAATATTAAAAAGACTTCAACGATTTATCACTCTACAAGCTGTGTCTTCATAATCGCCTCCGTGACGAATTCCGAAGAACACGCAATTAGCAACCCTAAGGTTGATGGTTCACGCCCAGCTCTGGGCACTTTCGTTTTATTTTTTTAAAAATGTTTTTAGACTCATCTTGATGCAAAGAAATTACGCATATAGGTTATTTAACGTATTTTAGGGGAATAATTTTGTGGTTCGTTGGCGTTCCGTCGCTTCTCTGCCGGTGGTGGTATAATTTTCAAAACGGAAGTGGGACCAATTTTTGGCTGCGGGACCGCCAATTTTTGGGGACATGTCACTAGTTGCCTATCGGTGGTCCACCGACGCTTACGGCATGGGATTGTCCCCTCACAAGTGAGGCAGATTGTAATCGACCAAGAGTGTTTTGGAAAAATGGGAAACATCTTCCGACTTCGACTTCTGAATAATCCGTTTAGGATCAAGTCAAATCAAGACTGCGCCACGGGAAGGTAGAACAAGTGAGGCAATCGTTCCAAGCACTACGCTCGGCAGCTTCCGTCTCATTCACTACTTAGACTCTTCAGGAAAAGTAACAAGTTTATTACTTGTAATTTATTCTTTGAGTCAAAGTATTTTGCAATAAACCATCGTTTTGTAAGATATTTTTACGATTGTATACTATTAATTTCGAAAATTGTACTCATAATATAATTTCCCATCATGGATTTGAAAAAATCAAAGTTGGAACAAAGACAGATCTCCGATCCACATGTCTCTTCATGTTTGATATTGAAGTCTCATCTTCATTATTGACCCTTAATTTATTTTAGTCCTAGACAACGCGAATCGACGGGATGGCTCTAAGTGAAAACATTCATTTAGATGGTTAAGTAATCAGGAAATTCCTGCTGTTATTTCACGAAACACAACAGAACTTGTGGGAAAAAAAACAATTTTGCTTACCAGAGGGAGGGAGTAAATCATCTGCTTACGTTTGCTTAACTAGGAAGAAGGCAAGGGCGCCGATCCTGGGAGGCCGGGCCCGCTCAAAGCTCATGTAAGCCTCCTTTGTATTTATGAATATACAATATTTGGCATTATTTGAGTGTAATTTGTCTTAAAATTCTCATATATATATCTTCTGCATTTGAATGCCCCCCCCCCCAAATTTAAAAAGAAATTGGCGTCCTTGGAAGATCTAGTGAAATGAATAAAAATGTGATAACGTAATACTTGAACAACTCTATCTAATGGAGGATAGTAAATTAGTATTCAACACTTCTTTCAGTTTTAAGCATTTCAAAGATTCTCGTAATTTAGTAGCGTCCCGGATTTGCATTTTTGAAGTACGGGAACTTTATCTATACCTTAACGTGGGAATCGGTTTCGGACCATGCACTTAAGCCGCTTTGCGATAAGAGGCACAAGGAGTTTTTCTTGCGATTTTCTCAGGAATATTGCGAATGGTATAACTTTTAAAACTATGTTTAAAAAAGAATACACATCGACATAATAAGATAATAATCTGATACCTAGGAAATATATTGAATTGTTTTTAATTTGTTCTCACGCTTCAAAATCAGTACTTATGCTTTTTTTATTCCAGCCTTCTAATATAAGCATTTCAGACTATTGTCTGTTCTAGGACGATACAATTCTAGTTCATGTATATGCTAGCTTTGGAAATACAGTAGAGTTTCGCTTATCCGACATAAACAGGTAGGCAGAACGCTGGATAATATGGATGTGTTAAGAAAAGATCTATTAAAATTAAAACTTATGATATAATTTTACATATTACACGTCAAATAATAATGTTTTATAACAAATAACTGCACTGCACTGAATCAGGGACGTATCCAGCGTGAGAGCCTGAGAGCTGTCTCTCTCCGAAACTCAAGCACTTTTTAATAAACTTGCCTTTACCCTTCTGAGGTTCTTTTATATCAGTTTACTAGTAGTCAGTGTCCAAACTTTGGGCAATGTGCTGTTGTCTTGTTATAATTCTAAGAACATATCATAATGCCATTATACCAGGTGCAGTGCAGTGGCGTATTTAGGGGGGTGGCTTCCGGGTTTAAGCCCCCCACGAAATCTTACTTAGTATAGTAAAGTAAATGAAATATCTTGCAGAATTTTCACATTTCCAGGCAAAGCCCCCCCTGAAAGTTAACAAAGCCCCTCCCGAAACAAAATCGTAAATACGCCATTGACCAGGTGGAATTAAAGAACAGTTTTAAATAGGATTAACATTTCGTTTCCGTTCTGTTTTTAATTTTAATATATTAGAACGATACACTCCATGTCTTCTTGCTATTTTTGTTATGTGATATACGTAGCAGACAGTTTTCTTTAGTTACATTTCTCTCGAAAATATGTTTCATTTTGTTTGTGCTATAATGCAGTTTCCAAAATAAACCGGTTTATAAATGAAAAGTAGGAAAAAGTTTAAGAGAGGTACAGAACTGTTGCATTATTATTATTATTATTATTATTATTATTATTATTATTATTATTATTATTATTATTATTATTATTATTATTATTATTATTGATATTTAAAAACATTAGAATTACGTGCTTACGAGGATTCGTGTTGGGCCCCCTCCGAATAGAAAACCTGGATACGTGTCTGCACTGAATGATAGACGTATGAGTCAAGGTGTAGACGGGCGCGCTAGGCGATAGACTCCACAGCATGAAAAATAGATTAAGACCACAACTTGCAGATCTTCTTGCCGATTGGTGCTATTTGCAATGATATATCGGATCATATGGTATGTGGAACAAAGGATGGTCGGATAAGCGAGACCATGGTGTGTTGGTGTTTCACGCACCTAAACCTGTAAAATGTTTGTATAAACAATTATCTTTCACTCCCTAGCTAAATTTGTTTGTATGATCACACACCTTGCCTCATAAAGTGTAGTCTTATAAAGAAATTTTTTTTTTAGCTAAAACCTAAAGAAAAGCCAACTTCAATTTTTTTCTTTTTATTAATGGCAAACTAGTCCACTTCATCACGATAAATCACGTTTGGTACTAAGATGTCTTTTTCTGCCCGTATATATCCTTCACACTTCGTTGGAGACAAAATTGTTTTTTCCCCAAGAAAACAGGATGGGAGAAACTATACAACAACATGAACAGAAAACAATAGCTATTAACAATAGTTCTCTAATCCTGGATAAATACGTCATTACAGCAAAATATCAGTAAGTTGTCCTTATTATATTGCTTCGGTTCTTATTAACATGAAAATTATAATGTTTTGTAAAAAAAAAGGAAGAAAGAAAGAAAGAAAAGAAAAAGAAATGGGATGGGATGGGATTCGATGTGGTGTCAAAATAATAAAATAACTACGACTCCGCTACTCTACCCACCTAGCCACGGAGGCTACGTTGTGTTGGCTCTTTTTTTAAAGAAATAATCTTCATAACCATGGTGCGTATCGCTTCGAACCTTAAGATAAGAGTTTTTCTGTTTAATTCTATATTTTCGTACGACATCTTAGTTGCAGAAGCTAATTTATATTTAGCAGGCAATCTACACACTAGGTTTTAACCAATAAATGCAACATTTTAGTCCACTATCAGTTCCTTGATCCAACTTCTCGATTCCCCTACTGAATTCCCTCCGCAATTGTGATCTGCTACTAAAAAAATCCCTAGAAATCATCGTTGCCAGTATACACAAAACCGAGCATAATTTTGTTTTTTGCTTATATTTTTATTATTTTATTATATATTTTGGAAATATCTCCTTAGATGGATTGCATTCTATTATCTCCACATACTAATAAGTGAATTTTACCCATAAACGTAAGGAAAATGGAATAAATGCGAAAAATCTTGAGTTACAGTATACGCGCAATTTTTTTTGCGCATGGGAGTACATAGGTGTCCTGGATATTGAATAGTAGCTCGATGTTCATCTACAGTAATATGCGCGTGAAGGGATATGTTGATTAATTTTCATGTAGGCCACACTTATTCCATTGTAAATAGCATCGAAAGTGTAAAGAGGCCCCCCACTTCTTCTGATCTAATGAATATACTGTACCATAGATACTTAAAGTTTGATTTAGTGTATCCGAAGATAAATCAATGATTTTCAATTTAAGTATATTGACGGGCTCCATCGTTGCTAAGCGGTTAGCGTACGCGTTTCGAGAGTGATAATCTCAGGTTCGATTCCTGGTGGAGCTCATACAGTTCGGATCCCATTTTAAGCTATAGATCTAAGTCTCATATAGCCTAGCTGCTGAAAGGAACGTTAAACTCAAATCAAATTTTAGGGAAAAATGAAATTAAGTATATTGACTCTAGTAGTATAAGTACTGACATTGGTGTTCGAGCTTTTAAAATTCAAATATAGCAGTGTTGCCACACTTGGTACAATTGTACCAAATTCAGCCCTTTTTGCCATTCATCTGCCCGTTGGTACGACGCTGGCATTTTCAGCCCCTTTTGTGAAAGTTGGTACAATTCTACCCAATTCAGCACCATTTAACAAGTATTTGTCATATTTTCAAAAGTGTCAGTAAGAATTTCCCTACATCTCGTAGATGATTGATTTGTTCCTCGTTTTATATAGTTTTTCATATATGACCATAATAGTGCAGTCCGTAAGTGGAATAATTTGTATGGATCGTGCATTTCCGGTTACCAGCACGAAATTTGGTCAGAGTGTTTAACGCGACATGTAAATGAAAAAAAAGCCGGGAGACAGCTTCTCAATATGTTTCGTGTGCCTCTGGGCGCCATCTTGAAAAATGGCCTACTTCTCACAAGTTCCCCCAAATTTTGTCCAATTTACACCGGCTTTGCGCTCAAATTCACAGGTAAAACGACTATAGAAGACTGTGAACTGCTAGACAATAACGGCAATAGCTTTAATTTCTTGAGATGGCTAGTGAAAGGGCACAGGCATTCTGGGGGGGGGGGCAGTTATTTTGTGTACACCAAAAATAAGACTATTGTGTTACTTGACCTATATATCAAGTCAACATCTCTGGGAAGAGGGCTCACGACAGGCCCGTATCCACTAAATTTCTACTGCCCCACTAAAAAGTTTCACGGTAGGCATGCAAGAGCAGATATTACAGTTAATATGGTTGGATCGGGCCCCCTAACATCTACCGCACCCCTACATTTTTGCGATGGCTACGAGCCTCGTTCACGATGCCACCAGAGGGCACTTGCCCCCTTCTTTCCATCTAGCGTTGCCACAGTCCTGCATCTACTTGTTCAAGCTGGAGTAACAACGCCCGGTCCAGCTGATGCTCTCCTTACAGCATCTCACGTGAAACGTACCAGGTATGCCCATGAAGTCACAATTGCTGCGCTACACGCCCTACTGTACGAGGCCTACGAGTCTTCCAATCATGAAGCTTCCGAAACTGGTAATATAGCAATGTGGATATCCCAGCAGAGGCAGCACTCGGCTCAATTTCAATACTGGGTTACAGTTATGGAGGTAGAAGCACTGTCGTTACTATTTGTGAAAAGTGTGCGTGATGGTAATTTCATGCTTTATGTAGAAGTACTTCAGTCCATGTGTCCTTGGTACTTAGCTTTGGACCACTTACACTACGGCCGATGGTTACTAGTCTTTCTTCATACTCTGAAGCAACTTTCAGTTCGTCATCCTGACGTATTTAAGAAATTCTCTATGGGACATTTCACCAGTAGGAAATCTTACCAGCACTTTTCACGTATGTCAGACGACCAGCTTCACGAACAGAACAACAAACTGATAAAAGAAAGTGGTTCTCTATGGGTAGCTTCCGATAACCCATTTACTCTTTTGAAGAAAATAGTCAGTTGTCCCGAAATCGCTCGTTTACTGGCTGAGTATGAAGACAGCTACTCTGCTGAGTTGCACGTATCGAGATCACACCACGAGGATGCATTCCAAAGCAAGTACAGGACACATGTGAAGAACCTAATTGATGTACTTTGTGATATTGGTAATCCTTTGAAGAAGAGCATCTGTCTATTGTTTGGTTCACCAGACGTATAGCGCCAGAAGATTCGTGCCAGTCTGTCCGCATCCCAGCTATCACAGGAACCAAAATGTATGAGGACTTCGTTTATAACCGTCTAATGACATGCAAGCAGTCCATATACGATGTTATAAAGAAAGTTAATATGCAGCTTCTCATCTGTAGCTCGTTGAAAGTTCGTTGCAAAGATAAGATGAAACTTGCTAGTGCACACAAAGATTATAACCTGTTCTGCAAGATGATCATAGCATGTCAGGAAAGGGAGGGCGATATCAGAGAATTCTTTTCTCATGAGAACACAACTTATCCTCCATCAATAACTGAATTTGGAGATCTCAGACTTCCTACCTCTAAATCAGATATTTTGAAAAATTTGATGGGTGTACAAGTACTATCATCCCCATTCCTCTTGTCTTGTCGTCGATGGAGCGATGCTGGTTCACCAACTGCAACCACGAGCAGCGAAAACATTTGCAGAATATGCCGCAGTTGTGAATAACTGGGTTTCTTTCACACTTTGAGACACTAAACGCTTAGACGTGGTCTTTGACTGCTACATTGAAAAGAGCTTGAAAACACAGATGCGTCAGAAGTGTGGGTAGGGCGACCGCTTTGTTGTCAAGCCAACGGGACCGCTTCCAAAAAAAAAAAATCCAGAAGTTCCTTGCAAACTATGACAAGGAAAGACTATTTCATTACCTCCCCGAAACAATAACTGCAGCTCATATTTCAGAAAGAGAAATATTCCGCACAAGAGGAAATCAAGTCTTATCCTCTTCCTCAGGCTTAGATATTACTGGTATTTCTCCCCCATCTCACATAGAAGCTGATGGAAGAGCTCCTTCTGCACGTCCGTCATGCCGCCGAGAAGGGACACAAAAATATTACACTTCGTACAGTTGACTCCGATGTTGTTGTTATCGCTCTCTTTGCGTTTCTGCATCTGTCACCCACTCTGGAGAAACTATGGATTGATTTTGGTGCTGCAAAAATGCGACGTTTCATTGCTATCGTTGTTTTGAAATGAAGCTGCGTTTCCAACTGTACTAGTCAAATTTCCTTATTTTGTACCTAAGGCGGGAAATTTCCGCCCAAAGTGGGAAAAACGGAAATTACAAAAAAAATGGCACCAATATTTCCTCTCGAACATGCAAATGGTACATGACACGAACATACAAGTGGTACCAAAACAAACTTTGCTTTATAGTGAATAGAATGAGGTATGAAGAATGGTCCCCCCAAAATTAGTGTAGATGCTCTAGCCGATTTACCAATTTCCCTCAATAATACATTGTCAGTCAATTGTTTTTTTCAATGAGCTTCAACATTAAGAGTATTTTTCGTAGGAACATGAATCGTACCTTGTTGTCTTTGGAATAAATCAACCTCTTGACTGATACTACTCGCATGCGGGTATCATGTGCCTGTGGACGGAAAATTACCTCCAAAGGGAAATTTTGTCAGAAAAATCACCCTCTTTCAAGTTTGGGTCCCTCTCCCCCCTGTGTTAACGCTTGGATCTCAAAATCACATAAAACATACTACATGGTGTATGTAATATCTGTGGAAAATATCAATATCATATCTTAGAAACTAAGGGCTGTAAAGAAAATTCCCCCACGTGGAAAGCATAACCCGTACTACTCTAAGGGAAAAACAAAAAATCCCTGACACGTCCCTATTTATCCGAGGATTATAATTCACAAACGATTTCGTGTCAAATTAGAGTAGCTTTCAAATGGTACCACTCAGATGTCTCTATCGTGTCCCTAAGGGTGAAATCCCGAAAAAGGGATTTTTTCTGAAAAAATCTCATTTTTTTCAATTTGGACGAGATTTTCTCGCTTCTGATACAGAATAGGGAAATTAAAATAGTACAGTTGGAAACAGCGCTTTATTACGAACACAGCAAGGTACGAACCATGATCTTAGAATAAATAGCAAGTGTCAAAAAATTCCCCCCAAAAAGCTCTAAAATTTACCCAATTTTTTCCGTAGGCATCGCACGCATGACTAGAAAATGCCCATGAAACATGTTCTTTCACGCTTTCACGCTTGAATAAATGCAAAAAAAACGGTGTGAAAAGCTTAACTAGAGACTTATAAGGCAAATTCCAAAGGTCGACGCTATGGTACAGATCTGTTCCATCGGTCTCCAAAGGGTTAAATGACTAGAATCGGAAAATTTTTGCTATTAAGTGTTTCTTATTCTGTTTGGCAGCAGACTGGAGAAGAAGAAAATTTTTTCCATAGCTTTCATGTAAATATTTAGATTAAGTTGCTAGAAGTTAGCCATTTTTCAATATGGCGTCCAGTGTCGACCATAATGATCCTACGAACTGTCTCCCGGTAATTTTCCAACCTTTATTGGACATGTAATAAAATGGCGAACTTTCATGCTGGTAACCGGAAATGCAGGATACTTACGCTAACATACCACACTATAATACTGTTTTGGTTTATTGGTCACTTTGAAATAGATGCGCGTTTGTTTACCTTACAGTACATACCGTAGATCATATTTTTTTCCCTTTTAATTTGCGGCCTCTGCTATACTTCTTACGTGCGAGAAAAGTTTCATCTACTTCCACGTTTGTTCGGGGTCCTCCTATTTGGATGTTTTTAAAAAGTTATTCTCTTTAGAGTTAGAGTTTTAGAAAGAGTTTTAGAGTACTCTCTTGATTTGGACTCTTGGAAGATGGGGAGGTGAGTGTTCCAGAACTTTACCTCTTTTAGTTTCGTGTTATAGAGCCATGTACTACACTGGTAAAAAGAATAATGAATTAAGCCCTTTTTGTTTCAATTTGGTACTATTTTTCAGCCCACTCCAGAGCTAGGACTGTGGCAACACTGAAATATAGTATCTGAGCCAAGGCAGCGTGTAAAAAGGTTTCGTAGTCCTAAGATGAAGAAAATTGAATATAGATGGAGTAGTCCTCATTGTGTAAGTGATAAGAACGAATATTCCTGAAAATGAGCTTTGATCCAGGAATGTAAATCAGCAGTGTTGTGTCGTACAGAAGTAAATTTATTTTCAAATACTTTAACTGTGTTTTGGTGGAAATTATTTATTGTTAGTATGCAGAAAACACTTCAGGAACAAAAGAATAACTATCAACGCACTAATATGCTCAATAACTGTCAGAATACAACAGCAAAAGAAGCCACTGAGTTATTCAACTCCACTCCAGAACACTTTTGGGATGTGAAAATTTGAAGTATATTCTTGTTTCTGTTAGAAATAGTTCTTTATTATAAATATCCAAACACGCATTGCAATGCGTCGAGAAGGCAATGTTTAAGTTGAATGGTAGCAGCGGAAGTTCAGCGTTTGAAATATTAGGTCTCACAAGTAAACATTCTCACCCAACAATTGAGGATCCATACTAACTGAAATTAGTAAAAATAAGAAATCTGATCAAAAAGTATAGAAATCTATCGAAAATCTTATTTGCACATTAACCATGGCTTTCGACAGGATTCCTTTCCTGGCTTACGCGTGTGTCTTTAGAGCACAAAAATTTACAATTCCCGTTGGAGGAGTATAGAAATTTAATTTTACAATTATTCACTTCTATTAAATATCTGTCTCCTTTACCATATAAGAAATAATCGTGGGAAGTAAAATTTAAAACGATTGTTTATAGAAATACTGGGAAACTTTGATTCTTATGCTTCACAAAAGCAAACTTTTCCTGAGAATATGGATGCTGTCCGATCATCTGTTTCTCCAATTCTAACTTTGCATATATGAATGTATCCCTCTCTGTACACATATTTGAATTTCTCTCTCTCCTCTCTCTCTCTCAAATTGTCGTCCGCTACGAACTCATATGTCTATGATCAAATCTCTGTCTCCTGGTGAAAGGTGTAAGCGTTCTAGCAATGGGCATTCGTGACTTCTCATACGTTTGTTGTTAGTAGCCTGTAAATATTTAAGCAATTCAAGCATGAAACATAGACACAAAAGTCAGTAAAATAGAAACTAAAAATTGGTATATAAAATAGCCAAAATAGAACAACATACATCAAAGCGATTAAAAACTATATGAAAATTGCATGAAGTTACTGAGAAAGAAAATAAATTAATCATTGAAGAAACAGGAGTATATTGGTCACAGCAACAATGAGTTGACGAAGGCTGCTTTAGCCAATTTGCACCCTATCGAAATAAAATATAAAATGTAGCTCAGTTTTGCGGGAAATTCACCTATCTTCACGGCGCAATATCTTATCTCTGATTCTAAGAATGACAACACTTTTGGGCATTTACTAGCCTCAGCTATGAAATGGCATTAGGCCGGTCCCGCTGCGACTGATTTACCTTGCGATCTGGGACACTAACACCACCTCATGAGCAAAAGGCTAATTATATTTTATACTACTTGATATTTTGTTGCAGATTTCACTAATGAAAGTAACTATTCTCAAGCAGGGCTGTTACCTGTAACTAAAAAAAAGTATTTCTATAATTTTATAATTAATTAATAGGCATTTCTTCCAGTATGCTTCGTATGGAGATCTATTTTATAGAGAGTTAGTGTATATTTTAAGTACTTAACTAAAATACTGGATAACCGAAAATTGTAGAAAAATTAAAATCTTAGGAGAAAAATATGTAATTTTAAAAAAGCATTTAAAACCAGAAAATAAAAAGGTTTTAAAAGGAAAACAGCCAACCTCAAAAACACACTAAAGCGCTTAAAAGAAAAATAAATATGTTATTACTAGTATCTATGTTTTTTCTAAAGTCGTGCCAAACCAAACATATTAATGCCTCATAAAAATACAATCCAAATAATTTTATATTAGATTTTGAAAATGAAATTAAATGAAATCTTGAAATTTTACGTCCTCGTTATGCCAGGTAGAGGCTAAAGGAGACGGTAATGATGAGAAATGAATGAAATGGCGGAATGAAGAAAGTGGGGGGAACACGACAACCCCGAGAATACCCACACATACGGGGTTTGTCCACCATAAAGTTCATTTGATACGAGCTGGTATCAAACCAAGGAGCCCATACACCAAAGCTGGTATCAAACCACGCTCTACCATTGAGCCACAGAGGGTCCATATGAAATTTTTAATTTGAGACACTACATGTTGTAGTTTTCCACGTTTCAATAGTATATCTTCCGTGTATACAAACTAAGTACTTCTTAGTTTCATTGATTCAGTTTGTAGTAAGTCACCCATAACTAGCAGATCAATACCTCAAGCGTTCATAGATAAACAATCGATTCTGCGGTGCTATCTCTGAATTCAACCAATCTTATTAGGAGTACAATCTATCATCACTCTAAGTCGCACTGGATAAAGAGTGATCCCAGTGGACTTTAAGTCTAGTCTAATTCATTAATCTACAAGGACGAACCGTTTCCAGGTTTATAACAAGGAGCAGGTTATTGAGAGAGAAATATGTTCTTCCATACACAAATTCACTTCACTACATTAAACATGCTACATTTTCTAATGTTCTATGAAAGACTATTAAATCCAGATATAAAACATATTTCTGTTTCAAGCAATTCATTTTTGTGAAAAGAGTAAGTTTACCAACACGAGATTGGTAAAATACTTGTGTTTTTATGGCACGTCAATACTAAAGAACTATACAGACAACATGTATTTTCACCATAGTTATGTGTGAAAATGAAAGAAACCGAATTAATCCCTTACCGCATGCCGTGGCACATACCTTTTTTTCCCTTTAGCTCTTTTGTGGTTTATCAAAGGCATTAAATGACTATTTTGTCTGCTGTGTGAGATATTGAAGTGTATGAATAAGAGATTTTGGTGTCATCTTGCATGTTCTTTGTGAGTTGTAAGTGTATTATGTATGGCACTTACCTATTTCTCGTCGGAATTAAGTGAAAAATCTAAAAATTCAAGTTTTAATTCATTTTTCAAGTTCCCATATAAGGATTTCCAATACTGATTATTTTTTCGTTAAAAAAAATCATACAGAAAGGGGTTAATCACTAAATTTGAACAAAAAACATACAATAGATGTTGTACCACAAAATTCTAGATATAGTAAGTCCTACAAGATAATCATTTCTGCGTTTCATTTCGATAATTTATTAAGCTCTATTACCATGTGAAAACTTTTCCTGTTGAAAACCCAATATGCGCAAATTGAGCTACAAAATGTTGTTTAAATTTACATAAGAGTTGAAAATTATTACTATCTTCAATGGGGAAAAACATCATGAAATTGATTCTTGGAAATTCAATTAAATGCGGAGGTGTTATGAACATCCTCACATCGTGAAACTTAGTTACACAGACTGTTTGAGTTTAATTAACCACTTGGCATCTTTAGTGCCTTTCAATTTAGCTTATATGTAAGCACTTAACAAGGAAACAATTATATCTCTTCTGTTATTTTTGAGATATTAATACGTGGTGTGTTGCTAAGTGATTTAATATGCGTTGTCGAAAATAAGGTATATTAGTCATATAGTGACTGTGTGTATGATGATTGTTATAATGGTCAGAAAATAGATATGGATTGTAGAGAAACTAGCAACTTCAGTTTTCAAATAATTACAAACATTGTAAGACTATATAAATGAAAACTAAGCTTTTTTATAGTGATAAAATATTTTTTTTTAAAGTTTTCCAGAATGTTTTATATACTGAACATTTGAAGAAGTAGTTTGAAAACTAAAAAAAAAATGAAATTGAAAATATCTTACTTTACCTATAAAACACAATAATCAAATATAATTTGTTACAAATCAATTTTTAGAATATAGTACTTTACGGGTGTTAGTAACACTACGCACCATTGCTAACAACATAAGCTAGAGCGCCAGTAGAGCAGTGGTGGATCTAGTCCGAAGCCGGAGAGCCTAGTCATTCAGATTTTTAGTAAAAAATGATTTATTATTTATGTATTTTTGGAAAGTTTATAGCAATCTCATGAACACCTACCTTAGTCTGGATTCTGGCTGCCCCCAGTTTTCACTTTCTAGATCCGTCTTTGCAGTAGAGAAGGCTAAAAGTATATATATATATATATATATATATATATATATATATATATATATATATATATATATATATATATATATATATATATATATATATATATATATATATATACCGTATATATATATATATATATATATATATATATATGTGTGTGTGTGTGTGTGTGTGTGTGTTCCATAACCCCCTAGCCTTCTGCAGCCGAGTGCCTCCAGCGAGTCCAGACCGCCCTTGGCTGTAAGACATAAATAAGGGCGTTACGGAAAAAGAAAATGAATATACTCATGCACGAAGTAAAGAAAATTATTTAATTAAATAAACCATACGCTATTTAAAAAACAAGTCCATTCTTCGTTCTTTCCGAGCTGCAAATTTTTCTGTTACCTGCTACTTGACAATTCGAATGCTATTCACCATGTCCCTCTGAATAGAGAGCGTTGGTACCGCAGAAAGTAGTTCTTCTGTCATGATTTTCCGAAAGAGGTCTTTATTTTCTTTAGCGTAGAGAATCACCTCTCTCCTCCGACGATTGACATTTTGTTAGCACTTTATGAATATAGAAAACAGAAATTCTTATACTCAGCTGTTTTTTGTTTTCTTCCTTCCAAGCATAGCGTTGTAATCTGGTTCACTATCCAAATCTATAATATTTATTCTTGTAATAGCAAGTCCATTGATGTATAAATATATGAAATATATTTAGCATACCAAAGCAGTAAATTCTCGACTGCATGTAAACAAAAAGTTCTTTGCCAATTACTTTTCAGCGATATCTTTCATGCACTACATCTTTTTCTCAAAAGTATGTTTCGATTGATTGCTAAATTTCAGTTTCAATAAGACAGTGAAATATGTCTATAGTGTTGTAACTTTCCTCATACTTATCTGTTAATAAAGATGTCAAATATGCTTAGTGATAGATTGCTCTCATACGTTCGAAACCAAGTGTCTGTAGGTTTTCTCGGTGATGTCTCAAATTTTCATTCGTTTAATTCTTTTCGTAATAAGTCGTCTTCATTAATCAACTGTCCCTTTTACCTTAAAGGGCATAATTGTGAGATGTAGAACTGAAATGTTTCATTTATTTTTTCAAAGTAATTACGCGTATGAAACTTATTTTCTGCAATAAAATTAAGTTTCGAACCTAATTACTTTATCTAAATGTTATACTATATCTAATTCCAGATTAATTGTTATACTATATCTAAGCTAATTCTTATAAGAGTACATAAGAATAATTGAAGGAAAGGTCACAACTCTAATTTAAATTAGAATTTATACTCTTGTGTCTCACATGTGCAATAAATTATTAGCAACAATTACAAATAGATCAAATAATGGACGAGAGAACCGATAAGAGATGGCAAAATTTCAGCAGTTAAGTAGTTTTATATTTTTATTGTTATGCACCATGTTTCTGCACCAAATACTAAAGGAGACGATAACAAATGAATGATGATAATGAAATCAAAGGACAATCCATGCTCTGCAGAGTACCCAAGAAAAGCAAAATTTTATATATAATTTATAGCTATAAGAATTTTGAGATAATAATCTTGGATAGAGAACAAACAATATTGAATCGTGGAACAGAGAACAAACGGAAAATAACAAAGAAAAATTACTAGTTCATAAATGACTACAATAGAAACTGTTTTGCATTTAGCGTTAACAGCGTGATTAGCGCAAGCCGAGAATTTGCATCCTTATCTACCTCCCCATTCCTCCACGTCAACATTCATATTAATTTTCCCATTATATTTGTGCCTTCTTGTTAAACGTGAATGTAACTTGACTTTGGCGAAAACACTTCATTATTCAAATTATTTTATTCAGGTTACAGCAATCATTTTACAAGATCTAAAAATTTAAAATGATAGAAGAAATTTAACATTACCTCAGTTTCGATTGTGATTGTCGTGTCTATGCAATGTTCTTAGTGATAGGCTTTACATTTTCTACTCTTGCACAATATTGTTTTTGACTCCGATTTAAGAGGTATACACTGTTAAAAATACTTCCTTAAATAAAAAAAGTTTCTTATCTGTGCACCGAGAATATCTTTTCTTAGAAACAAGAGTTTGAAACTCTTATTAATGACAAATGAAGAGAAAGTAGATGAGGTTGTATAAAGCGAAACGAGAAAATATACTATTACTTTCCTTATGAATGGGAGTTGCCAAATCTCATTTCTAAGAAAATGTTGTCTCGGTGCACAGATAAGAAACGGTATCTCAAATTTAAGAAATTATTTTTAACGTGTAGGAACAAGAATTTCCAGTTTTTGCGAGCGGTGTGTTCCAGAAGCAAAGAAGATATAGAGGACTTCCATAAGTAGTTGCTCATATTTTGGTACATATATGCTCATCTTTTTGAGTGAGTGAGTATCACAGATTACAAATATTGCCAGACTAATTTCCTTCTTAATTCTCTGATTAATGACGCAATTTCGTCATAACACTGAGACCGACAATCTCAAATCTTCATTTCATCAGCCTCTTCTTTCTTCATAATAACTTAACCCAAGTTTATTACATACTTCATCATTTCTATAAAGACAAGGAAAGACTCACTAAGTGGCACCTTCTTTTCTGAAAACCAGTTTCCTTATGCCTCACTCCTTAGATGTCTGATCAGGATTATAGTCACTCATTAATCCATATTAAAGATTGTACATCTTTACTTATGGGGTATGTAATTATTATGTAATTATTATGGGGTATGTAATTATTATTTTTTCGTTATAGGTTTTGAATAAGTGAGCTGCTATGGCGACACTTCTCCACAGTCTGCGTGTGAAGGGAAAACCTTTGTATTTCTCTGATGGGTGTAGTGTCAGACTTGATAAA
Source organism: Thermobia domestica (assembly GCF_964235325.1). Classification (NCBI taxonomy): domain Eukaryota; kingdom Metazoa; phylum Arthropoda; class Insecta; order Zygentoma; family Lepismatidae; genus Thermobia; species Thermobia domestica. Next base: position 147,066,578 of record NC_137455.1, on the reverse strand, counting down.
TGATTTTGTATCGTCTTCACTTACACGTGTTAGTGCAGAATTGGAGGAGGATTCAACAAACAAGAATTCCAATTAATAATTTCAAAGTATCGGAAGTCTGAAAGTTTATCTTTGATTGCACAAAATTTCGAACTGTCTTCCATTTTGGGGCAGTTTATTTTGCTTTTAAGCTCCTTCTATAACCAAGTTTCCAAATATGTTTTATGTCATCAACTAGCATTGCCAACAGAAGATTCTCTGGGTGTGCAAAGAACGCATTTCGTTCTATTACTGGGTCGATAACTTGAAGTAATTCGTCACATAAATATCGTTTTTTGTCTAGATTATTTCAAAGACATATTTTGATCCGTCAGTAAAATATGGATTCTTTCTTATGGCAAACAAGACAGGCACATATTATTTCAAAATGAACATAACTATTTATTTTAAGTTTTCAGATGGAGTTGACGAGCCTACGTTCAATCTAAGGACTCGGTTTGCAGCAGTTAGCCATCTGGAATGGAACAAAGGACCATAGTCCTGTTTTGTCTTTCCTGGACAATGTTCCGAAGTAATTGCTTTTGTAATGTCCAACATATATTGTTGGTTTTTACTAAACAAATTTCTGTCTGTATAAGGAATCGAACAAGCTATGGGTTCATAATCGACCACAGAGAGTGTTTTTAGCAAGAGAGATGCTGCCCTATTGGCGCAGTAAAAGATTTAGGCCCGTAGTTTGACCATCAGTATGTAGAAAAATATATGGAAAAGGAAACTCATTAAAACGCAGGAGGTATATGCTCTACTGTAGTGGTCGTTCTACATGATTTTATAGTTGGTGAATGACACCGTTTTTCCATCCAGTGTTAGTTACAGTGCAATCACACCCTACTACTTCTACTTTTTGAATTGATTTTGTTAGTTGAGACGAGCAAGAAAATATGCTTTGAATTATATCACTTGACGAACTCGAGAAAGGAGATACATGTCCAATATAAGTTGACCCAGGTTCCTGGATAAAAGAACAGAGTTCTTGAACTTTTTTTGAAATTGCTTGGCATTTAATTTTTCGTTGACCAAGTTATCATCTTTTCGTTCATCAGAGAAGGGACCCCAACTTTCCTCGGGAGGTCTGAATTCACTTTTCAAATTAGTTCAACCACGACTCTTTTCTCTTCTTATTTTAAACATATTAAATACATAGGAAGAATCTGTTATCATTTATCATCCCAATATCTTGAAGAATATTTGACTCTATGACAGCTGTTGCCCGATCAGAGACTCCGAACCAATCACTATTTAGCGCTGTTTCACTAAGTTGAATTATTATCTGCCATTGGGGCACTCCAGTTGATGTCATTAGATTGTATTCATCTTCCTCACACTCCGAGACCTCAGAAGTAGAACTATGTCTGTATTCATTAATTTTTGAGGACTTTCCAATTTAGGAACCTCTTTTCCGCTCAGTGCTCACTGAAAATTGCGAGGTTTCCGCTGGGTCTTCAAATTTATCTTCTTTATAACTGTTTTGTTAATAGATTCAATCCAGGTATAATTCAATCAATTCAAATCACTTCAATCAATGTCAAGTTGGTTCTGCTTCTTTCTTTCCTAGCAAAACGAACGAAGAATTTCACAATGAAAATTAAGAAACATTGAGAAATTTCTGTCTCTTCTCAGATCTTGCGCGAACGGGAAATGTAACATTATTGATCAGAATTTACCTTATTTGGGTTTTCTAAATTTTATAAAAGGTTAGAAAAGGTAGAGCGTTTTTATGTTAAAAGTTTGAAGTAACTTAAAAATTTGCAAAAAAAAAAAAAAAAAAAAAACTGGCGACTTTTGAAAATTTTCAAAAACTTGAAGTGCAATGCACGAACGGAAGATGTTAACTGATTTTAATTTTTTGTCAATTTTTTCCTTTTTACAATAGTCAACTTTTTTGAGCTACTAGAGCATTTTGGAATAACGAAAATTATTTTTTCGACCCACCCTAATATGGAAGCTGTACATGTTGTGAGCCCAAAAATTCAGTGCGGCGACTTTCGAGACAGTTTGGCCTCTCCATTGGTAGTGCACACACGGGCTTGCACAACAAATGTTTGAAATTGTACCCCTGTAAAGTTAGAGCGGTCCTTGCAAATGCTACCTGGTGACATGGATGCTCGGAAAGACGACTGTCTTTGGTTTATGGAACATGTAACACCAGAAGGGAAGGAACTCGATTATTGTTATGGAACTGATAAGGAATGATTCCATCTGGATTGATGCATTAATGTCCAAAATTTTCGGATATGGTCCAATGAAGAACATTGAACTTGAATTTGAAGAACATGAGAAATTTGGTGAAGAACATTGAATGATTTCTAAAAAGTAGTTTGAATTCAAAATGTTATTGTTCGAGGATCAATATTGTAGGGATGCGGAATAGACACATGTTCACTCTTACAACCCCGACCTGGATCCAGGCAACTACACTAATGGGAGTTGCCCTGACCCAGCCCGGGTGACGAGAAAGTTTAGTTCTATTGTTTATCCATTATTTTAGAACGAAGGTTACCTAGTATCCAGTCATTGAACTCCAAAATTCAGAGGCCGATCACACATTCGAATCAGCCAAAAAAAAAATTTACTTTGAGTAATACATACATTTGTCACGATTGAAATTTTGATATTCCTGCAAGACCGTTGTTTATTCGGGCATATCCTGTCATTTTTGGCTTTTCTCCCAGAGCCGATTGTAGTCAGTGTTTAGCCGTTATCCTTTATAACCGTAGCCATGCATTTTAAAATAATTACAATAAATTAATGTTAATGTTACGACTTACAACTAGAATTATTACTCATTCACACACACACACACAGTTAGTTTCAAAGAAACCATCTAACTACATTTTACTATACATTTTATTACATCTATTAAAGAAAAAACAATATAAATTGTTGAGAACATGCTATGAATATATATATATGAAATTACACAATGACGTCCTGATGACGTATATCTATGTATTAACAGAAAATTACAAAATATTTGGGTACCTAAATACGGATTTGGATAAATTATTTGAATTACATAGTACAAAAGAAATTATTAACAAATATAAATATATATTTACATGTTACAAAATTATAGAAGGAAAGAGAAAAAATAAAAAAAAATATTGTATGAAGTTTGAAGTGAGTCTTTTCTCATATGTTTTCATATATATATATATATATATATATATATATATATATATATATAATTATTTATTTATTTATTTTATTTTCTGGTGAGTTTACGAGTCCTATCTCGCTACTAGTGATGATTGTCAATTCATAATTCATGAGAGATTCATTATATTGTTATTACTATTCTGTTCTTCTTTTGTTTGGAGATTGTATATTTCGACGCACAGAGATTGAGGTAAAAGCACACACTGTTTAGGTTGTGAAGATTTGGATAAGAGGAACGGATTTGAGATGAAAGATTGGTACAAGGGTGTTACGTTGGTGAATTTAGAAATGGAATTAACGGTACCTTAGGGTTACAAAATACGACCTGGCCTTATTTCACATTACATGCAATTAATATTAAAAGAACATGAGGCTAAAAAATCACATATTGTATCCAGAGAATCTAAGAAACATAAACAAAATTATTTTTATATCCGGCAGTATTTCTAAAATCTATCTTTCGTATGTGTCGAATATCTCGAACTATAGCAACCAATAATCGTTCGGGGTAAGTACTAAACCCTTTATACATATTCGCTTTCTCAATTCAATTATACACTTTACTTCGACGTCATATTCATGTTTCATATACATTCACATTTCATCATCTACACATATCTTCAGTAATAATCTATATATTATGCTTCAAGAAAAGTAAATAAATAAACCCTAACATATAATTCACTAACAGGTTGCAACACGGATTTTTCCGCGCATAAATATAACATTCGTATTTTGATATATATATATATATATATATATATATATATATATATATATATATATATATATATATTCTGTTTAAACAGTAGACCGTTGATATGAAAGGCTGGCACGTACACATAATTTTAAAACTAGAGTGTTAATTTCACAATTGGGCCGAAACTACTACAACCTTAACATTTATTATGGCTTATAGCAGGAAATAGAAATAGCTGGTGGATTTACATAGAACTTCAAACGGATAATTACGAAAGAATGTGGAACATTATGATGTACAGGACCATCATTCACCCCGCGGTGGGTCAAATACTATAAAATAAATTAAAACCAGTCCCTCGATACTTCACGTCCATAAATATCTACACGAATCATGTCTCACGATATCTCAGTCCATGAATTAGGTTCAAGAGTTATATACTGAATGATCAATATTTATGATGTTCAATACTTGGGGGGAAGGTTAAATTTTAAAAAAAAAAATCTTGGAGAAGAAAATAGAGAGAGCTGAAAGGAGAGAGAAAAGCGGCGCCAAAGGAATAAGCGAGAACACTATAACTACAAAGATAGGTGGCCGAATTTCGTCATACAACATTCCATAGCTAAATATACTTATATACGCCGAAAAAGTGGCCTACTTAAATGCGTGGCCCAAGGGGTCTCTGAGTGCCTAAGTACGAGTCCGTACCTTCTAGACAACCATCTCATAAGGAATAAGTCCTGTGGGATGATTGACTATTAACTGTATCCGGTACCAATTCACTCAGATTACGGTCGGTCCAGCCGGAAATGTCAGTGCGGTCTCTAATTTAGGATTTCAAAATTTAAAAAATATCCGACCCCTCAGAAAATACAAATTCCGAGGGCAATATGGAAAACTAGAATTAAATCGTTAAAATAGAAAAACCCTAACTAGGGAATTTGCCAAAATAAAAAAAAAATAATTTTTAATTTAGTACTTGTGTTTCATTTGCCAAATCTCACCAGTGGCTCCCTCTTCGCAAGAGCTCCAAATCTTAAGGTGTCGATAGATTTCAATAGCTATCCAAGTTAAAACTAAGAGAAAAATGAAAAATATCTACAGGGGAGAGAGGGTCGATACCTGGGTACGAAAATATCTGAGTTTACTGTAATTAACTTGTAAAAAATTCGTTGACTTTATCCATTTTGTCACTCCTACAAACAAAGTAACTTAGCCGGAATAGGTGATGTGGAAAAAAATTAATGTTGCAGGTTGACCTCAAGATGAATGCATATAGTTCTACGGCACCACATTTTAAAGCAACTATCGTACTTTCGTAATTAATTGTAAAATATTTCGAATGATTTATTATATGATGTTATTTACCCCGCTAGACTCATTCTCAACGAATAGGTACTATTACTTCTAATCGTCAAACTGCGAAGTGCTAACATAAATACGCTTAAATACTCGTGAGAGGTTTTAGTGTAGAGGTCAGTGTCTGAAATATCTTTCCTTTATACGTAAATACTCATTGCTTTACCTTACGATACATGAATACATTAAAACGAAGATATATATATATATATATATATATATATATATATATATATATATATATATATATATATATATATATATATATATATATATATATATACATATATATATTATTTATCTTCATTACAGTCTATATTCACTGGTGGGCACCCTATACTTTAAGTATACTAGAGACTGTTCAAAGCAGTCTTATTATATAAGTACGACATATACGTCACTACAAGATTAATCACTCACTGACCAATACAAGAAAATATTTCACGAACCCAGATCCTTTGCAATCAAATCCAAACTATATACCAATTCACAGTTTAGAAATGCACATAGGTTCAAACAGCGACAATTATCAACCCTAATATTAATTAAATACGTTTCTATTCTGATGACAACAATGAGTTTTATACTACAGCACGAATAAAAGAAAGAAGAAAAAGTTTTGCTTCGTAATCTAAGAACGGAAAAATAACATCATATATTTTAACTTCTGTTTAATGACGAACGCAAAGTCTATTTTTGTTAATATTTTAAATACTGGTCCACACAGACCGTTGTAATTTTGCGGAAAGCTCAAATTGGAAACACTTGTATAGACATTCCAGACATCCCAACTGTTCGTATAGACATTCCAGAAATAATATTTATTTACCGTTTATCTAGAAAAAGATGTCATTTTCGAGTCGACCAAATCGTTATGGTTCGGAACAACAAATCACTAGTTCGCGAAAGCAACGGAGAGGGCGTTAGTAGCATCCAAATAACCTATGAACGATCGAATGTGCTCTTGTACTCCAAATTACGATATTAATATTTCAATGGGTTTCAACTGAATTGTAATACCTTTTACGACGAACAAAGTATGAAAAATCATATAATGAATGATACACTGTCCCTACTTAGACATATCACACTCTTATTCATACATTTCAATCACTCACTACTACTACTATCATCAAATACTACATCACTGACACATACACTAAATTTCACATAAACTACTAGACACATATTAATATATGTTATTACACATGTCAACCAACACTACTACGCTATTTAATCGTACATTAAATAATATCCAGTTTTTACCATATTCAATCGGCTCTGTAAATCGAAGAGGCAGGATTGAAATTAATCAGGTCCCAAGTGACCCTTCTACCAATTAATTCATGGTTCGTTACATAACTATCTGAATAACTGTGCAGCTATCAACGGAAGAGGGGACCCTCTTCCTGTAAGGGAAGAAAATACCTAAAAGGTCAGATCAACCCATTTCTGCTGAGACAATGTTCAGTTCAGGAGTAGATGGGAGCCCCTAACTTTTGTTTACACTGACATCGTAGACATTGCACTAACTACACGAAAACCTACCGCCATGTTAGTAATTATTTTTAAAAAATCACACTTACTACATGCATAAACAAAGCTATATTTGGACAGGCGTATCGACCCTAACAGTAATAATTTTCAGGAGGGGTAATGGGAGTAATCAAAAGGAAAAAAACACTAATCTTCAAACTGGTTCTGAAAAATCACAAACTATGATGAATCCTGTCCATCCCTATTCGTAACAGCAAACATGGCGTTGGTGGAAACTGACCCCAATATTTTACCGTTTTCAGTCTGTTTTCAGATAGGATTCCAATATCTTTGAGACTCCGGATGCTTCCAGCAAACTTATTTGTTAATTTTACTTAAAGTTACCTGCTATTTCTGTCCTTTTATCTGTAACATCACCACAAGTATCTGCAGCAAACTAACGTGGTTGTTGCTCGAATCGTCCCAGGTAGAGAATGGAGATTCTCGCGCCGTAATACCATGGTTTGGGAAATAGTTCCAATCAAGCAGAGATTTTAGGCGGCGGAGAGTACAAAACGAATATAAAATGGTAAAATCTGGATCAAACCGGATTGCAGAGAGGATATGGCATTTCAAGAAGGACGAGGGGGGTCCGAAAATATTCTGCCAAAATTTCGATTGGTAATTTTTCTAAAAATTCCTGCCCAATAGCGGGCCTAGTTTTTATATAGTATTAAGATGATGCTTTCAATATTTCCCTATTTGAAATACCCATATACTGAATGTTATCGTGAAATAATGTATGAATAAAGATATTTCCCCAAAATATAGTTAGAACAGAATTATCCTGAATTTCCACGTTACTTAGAAGTATAATTATAATCAATTGAAGATCATTATAAACTAAAACCTATTTCGGAAAAATTTAGCATTGTACAGTCGGTGATAAAAGTAGTGGGTCCCTCCGAGCGGAGACCACATTACGTGATTGTAATGGTATATTACAAACCTCAGGTGACGTACAATGATATTATTATTATTATTATTGCCATTTATGTTATCTAGTTGGACAACCCAAAAATATCTAAACTAAAAGTTGCGTATTTTCGGTCGCAGTATCTGAATCTGCATTAATGTAGAGGAATTCTATTTGGAATCTTGGGAAGATGAAGACAACTTCATTTTATGTTAGTTAAATAGATCTTTTAAAATGATTGGTCACGTACTTAAATTGCAAGTGTATTTCTGGAGGTATTTAGTTTACTATCAGCCTTACGTGCTTACGTACGTGCGTATGATATTCATTTTTTCTTGCTATTACAGTTTCATCTAGTATAATAACGATAAAGTGCTTCAAGTAAAACTTGTTTATTTTCAATCGCAGAATCCGAATATGCAATAAAAATAGGGAGGTTCCATTTAAAACTTTCAAGTTGGCTTCCGGAGCCTTATAATGGGACCCCTAGGGGCACTTGTTGTTTACAGAATTTTATACACCTCTGATATATGTACATTCTTACGTAACTAGGTTTGTCAATTTTTTTATCATTCTGGAAATATTTCTGGTTGCAAAGTTAGGTGAGACACCCTGTATAGATATCTTATACAGAGAGACAGAGAGAGGGGTAACGCAGCAGCTGAAATGCGTGAGACAGGGAGCGGGTATGATTAAATCGATCATCTATCCAGGACACAGTAAAACTAGTTACGCCACTGATTGTATATATATGAGCATGGAAACTAGGAAGGGAAGAATTTCACTGTATTACCTTCCACAGCACTAGAGTTGCCCCCTATTTCAAATTTGGGCAAAGACACTGCAAATACAGGGTGTTTAATAAGTAATGGTCATAAATTAAACCGTAGATAGTACACGAAAAAACTAACAAAAAGTCTTAGTAAACATGTGTCCGCAAACGCATCGTAACGGAGATAGGGGCTGTCGAAAGTGTGGGAAAATGAAGTTTAGAAACGAATATCTCAAAGAAGTTTGAATCGGACAGAGGACGGTCCAATGAATGACTATCGAAGTCAGACCTGCGCTATGCAGAAATGCATGGTTGATAACTCCCCAAAGAAACGGACGGATTCCTGAAAAATTGTCCAAGGAAAGGGGGCTCGAGATGAACATCGAGGGCGAGTCTATCCACCAGTAATTAATTTGTCGTGGTTTAACAAACGGTAGTGGCTATCTGTAGTATGTTTTTATGATGTCTTCGTCCATCTTACATTTTGCTAAAATGTCGTTTTGTTGCAGGAATATTTTTAGATGCTAGTATAAATTACTGTTAGTTGTGACATTGACCATAAAGATCACATTATGATCAATGTTTGTACAATTAGATCAATGTTTCTACAATTATTAACACTTCTTTAGGTAATCTCATAGTTATTCATACGCATGTATATTCCTGAAATAGTAAAGAAGATCGTGTCTATTTTCGTGTCGAGAACGAAAATAACCAACTTCTGATACTATGAGAAGGATCTTGAGACAGAGGACGAGATACATCCATCACTATAATCAAATTTTTGTTCTTCCAACGACAGAAAACTTGAAAACACGGTGCAGAAAGTAATTCAGTTGATTGCGTGATTTAATTACTGAAATCTTTACGAAACAGGGTTCAGAGCTGTCATATGTCATTTCTCATAGAAAGGACTAATTGTTACTAATAAAAAGTCAATTTTAAAATTGTCACCTACTGTTACATGACGTTATTAAAGAGAGATAAATAACGAGTGAAACCGAATATCTTCCACTAGCATTTCCTTATTCATTAAATAAAATTATCATTCATAATATGCCATATATAGAGGTTACTTCATTAACCAGTAAATTCACTACTGGATAAAAGTCTTTTTAATTATTTTTCTCTACAACCATCTCTCTTATACATTTCTTTTTCATGTTACTCCATCCAATGTTTCTTTGATTTTGTCACATCTTCTACTGCAATGATACCACTAAATTCCTCATTATCTCTTGGTACCGAGTTGCAAATTGGCTCTATCCACCAATCATCAGTCTGCTTAATATCATGTTTTTGTTTTCACGATGCTATTCTGCATCATATATTTTGACTCTGACTATTCCATTTACTTCGATTAAAAATCTCTTTTTTTATTCTTCGTTCTGTATGAAAACCTAAAGCTGAGTAGTAGCGAACTATTTTTCTTTTTTCATCCCAACGAAATCACCAAGTTGTTACACGGATTGTGCAGCTACCAACAAACACAAAGAAACTGTTTACTAAGTAGGCCTAATCACAACGAATAATACTCTTTGTACGAAGAAACTCAGAGTGCAGGTACATGAAAAAAATCAATAAAGACGACGTATTAATAGGTGTTCAATACAATTTTGTTAGTGTAAACTATTCTTAATCGTATACAAGTATTTAGTAACTTATCGAACAAGTACTAGCAACTAAAAAGTAATATCGTGTACAAGTATTTAGTAATTAAAAATAATATACAAACATTTAGTAACTTATTCGCATTTGTAATAACTCGAGTTGAATACACTCATGACGTCACGTAGGATAACGATACTATTCTTAATCAAATAAAATCAACACATTGGTGCATTTTGTCATAGGGATATTACCTAAGAAGAAAATGTATCATGAGGAATGTACTAAAGGGTATAGTGGTAGGAAAGAGAGGGGGAAAAGGAGGGTACAGTTGATGGATAATACGAAAACAGAAAAATCGTACATGAATACGAAGAGGTTAGATGAAGACCATGAAGCAGGTGCGGAAGTGACCTGCCAATGATGTCAGAATACCTATGATGACGATGATAGTGATGAACTTAAGGTAACTCTCATATAATGGTAATACGCCAGTATATAAATCTTTTTTTTTCTTACAACACTCATTTTAAGAAAGTGACTGGCTTAATTCGGAAAGTTCTTATATCATCAAAAAAACTGAAAAAACAGGCAGTCTGCGACTGAATTCTACAAGAATCTCATTAAGTTGTTCTTTCTGTGCTACTAAATATAATATAATTGGAAATACATGTTTGAAATGCACTGAGGACAAATAACATTCTCGTCTTTATAAGTAAGCAAGCTATTAGAAACACAGCAGTCATAGTGCTACTTAGGTCTTCAATCACTATTTTCAATGTGATTATGAACCACATTTTTCGTTATAATGCAACACGCATACTTAAGTCTGCACCCATTTTTGGTAATACATAGTGAACTAAGCCTATGTATCACCTCTGTTCCAAATACGATCTATTATGACCCTTTCACCTTTGGCTTAAACGTGTATAATGCACGTTAGATGGCTACTAACGATCTTCTATTTATCTCTGTAGAATACTATGTCTTCTTAAATGTCTCTGGAATTTCGCGAGACGGCATGTTAGCTGAATTTTTCTTTTTGTTACTTTTCTATTATTATTTTTGGGACGATTCTTGAGTTTTAATCTTTTCTAAAGTACTACCGCCATTCACAAATAGTTTTATATTCATTGGTCGAAGCCGTCCAGCGTAATGCTATTACAAAATATGTACTGAAATTTAATAAATTCGTGACTCAAAACTAACTCATCCATCCCATTGACTTTGCTCAACATTTAAATGTGCAGGTTGTTATTTAAATTCCCTCTCTGCTCGTATTTTTCAGTTTTAACATAAATATCTGACTTACCACAATTCATAATTATTAACACCGGCTAATAACATTAAAAGGTGTGGACAGCGTGTACAATGTAGATCATCTGTGTTAATGAGATTTTTCCATTAGTGATTAATAAATGAAAGATAGTTTATCATAGTGATAGTCTTTTTTTAGGGACACATGTATTTATGTTGTTGACATATTTCATTTTTGACAGGCGAAGCACTTTCAGATTTTGATGGTTGACGGGAGCCTCAACATTAAAACGTTTGAAAACCCCTGGAATATGCATTCAGTTTTTCTCCATCACGTACAATTTTCCCGCCACAGAGTGATTTCTGAGAAATTCCCTCAAAAAATTTTCTTTCTCGCGTTGTCCCCTTACGAATAATAACACAAGAATTAAACTAAAGGAACATTGATCGATACTCAATAAACCCTCCGAGTTTCAGAACAAGCGTTATTATTTCTAGAGAAATTAAGATATATTCTATGCTTTCGGATCTCTTGATGTGGTAGAAAAACGATTTGCTTCATTACTCGAGCTGCTCCTTTACATAATGGAAATCGAAAACCTTCTATACTACTAGCGCACTCAGTGAAGATTAAGGACTCCCATGACCCCATGTCAACTTTGCTAAATCTCATACATTACAAAGAACATTGTTGGCAAATGTGTTGTAATCTCAGGGTAGTTGGTATTTTATTAGGACTGCAGTGCGGTTACACGAAGTACCAATGTTTTTTTATGTTTATGGGATAGCTGAGCTGATGACAAGCATTACGAAGTGAAGGACTGGGAATCTCGAATGAATTATGTTCCTGAAGAATACGTCAAATATGCTCTTTTGGTAGATCCTAATAAGATACTACTGTCACTACTTCATATAAAGTTAGAATTTATGAAAAACTTTGTCAAAGCCATGAACACAGTTGGTGAAGGTTTCCAGCATTTGCGACCTAAGTTTCCTAACCTGAGTGATGCTAAGATTTCAGCGGGAGTGTTTGTTGGTCCCCAGATCAGGAGTCATGCTTGATGATAGCTTTGACAGTAAGTAAAACAGTGCCGAGCGACGGCCTGGAAGTGTATTGTGCGCAATTGCTGCGCAATAACAATGCGGAGAATTACAGGGAAATCGTACAGAATATGCTACAGAAATACAAAGAATTTGCAATTAAGGTGTCTAAAAATCCACTTTTTACACTCTCATCTTAGCTTCTCTCCTGCTAATCTAGGTTCTGTCAGCAACGAAGAGGAGGGAAAGATTCCACCAGACATAACGGCAATGGAGAAATGGTACCAGGGAAAATAGAATCTTTCAATCATGGGAGATTATTGTTGGTGGGAACTTGTTAGAGAATGGAATACTTCTTACAAAAGAAAGAAGTAGTGTACATTTGTTAACTCAATGTAAGTTTCATACATTCTTGTAGTTTTAACAGCTTTTTCAAGACATTTTTGTATATTTGTATTATTGTTTATTGTAAATTGTGATACATGTATATTGTATTGTATTCTATCTTGCTATGCTTGTAGTAATGAAGCAAATCGTTTTTTTCGTCAAATCAAGAGATATGAAAGCATTGACATATAAATATCTTTATTTCTCTATAAATAATAAAGTTTTGCAACTTGGGAGGTTTGTTGAGATCAATCAAGGTCTCTTTGGTTTCATTCTTGTGTTATTATTTTTAAAGAGAAAGAGGGTTATGAAATACACAAAAAGAGAAATTTTTACGGAGCTTCCCAAATGTCTCTCTGCCTCGGGAAAACTGTACGTGATGGAAAAAAACTGAATGCGTATTCGAATCCAGCGCACACAGTTTCTTTAAGAACAGGTGTTTTCTCTTATGTTGCAAAAGCCTTATTAACTTGTGTAATTATGCAAATTCAGTTTTTTTTTTACAAGATGATACAAAATTAGTACAAAATGCTATTTCAATTTATAAGTTGGAGTTCCAAAACACATCAAGTAAAGGCAAAGTAAAAACACAGTGTGATGGTTGATATTGTTTTTTTTCTTCACAATTGACTTCATATTCGGTTATAACTTCGGCAAAGCACACCTGCGATCACTTTCCACTTCCAAACTGTTGCGATACTTTGATTTATAGTGGTTAACATCGAAAATCCTGATTCATAGAGAGGTAAGTTGTCGAGAACTGAACAAGGATGTCTAAGGCTTCTTTTACTACTCCTGTGTAAACTTGCTGGAAACAAAGACGTTGACCGAATTCTTCCCAAGATGTTCAATGAAACAGATCTTTGACATCTAAACCGCACTTCAATTCAGTTGGCTCCTCCTGTATTTCATGTGGAAGTAAATCCAGATCAATGCTGAAAGGTGTACTTGCTAATTCGTACTGCAAGTCTTCTTTACACAAAACAGGAAAATACCGCTTGAATTCATCATAGACTGAATCTAGATGTGAGTTGATATTATCTCTCCATATGGTTAAATCACGTTCTTTGTTGTGAAGAAGTTCATTTAATTCGAGAAAATTCATTTAATTCGAGACGAACAGTTGGACGTAGAAGCATTCAAACTGCGTTTCCATAGTAGGATCTTTTCCATAAAAGCTCTTATCGAAGTTAAGAGTCATAAGAAGTTAATATGTTTGTGTTTCTACGTTGGTGTTTGAGATTAAAAACTTGATTTACAAAATTAAGTATTTAAATATTCATTGATAATGTCTGCTTCAGATTTTCTAATTAATTTTTCGCAGCTGCTTGCTTGTAAATTTAGCAGTGTGAATTAATAATTGTAGGATTTCTATCCTTTGTCAGCTTTATAAATCCAGATTGTGAACCTAATATTGTCAGATCTCCATCAGTATATATGCCTACAAGTCTGTTCCAAGACAAACTATTAAAAAAAGTGATTGCAGGAAAAAATCACAACCTTTGGATGTCTCCAACTTTTTGAAAACAATATTTCTTCCATTAACACTGCATTTTTAAATGACAACACTGAGATACGTCCATGCAATAATCACATCGCAAGGTAAAAAAGGAGATTTTTTATCTTTTCAACTATCTGATCTTTTAAATCCAAGCTCATTTTTATTAATTCTACGTTTAACAGTATTGTCTGAAAGCGATAAGTTGTCAATTTTTTTCTGATTTTTTTTAAGTACAATTCGTATGCAGCGTTTCTAAGATTCTTACCAATATAGGAGTTTTTATCATCAACTATTAGAAGATAATGTTCATATGATGTTTCAGTCATGAATTGATCACTAATTGGCTTCAAACTAACGTAAGTAATGGAGGCTTTTCATATATTGTTATCAACAATTCAGAAAATAAATACTAAATACTGCTCTGCTCTCTTGCAACATTACCCGCAACTCTTCGCTTCAAAAGCTGTTTGCTAACATTATATTTTTTTCTAATTGTCGAAAGGGTTGTCAGTGTGTTTGGAAGTAATAAAAAATAAAAATGACATTGAAAGTGCAACACTAGTTTACAGTTTACAAAATTATTCATGGTTTTCGTTTTGGATAACTAATTTTCTAACTGAAGTGTAGCCAGTTTTTCTCAATGAACCAGAATCGTTTTAATCTAAAGCAAAAAATGAACTCTGATTAAACAATATACTGTAAAATAATATAACTTGAAAGATTCATCTTGCAACATGACTATATAAATCATAATGACTACAAATATTTCGAAATTACTTTTGTAAGTAATTCCTTCAACATCTTCTAAATAATTGCTATGAAAATGATTCACAAAAAAGAAATTCATAATAAAATTTATCTTAAATATTGTTTCTTTTATATATATATATATATTGACATGGAAGAGAGACTTTCTGTACGTGCATTATCATCTGACAGAATAGAGAATAAGACATGAAGGCATACATTCACTTTCGAGGTAAAGAAAATATTGTATTCGTTTCCCCACCGTGAGATCTCGCTTTTTGACACAATTTTCAACAGCAAAAATAAAAACTTCGAGAGAAAATATAAAGATGACAGGTCGTTTTTTTCTCTCTCTCTTATGCTGTGAAGCGACTTCAATGGATTATTTCTTCTTTTGTGAAGAGATGGCGCTTTAAGTGTTGTCATTCTGGCTTCATGAAGTGGAAAACTTTTTTTCTTCTCCATTATAAAAATAGCTTTTGATATCTTATTCTCCTCTGTGTGTATCTTTCGTTTCTCTCATTTTTCTGCTTCTTTCTTTCTGTCATATTTCATTGGGTATTCATACTGCGTAACACAAAAATGTCCTCCGTATCGAAAGGAAAGCTATTATATACGACTGTTTATATTGGAATGAAACTTAGAGCTGGTTATTGATTCCTCGCAAATAGTATCAAACGTTCACTTTTTTTTTTTTTTTTGCACAAAAAAGATGAATCAATGAAAATGTATTATCAGATATGAAGTATATTTATTCATTCATTAAACTTTATAGTTTTTTTTTAATATGTAGCGTTAGATAGACAATGTGCTAAATTATATGCCAGATTACTAGTGCTAAACTACATGCAAAAATATTAAATGTTATAGCATAATATTCAGCAGAAGGTTTTTTTTTTTTTTTTTTTTTGCTTAAACTTGTAAAGAGTTTTAGAAAAAAATATGTGTCACAATATTTTGGGAACAGATTACTTACATCAAAATAAGAAAAAGTTCATATGGAGCTGTGCTTATATGGAGTTTGGAGAAAGTTCATGTGGAGTTATAGGATCCCGAAAACGTGAAATAAGTGAACTTTAAAAGTTCATAGCTCCACTACTATAGAACTTACCGTAGTCGGGTCAAGACATCACTGAGGAAGTATAAAATAGTATGTGAACTTTCCAAATATCCATGTTTAAGAATGCTCCAGTACTTGCATACCAAATTTTTGAGAGGTAAATGGAGAGTGATCAAGTATTCCCAAACAGCCTCTCTAAAAAAAAAAAAAAAAAAATGATTGTGCAAAATACCGGAGGTTCTGCAAGATGAATGTTTGGATAGTTCGCATACTGGTTCCTCAGTGATATCTTCAATCGTCTACGATCGGTCCTATAGTAGTTAAACTATGGACCTTTAGAGTTCACTTTTCCATACCCCACTTTAACCCCTCCCCCTTTAGTTCACTTTTTCGGCACCCTATAACTACGAAACTATGCACTTCCGACCAAGATCCATATGAACGTTTTTCCTATTTTAATGTGGGGAATCTATTCCCAAAATATTATGATAATTTTTAACACCCTGTAGAATTAATAAATTGAAATTATCATTTTAAAAATAAGTTGTAGTAATTAGAATGACCAAATTATTTTATTTTTTGGTAATTATCCTTTATCATATTGCGAATTAATATTTGTTTAAAACTAGTTTTATCATAAATAATTGGACGCAAATATTATTCTAAATATCTTATTTACAGTTTATTTATTAATATTTAACAGTTTCATTCATTCGAACAATCTGCTATCAATATGTGAATTTATAAGATACTATAACGTTATTCAAGCACACGCTGCAACAACAATAATAAAAACATTGCTTAAGATTTATAATTTACTCTTCTATATCACGCTTAGTTTCTTCATTTGCACCACCCTGATAAATTGGTTAATTATAAGTTTTAGATCAATTTCAAGATTTTTCTTCTTTCAGATACAATATTTTAGAATTCAAAACCAAGTTGATTATAGAACGAATTTCACTCACATTCAGAAGATAATGAATTGCTCTGATTCAAGGTGTAGTCTGACCATGAAACCACTACACTTTACATACCGTGATGTTATTTTAATTGTCCTGTTGCTCACAGAGCTGCAGTTACATTTTTAAATTTATAAGTTCAAGAGCACCGTATAGGTATACAAGAAAATAATTGAAGGGCTGACCGAGAGAGGGGGCCAAACCACGTGCCAACGAGATTATGGTGGAAATGCATTGTCCTGTCATCTGTCTATCAGTTTCCGAACCAAGTGTGCGTGTGATTTATTCCCTGTATTTTCAAAACTAGGAATGAAAATATGTGACGGTTTGCGATACAACAAGTCTTGTCCTGAGAGAAGGGATCAAACCACTGTCCAGCTAGAACGGCCAATCAGAAGACACGTCTGCTTGTAAACAAAGATGTCAGAGCCTGGTAGCACGCTACCAAACACAACGGCAACGAAAGGTCAAAAATGCGTGTTAAATGCGTAACAGTGAAAACGAAGTTCTAAAACTGAATGAAACAGTGAACAGCAGTGCAATATGAAAAATGTCTACATATGTATGTAGTCAGAAACAGTAGCATCCCATGTTCCATCTGAAATCGGATCTTGCTTGCTGGAATTTCTTCTGAATCCAGGTCATGTACTACACAAGAAAAAAAACTTTTTTTTTTGAACTGCTGCTTGGACAAAACAAGAACATTACCATTTTCTTATTGTATTGCATTCGGGTTCATTCAGACAAGTTTGAAAAAATACGTCACTACTGGTGTTGTAAAATTTTCGGAAATTTTGAACCAGCTCAAAAAAAAAAAAGTTTTTCTCCAGAAATTTTGAAAAAATTGGGAAAATAACAAAAATCTTTATATTAGGTTAGTTTTACTAGTACTGAAACCGTTGTTCTTTTCGAACACGTGAAAAATGTAAGTTGAGAAATTTCAATTCTGTGAATATTAAAAAAAAAGAAGCATTCGAAAATAAAACTGTAGTAATTGTTCATAAAAATTAATAGTCTGCACTCATTTCCTTTATGTGCCTTTTAGTTGTTTATTTCTGGTTGTCCATTAATTACAGAACTTTTACAATTCCATACACATCTACCATCATGAAGCGTTTCTGTTGCAAGAAATAGGACTCTTGAATGAAACTGAGTTCTTAATGTGCTCTTTGATCTGGTGAAATTTTATTAATTTTAACCAAATTACTTCTTAACCCCTTCAGTGCGTGCGTAATTTTCAGATGCGAACCGCTGTAAAAAGTGTAGTTTTTTTGAGAACTTTGGATGTTGATTCTAAATCTGTTTCAAAATCATTTACATCAAAATCACTAATTGATAACTCTTCCTCGATGTCAACATCGTTGAAATATCGTTTTGAAGCCATTACTGTACTGTCTGCTCTCAAACAAAACAAAGAATGAAAACTATATTTGACGAAGCCCAAACTCTATTTTAAGTTCTTTCTTTTTTTCGTCTTTTTCTTTTAATTAAGCAACAATTTAAACCAGCTGAGCGCAAACTCGCTAAATACTGTCGGGATAACATTACTCATACTATGGGCAAGTATATTCGCCATACGCAATACAAAAGAGCCATAGCAAAATGAAAGCGTATATATACGCCACCCACACTGAAGGAGTTAAAAGAGACAGTAGTAGGCAAATTTCACTAATACTCATGCACTAAAACATATAATTACTATTATTTAATATTCAAATACAAACTTTAATATAAACTTTATGTACAAAATTTTGTTTGTAAACAAATACCTATTTTCTAGGGCGACAAATTATCTACATACAATATATAAAAATGAAGGACACTATATTTATAACTTAACAAATCTTGAACCACCATACTGATCTCGATAAAAATTTTCAATATAAATGAGGTTCGGGCCTGGTATATATTTTACCATTTCACTTTGAAGGTGCAACTTGGAGGAAGGAAGTGTGGAACAGATCTTGGTGTCGAACGCATAGTTTTGGCGTTGATGAGATGAACAGTGATATTTCCGATAAAGCTTAAATTCAAATTCAGCAATGCAACTTGAAGGAAAGGGAGGGGAGATATATAAAATGATCGAAAATGACCAATATTAGTGTCAAATCCATATTTTTCGGGGTTGCTGAGAAAAACAGTAACACTTCCGATGCCGTTTAGATCCAAATTTATCCTCGCAAATTGAGGAGGGGGAAGTATATAAAACTAATGCAAAATGATCGATATTACTGTGAATCCATAGCTTTCAGGGCCGTTGAGATGAACAGTGACATTTCCAACCCAGTTTAATTCCAAATTCAACGCCGAAACTTTAAGGAGGGGGAAGGGGTGATATATAAAAAATATCGCTGGCATGAATAGCTACAATTCTAATGTCGCTTAAATAAAAATTCAGCACCGTGACCTGGGGGAGAGGAGATATATACAAATGATCGAAAATAACCGATATTAGTGTCGAATCCATAGTTTTTGGGATTGCTGTGATGAGTATTAATACTTCCGATGCCGATTAAATCCAAATTCAGGCCCGCAACTTTGGGGTGGGGAGATATATAAAAATGACTGAAAATGGCCGATACTAGTGTTGAATCCATGGTTTTTGGCGTCCTGAGATGAACATTAACACTTCCGATGCTGTTTAAATCCAAATTCAGGGCCGCAGCTTCTGGGAGAGAGAAGGGGTGGATATATAAAAATGATCGAAAATGGCCGATATTAATATCGAATCCATAGTTTTCGGGGTAGCTGAGATGAACAGTGACACTTGTGATGAAGTTAAATCCAAATTCAGCCTCCATTAGTTCAAGTTTCACATTAGATCAAGTGCAATATATATGCTGCAGACACGTTACAGCAAATAAGATTAGCATCAGCGGAAGAATATTAAATTATATTTTCCGGGTTTTGCCAATATTTCCGAACAAAAGGTTCTTTCTAATGGTTTCAAAATTTCCAAAAATTTTACACAGCACAAGGAAGATACGGATCTCCTTAAAATATATATTTGATTTTAACATACTGGTATTAACTAAAATAATTTTGTCCTTGTTATTTTAACACTTCCCTGCCATAAAACGGTAACTTTATAAGATTACTTAAAATAATTTACATGCGTCTATATAATTTTATATTTGGCATTAATTTGTTCGGCTTGGCACAACTTGATATTTTTATAGATAATAGTAATGTATTATTTTCTGCTTTTAAGTACCCCATTGTTATTATTTTCTAGTTTTTGGCTCCTTCATCATTTTCTTCTTTTCCTCTTTTTAGTGCTTTATCAAAGTCGGTTGATATTATTTTTAAAAAACCTTCTTGACTTTGTAAACAATTGATGGATATCTTAACAAGTAATGCAGAATTATTGTATTGGAGCATTTTACGTTCAAAAGTATTATTTTACTAATCAATTTTCCTAAATTGAATGGCTTTCCAAAATTAGAAACTTTCTTTTGTAGAATTTAGATATTCTGGTATATTTACATCGAATTTAATATGATCATAGTTCTCGCTGTCTTTACGTTTTTGCTGATCTGATACTGAATATCAATTTTGACTGGTCCTCGAGTGTTTGTATATACGTTATCTCATTGTAACTACATAGCACCGGAATACATATTCTCACATTTTACTGATAAACTAATGGTCATTAATTTCTCTCTAATGATTATTTTTACCAGCAATACAAAGTATCAGACAGACAATGAAGTTTTACTGCATATGAAGTTGCGAGTGAATTATGGGGAAGAATAATGTACACTCACCGTAACTTATGTGATTGTGCTACTCGTAATTTAATATTGGTATTAATTATATTTTCCATTTTGGATATTTATTCCATTTTCTATAGTTGATCAGCAAAAAATTCAACCTCGGTTGTATTTGCATGCAGTCGTATAGCACCCAAAGATCAACTAACTTTTTGTGAAGTAATAAAATAGAGTTAGGTAGTAATTTACAATAACCTACTTAATTAGAATGAAGTGTACCATATGCGCTTAACTTTGTACGGTACATACAATTCGTTCTGGAACATGAGGTTTTACAATTTGATAAAACTGAATGTTTGTCAACTTCAGTAATCCATTCGTTCTTTGTTCAACTTGGAATGTTGGTTTTGGATTTTCAATTGCTTTCATTCTTTTCTTCGTTTTGCTGGTATTTTGTACTGTGTTGATGAAACTCTGATTAGTTCCTTTCAGGGAGTTCACGAATGGGTTATGCCGAAGCAAAATAATCAAGTAGTCAATACGAGTGTGTAGTTAAACAGTGACTTAGCAGTGAATGAAATACGACAACGAAATCCAAATATCAATATTTGGGAAGAAAATGTTTTCAATCGTATGTTATACGAGCAAACAAATGTGATTTTCGTGGTACGAATAGCAGTCCTCCTATAAATTTTACATTTAATTGTACGTGAGACATTCTTTTTCTTTAAAAAAAACACTCCTGCTGGCTAGCGTTTGTCCTAACTTTAGGTTACTCGCAATTCATGCAGTAATTATATGCAGTGTACGGCAAATAAAGTAGTTATAAATTTAATATATGGTAACATTGAAATACTTTACTCAGTGTTTGAATTACTGGAAACATGCGCTTGATATATATACTTCTATAAATAAATAGTGTAAATACTTTTATGGATATCTACTAAAAGTAGATATAATAATAATAATAATAATAATAATAATAATAATAATAATAATAATAATAATAATAATAATAATAATAATAATAATAATAATGTACTCAAAACTTATTGTGAACAGAGAAAAGAATTATTTTAAGTTCAAGCTGCAACTCTTCTATATGGTGGTTCACTAGGCCATTGGGTTATGGCAATGATATTTTGTGGAGAAGGGATTTACTGTCTACTATACTGCATCACAGATTATTTGGAATCATTATTATTAAATTGAGTAAATTATTTTCTATGCTAAATTTCTAAATGCATGAGCTGAGAATGACTTCTGTTCATTATGAAGAGTTAGTAAAATGTTGAGGAGTAAAAAAGAACTGATCGTGGCCGAATCTGAGAGGGTCTATAGAAGTGAGATTGTTGATTTGAATTTTGAGAGTTCCGTTCAGAACCGAGGCTATATGAGACGTGATCTTACAGCTTAATGTAGAATCAAAATCACGTGAGCTTCCATCAGGAATTGAATACAATTTTCCGCCCGAAGACGCATACGCTAACCATGTAGCCAACAAAGAAAGGGGGTTCCATAAAAAGGCAGAATTTTATTCCTTCATTACACATATAGAAATATTTTTCCGTGACAAATGAGTCAGTATTATTCCACACAGCACGTCGTCCAGTAGAGTCCAAAAATATCCATACAAGTCCAAACATTGTCCATAGATATCCATGGACTTATGTGGACTTTTATGGATCATCCATATTAGGAACGTCATGGACATATGTAGGCGTTGGTATGTAATAGGACCAATGTGGAAGAACAATGGACGTCGACATTAGACTAAAATGGACGTCCACAAAAGAATGCCCATATGGAGGTATCGTTAAGGGCAGTGGCGGCTTAGGAGTTGTACGAGACGGAAGTCAGGGCGATAATGGTGGCGAAACCAGCTTTCCTTCCTCCTCGGAAATTCTGATGTGAGGTACAAATGTTACAGGAAAAAAAATAACAATGAATTTGACATTGCATAATCATATATCCAGTATGCGCCCTACACAATTACTCGTATTTAACTCAATTTTAAGTATTTGACTCATCTCAAAGAATTCAAGAAGTAGAAAGTTAATGATGTTGACAACAATGCTCCAACTGTTCATTCAATTTGAATTTATCATTCAATTCTGTAAAGATCATTTGGTCACGTGCCCATTCAAGTTCATAATAGTGAATTTTAAATGAATACAGAAAAACTTGAGAGTGATAAACAATATTTTT